>NC_140568.1:39687665-40140165 GCF_057381845.1 Rhamphochromis longiceps | reverse complement strand
AACACTCCCTTGAGGTAAATAGAACAATGCATTTTCTCTCTCTCCGTCTCCCTGTCGATCATTCAATCTAAAACTACAGATGTAGACTTGTATCAGTTACTTTTTTTACATCTCTACGTCTGCTACATCTGTTTACAGCTGGTTCAGCTGGATCAGCTGGATAGTGACTCAGTGGAGTACTGGTTTGAGAAGCACAACCATGGAGGCAGCGAACACTACAGCCTCAAAACTGCGTGTCAACCGCAGAAATACGTCTGCATATCTCAGAAATATCTCAGCCTCAGTGACACCAAGCGGGATTTGGCTGAAGTCAAAGATGAGGCAAAGTAGATGTATGTAAGTTAGTTTACTTAGTTCTTCTTTTTATGTTCCCTTTAAAATGTTCCCAGGGTTAAAATGGTGCAGGTTCACTATATGTATCTCACATTCTTTGCAGCAGCCTTCCCTAATTATTCCTCTGTGTGCTCTTTGTCCTGCAGGCATTCACCAACAGCCTTTTGCACACATTTACTACAATCCGCTCTGTCTACAAACTGAAGAGGAAGACAGTTTATCTTTAGCTAAATCCAAGCAGAACTCTCTCTTCCTGCTGTGATTTGATAAAGTAGCTGGACTAAGTAGAGCTACAAACTGGAGATTAGTCTGGCTGGCTAATTTTGTGTTCTTGGTATAGGGAGAAAAATGCTTTGGTAGTTGGGTTGGGTGGTAAAAGCACAAAATAAAACTTTGCTCTTTTTTTCATATTGTAAACTACAGGTGGTGCAAAGGGATGAGACTACTGGCCAATCTCAAAGAAACTGTACAAACATTGTCCATATGTTTTTAAAAAGAATTTATTACAAATCCCAATTCTTTAGATTTTCGTATTCATCGTTCCCCTGTGATTGCAATATACACTCTTGGTTTGTTTCGCATGCCACGCTCAGCGACAAAGGTTTGTTCTCGGCACCACAACAAACATAGTGAAGAATTCGGAAAAAGCACTACACACCACGTTTTTGTACGATATGAGTTGTTAGCCCCTAATATGATCAGACACTGTGGCGCCCGAAGTTGGTGTGAAATTTGTTTTTGTTATAAGGAAAGTTCCCAGCGACACACCTAAAATAAATTTCCTGGTCTCACACTCTGAAATGTTTGGCTTGAATAACAAAGGAAACAACTGCAGCAGAATTTATCATGATAAGAAAGGAAGGGCGGCAAAAGCATGCAGAGTGGCTGCAGTACACGAGGTTTTTTAGAGGTTTGACGAACCTGGCAAAAAGTTCTTAGTTATTACTGCCGTCAGTAATATGTGGCACACCAAGGAATGTGGTCTACTGGTGGTTTGTGTTGTTGTTGGGTCTTTTTCCTTCGCTCCTGCATTTTGTCTTGAGAAGGCTATAATCATAAAAGATAAACAACTTCTGTTTTATAAGGTGGAAAATAAAGTGTAAAAACACCTCTGCTGCCATGTGTTTGCTTCTCATTTGTGTTATTTTAGAACTTTATGATCTTACCAGCTTTAAGCAGTTCTTGCCAAAGTGAGTAAAGTGCTCATTCATCTTTTTTTAATGTTTATTTATAAGATTTTAAGTTCGAAGTTACATAAAATCACACCAGACAAAGGACACAAGATAAGGACACAAGATTCAAAAACAATAACATTCAAGCACAGAAAAAAACAAACAGGAAAACAGGAAAGAAAAGAAAAAATACACCGATTAGCCAGTACAAATCAAAAGTTCAAAGAAATACCAGTGTCCAAAGAAGATGATCTTCTGTGTGAGGTCTGTATTTATATAGCGCTTTACACATCCAGTCATCCACCCATTCACACACTGGTGATGGCAAGCTACATTGTAGCCACAGCTGCCCTGGGGCGCACTGACAGAGGCGAGGCTGCCAGACACTGGCGCCACCAGGCCCTCTGACCACCACCAGTAGGCAACAGGTGAAGTGTCTTTCCCAAGGACACAACGACCGAGACTGTCCAAGCCGGGGCTTGAACCGGCAACCTTCCGATTACAAGGCGAACTCCCAACTCTTGAGCCATGTTAGACAGGGCAACAGAGAGTTCACCAAGTCCAGAAGATGTGGGGAACAAGACCAGGAAGGAATCAGGGTCTGGCAGAAGTGCAGTTTCACACAAACACAAAGTGCAGTCAAATGGGTTAAAGTTTATGTTGAATCCCCATTAATATGATTGAGAGAGGGCCCCAGATTTCAACAAACTTAAAATGAGTGTCAGCCAGACAATAATGAACCTCTTCAATATACAAACGTGCAACCATCTCACGTAGCCAAACCCTAAACAGTGGAGGAGATGGTGATTTCCAGGCTCTAAGAATAAGTCTTTTAAGTGCTCATTCATCTTGAGGATTATCTTACCTTCTCTCTCTCTTCATGATGAATTCTGCTTGTTCAGGTGGCTTTTCCATCCAGGCAGACTGTGTCACTGAGCATAGCACAACCTGCAGTAAGTATCTGGAAGACAAATAGAGCTCCCAAAAAATGCCTCATATTTTTTTCCATATCCAAAGAGCTGCTGGAACAGACACAAACTCTGCAATACGAATCTGGATCAACACAGTACCGCGCTGGGACCTTTATGCTTCGTTTCCTGTTTCCCTGGTTGCAGAGGTCATCCGGCTAGGTGTTTCTTTTTAAAGTTAAAATGTCACACTGCCAGTAACTTGACCTTTTTTCACGGCAGCAGAGTTTCCCTTGAATGTGAAAATGTTCCTTAAATGCTCTTTGCATGCGTCAACAGTGGATATCTAGGCTAAAGAGTATTTTCTTACATTTGTGTAACTAGTAAGTACATTGTTGCAAAACTGTTGGGCGGCTTTTTTTGTTTGTTTTTCCACAAAAATGTCTATGGTGACTTTTTTGAGAATATTTAGTGATGTCCAGCTATAGTGAAACTTGCTTAATACTTCAATATATCCACCCAAACCCAAAAGAATGAATGCATTTTTAATAAACAGACATTTCTTCTTGATGGAGTCCTTTACACGGGTAGATAGGTACGAAGTTATTTATGTGTAGTGAGTGAGGTCAGATTCCAGTCGGGCCCAGTTTCCTCTCTCGTGTTGCCACTGTGCTTTTGTGTAGCTGTCAGTGGAAACTTTTTAGTCTCTTTGACATAACAAGCATCCTAAAACAAAACATACACAATTGCATTTATTGTTAAACAAATATGAGAAAGTCAAAGTGCATAAAAAATGGCCATAAAAGTAAAGGTTTACAGTTTCTCTCTTTTATTGTTTTATAACCATTCAAACCTGACAATAATCCTGGACGTGTACAAAAACTTTCATACGTATTCGGACAGTGACAATGGTAAAAAGAGAGTGTGCGCTCTTTCAGCTTTAAGGTTTTACATTCCAGGACACAAACCCAGCTGGATCTCACAGGTCCTCAGATGAACCTTGGAATCACTTGGAATATTACACTGCCAAGTCAGCTCATGACGCTAAGCAGAAAGAAATGCAAAACACGACTGAGGTTACAGGGCTCAGTTACAGTGTTTAATGTTAAAATTCTAAAATTCTCCTTCCTAATACTAACTGGAAGGTGACTGACTGTCCAAAACTCAGCAGAAAACTCTGCTGCTGTTACGGTTGGAAGGAGGACTCAAGAGCAGGACTCCGGTACTGATGCTTACAAGAAGAGTTTATTTACAAGTCACCAGGTGTATATACAAGAATGTGCAGGGGGGTGTTATATACAGCTGAGTGGGGGAAGAAGGGGTCTCCAGGGAAGTCCAAGGGAAAGCATACGTTCTTCAGAATATCCACTCACACGATCACAGGTTCACACTCCAACACTGCCACACGGGAAACACACGGGGAAAAATCCAAGAGGTTCTATAGACAGGGAGACAGGGTTAAGGACGATGCACAGAGGAAAACACTCTTCACTAAACTTGCTAAACGCGTGGTAGGCAACGATCCAGCGACGAACAGCAGTCACCTCCTGGCTTAAATGCTGCTCCCCTTAATGAGACACCTGGGTCTCATCTCCCGAGGGCGTGGGCCAAGGGCATGAACCCACAGTGAGTTCCGCCCCGGCGAGAGAGAAGAGGAAGAGAAACAGAGAGGGCTGATCAGCGTGCAGCTGATCCGCCTGGCCGTGACAGCTGCAGGCTGCAATTAAGATAAAAAATACTTTATTCATTCCATATGTGAGAAATCCTTTTGTTATAGGGCCTGAAATGACATTATTACACCAGTAAAGGGATCTGCCTCTGTGTGGAGTTTGCATGTTCTGCTAGTGTTTGCACCTTTAATTAAAGTTTAACTAAAGCTTTTAGGATTTATTTATTTATTTATTTCCATGATTTCTTTTTTTTTAACTCCAACTACTCATTTGTACTATGCTTTTATTTCAGAGTGCAATGATATAATAAACTGCATAATTTCCAATAAAAAAAATGATGCGATGGCAGCTGCATCCATCTATACTGTAAACATTTTATTTCAGACTTTATGATGGTGATAATAATGACTGATATTTTTTCTCTCATATAACAGTGTTGACTAAACGAAGCTAATAAACCTATTGCACAATGCTTCAGATAACACCAAGGTTTAAAGACAGAAGTCACCCTGCAGGAACCGGGCGAGACAGTGTGGAGCAACACACAGTTAAATATTACTCTTCTGAGTCTGACTCATCAAGAATTTTTTTTCTGTAGGTTGTGGTCTCTTTTGAAATTAGGACTCAACTTTTGATAACATGTTTTCATTTTTTTTATTACTTTACATTTACAATCTTGCTTCAGTGCCATGACTCCCAGTCGTTGTAGTGTTTATCACTTGAAAAAATGATAAGCGTTCTTTGAAAGTGTTATTTTCACCACCGTCAATAAAAAACAGCCTGGCTTTGATCCTCCCGGTTTAAAAGCTGCATGAATGCTTTCTTTGCTGTAAAATCATTGATTTTATCCTAACAGCCTGCATGTGGATTGCTTACTTTATTGCACAAGTGTAACGAGTAAGGAGGAAATGCCAGAGCTCCACACTTCAGTGCTACCTTTAGGCGACTGTTGCTGTGATTTGATGCTGTATAAATAAAACTGAACTGAACAGAAAGTGAACTGCATTACCTCCAGAGACATCTGCTTCTTTTGTAACTATTTTTTTAAAACTAATTAGCCCTGAAATGGAAATTGAGCACTAAACGTCTGGGACACACTTAAACAAACAACGGAAGACTGGATAGATGTTGTTTGAAAGCTGTCACCCTTATAAACTTTCAGCTGTGACAAACCACAGCAAGTAAACAGGAAAGTTCCTCATGCCACAAGTGGACAAAACACTGCTGTAAAGTGGAAAAAGGCCTTAATCCAAGCTAAATCCAATTATGTACTCTTCTTCCATCAACCTTAAAATTATATGTTACACTGCTTGCCACCTTGACCAATACAGACCTTACTTTACTCTGGATGTGAAGTGCTTTATCTCACTCATCCACTCACAGAGCATGTGAGCCTGACATAGAAGGCCCTCAGGGAGGTGAATAATAAGAACAGTGTGTTGTGAGGAAAATCATGCGTACTTCTGAAGGGTGTGGACACATTTGACACATATTAAATCACTCTTTTTTATTACTTGTAATGGGAACATTTATTGGTATTTTACTGGTATGCAGTAAATGCTATATGTGCAATTCTTGTGCAATTCTTCTTCTGACGAAGTTGTATTCTTGTATTTTCCTACTCAGTTGTATATAGTATTTGTATTTCTATTTTATTCTATTGTATATATTATTCTATTCTATTTTATTCTATTGTATATAGTATTTTATTTTATTCTATTGTATTTTATTGCATTCCAGTGTTTTCTCATTTCTGCTACATATCTTTGCACTTTTGCTGTAACAAAACAAATTTCCCACCTGTGGGACTAATAAAGGTCATCTTATCTTAGCTTATCTTATCTTAAATGTTATGAACCAAGTTGAGACTGTGGACCTGCTCCTCAGTTGGTCTAAGCCTGCAGGCAGTCAGGATATTACAAAAAATGCCAAAAATGAGTGCATCTGGTTATCTGGGACTGGTGTGCACATGTTTTAAAACAGTCGAACTGAGATAAAACATTGAGTGAATTAATTATAGGAATTTGGATTTTTAGGTTCTAGGTATCTATCAACGTTTACATCGCTGTATTTAAGATTATTTAAGATTTTGACAGTTTTACTGTTGATCAAAATGTTATTCATGCATAGTATTTTCCATTCGTGTTGCTATATAAACATATTTTAAAGCAATTAGAAAAAAACAGAAATAAAGTACAAAACCACCAATCAACTATACAAAGCCAATAATAACTGATCAAGCTTTGCATGACGCAGGGCTATATAGTATGTCCAGAACAGGATCGTCATTATGCTGTTAGATCACATGTATCGGTGTCTTTTGTCACCGCAGTTTTAGATAAAGTGGCTATTCAGGATTATATTTTTTCTCACCTGCTTCACAGTTACTGTAAAGGGAGAAGCTTCTTGAAAAACTAATATGAATTATTAGCACTCAAAACGTGCGGCTATCCTAAATGGGCGTTCTTAAAGTCAGCAAAGAGGCACAGAAAAGAAGACCAGACACCAGCGAGGGAGGACAGACGCAACAACATTGTCATCCCCTATGTAGCCGGTGTATCAGAGAAACTCAGGAGAGTTTTCTCCAAGCATGACATCCCAGTGCATTTCAGACCCAGCAACACGCTCAGACAAAAACTGGTTCACCCGAAAGACAAAACGCCAAAACACAAACTTAACAATGTGGTGTATGCTGTACAGTGCAGCGAGGAATGCTCAGACCTCTACATTGGAGAGACCAAACAGCCACTTCACAAGCGCATGACACAACACAGAAGAGCCACCTCCACAGGACAAGACTCAGCAGTCCATCTGCATCTTAAGGATAAAGGTCACTCTTTCGGGGATGCCAATGTTCACATTTTGGACAGAGAGGACAGATGGTTTGAAAGAGGAGTGAAAGAAGCATCTATGTCCACTGTGAGCGACCATCTTTGAACAGAGGCGGGGGTTTACGACACCAACTCTCTGCCATCTATAATCCAGTTTTGAGTTCCCTTCCCAGACGCCTTAACGCCCACTCACATCCTGGGCCATCTGATCTCAGGAATTCGCATGATAAGGTGGGGCCAGGTTTCACAATGAACACACCCGAAACTCTGGCTGATTGGGACCCACGCCCAGTTTCACACCTTGGCCCGGGGGGATTAGAGGATCATCAGGGGGTCCTTTTGTCCCTCTGTGGGGGATACTCCCACTAAGTGGATTTTGTGAATATGAACAACAATATTTGTCTTTATTTATTTAACCTTTTTATAAACCCAAAAAATATAGCAATATATTTCCGATCTTCTTGATTATATAGGGGAGATGGTCTGTGGTCCTAAAGGTAAGCCCTCTTCCTCTCAACTATGCAAGAGGTAGTGTTCCCAGATGGTCCGTGACTTCCCCCACAGTCAGCCATGGGATCCCAAAACTTCCAACAACAAATTCTTGTGAAAATCAGAAATAAATCGAGGTGCACACACATAGATTGACTTTATGAGTTGTATTTGTCTTTGCAAAGGGATAAAGCAACAATAACAATGTTATCGACCAGCTAGATAATTCGGTATTGTGTTGTGATCACACAATACATTCAGAAAACAGTGAGCAAAAGATCAGTCATATATCAACATGTGGTCTGTCTGAAAGATTGCATGGAATGAGAAAAAGTAAGATTTTAGTAAGATTAGGAATTTAAAAAATTGAATGACTGTGTCTAATCAGATCAAGTAGTTGGATGCCAAACCTCACAAAGCAGGAATAAACCAGCAAACATTTGTTTAACTAAACCAACGAATGGAAGGAATGCAGAGGAACTACTGAAGGATCTGGATTCGTGACATTGGCAATTCTGAAAACTGGTTTTATCGTTTTGTAAGGGAGTACGTCTACATTTAATCTTTAATCCTTTAATCTTCTAGCCTATTAGTGTTGGGTGGCATGCCAAATGTACTTGAATACTGATCATAATTTCATAATTCATATTATGTCTGTGAAGGTTCTCAGTCATCCAGGTCATCGTAGTCAAAGGAGCTTGCAAAGAAAAGCGTCTGGACTTCTTTAAGTTGCTTGAAGACGTTTCACCTCTCATCCGAGAAGCTTCTTCAGTTCTAAGGTCAAATGGTGGAGAGTCCCAGATATAAACCTAGTGGGAAGAAGCTTCTCGGATGAGAGGTGAAACGTCTTCAAGCAACTTAAAGAAGTCCAGACGCTTTTCTTTGCAAGCTCCTTTGACTCCTGGACCCTTCACACAGACACTGCTATCAGGAAAGCACGCCAGCGACTCCACTTCCTGAGGAAGTTTGGCATGAATGCCAACATCATGTCAAAGTTCTACAGGAGTGCGAACGAGAGCTTGCTGACAGGCTGCATTACAGTCTGGTATGGGAGCTGCTCTAAAGGCAGCTGGAAATCACTACAGAGAGTGGCGAAGGCTGCAGAGCGCATAACAGGCATGAGGCTTCAGGACATTCAGGACATTTATTTCCAGCAGTGCCTCTGTAAAGCATACAGCATTATTAAGGACCACAGCCCCCCAGCATGCCAGCTGTTCTCCTTGTTACCGTCTGGCAGACGTTACAGGAGTCTGTCTGCTCGGACTATAAGACAACAGTTTTTACCACCAACCAATTCGTCACCTCAACTACAACGCTTAAACACACACCACACTTCACAGGATGCACACAGAAGAATCTATCTATCTATCTATCTATCTATCTATCTATCTATCTATCTATCTATCTATCTATCTATCTATCTATCTATCTATCTATCTATCTATCTATCTATCTATCTATCTATCTATCTATCTATCTATCTATCTATCTATCTATCCATCCATCCATCCATCCATCCATCCATCCATCCATCCATCCATCCATCCATCCATCTCTCTCTCTCCATATGTATATATACATATAGAGAGTATACTGTTATACTGCTGAGAGACTTGTGTTCTGTTCATCAAAGACATTTCATTGCAATGTTGACCCTTTGCTAACTTGCATATGACACATAAGGCGGAAGCTGATAAAGCTGAAACTGAGATGTCTCTATAAATATTCTATGTTTACAATTCGCCCTCATCAGAAAACATGCAAACGTTGACTTTACTGTTATTTGACTCATTTGCAAAGGCAAATAAAACTCATAAAAAAACAACCTGCATTTGTGTACACTTTCAGTTATTTCATCCATCTATTTGGTTGGGTTTAGGCAAAGATGGTGAATTGGACTGAAACAGAGCCATGTCACTGTCAACTACAGTTTTTCTCAGTCGCTTTGGTGCATTTCTCACAACAGAATTAAACATTGCACAACAGTTAGTTCAACCACCACAACATGTAGTCGTTTTGGCACAACCCTGTGGCGGTTTCACGTTCACTGCGTCCAAAGGCAAATGCCTTTGGACATGAAGCAGTTGAGTGAGTACAAATATCTAAAGAATGGTCACGTTTGACTTCCTATTCATCACTATCTCCTTTCTTTCATCATGAATGTCACAATTATTCATACTTGTACCGGCTGAATAGTCATTGTCCTCACAACTAATAGTCTTCATTTCATTGCTTGTGTCAGTGCACTCAAAATTGTTGAACATCTTGTCAAACACTTTGTACACCCATTTTGAAAACCCTATTTTTAAGGAGTTTCCATGAAACCCCTGCACACGTTTGTATATCTTGACGAAGCGGGATTCAATCTTGCAAAAGGCGTGAACGAAATCACATTGGAGAAATAGCCACCATTGATGTCCCAGGCCAACGAGGAGGAAATATTTCAATGTGTGCAGCAATCTCAGAAAATGGCGTTCACACCCATATTCCTCGTATTGGTGCATACAATACACAACACCGGTTGGCTTTTCTGGACGCTCTTTATAGGGACCTAATCCCACAAAATGAAAGGGATGATCCTGGTGACAATCGGACAATGTATGTAGTGGTTTGGGATAATGTTAGCTTCCATCACTCTGCTGTAGTCGGGCAGTGGTTTGCAGCACACGACAGGATACTTATGGAGTTTCTTCCTCCTTACACTCCATTCCTAAATCCAATTGAGGAGTTTTTCTCTTTCTGGAGGTGGAAGGTATATGACAGGCATCCACATACCCAAATGACCCTGCTAGCAGCTATGGATGCAGCTTGTGATGACATCACAGCAGAGTCCTGCAGAGAGTGGAGTTGACACTCCAGAAGATACTTTCCCCGATGCATCGATAGAGCTGACATTCGCTGTGATGTTGATGCAAATATGTGGGCAGACAGACGGGAGCGTCTAGATATCAATGATTGATATGCAGCAGTGTCTGTTTTTCAGTTTTGTTTTTTTGTTTCATAACCACTGGAGTGAGGTTTACTGTCTAAGTGAGTTTATGTTTGCTGTAAAATGTTTGATTTACTGTATTTCCCCAGTTTGCACAATGCTGTGAACAGTTTCAATTAAATATTATCAAGAGTGCATATGGAGTGTCTTGATTTTCCTTTACAATTTATGGTTTTCAACATGCCATGCATGCTGTCCAGACTTGACATGTCATTGGGAAGCACCTACAAAGAAATCCGTCACAATGAGAACATGTTCAAACCATTTGATTTTGTGACCAAAGGTGCTGGTGTAATGACTTGTAATTGTGACAGCCCTGACACTTTGATTGATATAAGTACTTGCTTTTGATGAATGTATTATCTGTTTTGCTCAAGGGATTTGTTGTTGATGCATTGACAACTTATTTTGGACACCTGACTTTTCTTTTTGATGGAGTGACTCACTTTTGCAAGTTATCCACCATGTTTTGCAGTTTGCACTAATTGTTTTGAGAAGTGCCTTAGTAGTGGTGGAGAGTTCAATTCTGTTGTGAGAAATGCACCAAAGCGACTGAGAAAAACTGTAAAAAAAAAAAATCCCCAACATCTTAAAGATACTTTACCACCAAGGAGTACTGAACATGCATATGTGATGAGTGAAGAGTGAAACCAGTCTCACTTTGCGGTGCCAAATGTTTTGTGCCACATATTCCAAGGTTCACTACTTATTTGTAGGGAATGAAGACTGGCTTAAACAAAATTCTGAATTAGCATTATCTCCTGGAATGTTCTTCAACTCTTATGTAAGCTATCAAGAAAGGCATTACTTTATAAATTATTACCTGTCTGAAAACCCACTTTTATTCCTTGGCTTTTAAATCACAATGAGTTTGTGCTACTTTTATTCGTCTTATTTCTTACTCAAATTTTCTCATTTTATGCTTCTTTTTCTTAAATTCTATCATGTCTTCCTATGTTTTTATCTCTTCTGATTGACTTAAATGTACAGCAGCTTGGTCAACAGTTGTTGTTTAAAATGTGCTAAAATGCATTTCCTATAGTGGTCTTTTCTAAATATTTTTTCACAGGTAGATGGACTTGATGCCAGAAACCACAATCAGATCACTTAAACTGGTAGATGCAATCCAACAAAAACACATTTCTCCAAACAGATCTAAGACTGTCGAGATATGTAGAGAGTTTTGGTTCGAATGGCTAAAGTTTGGATTATATTCAGGACATTAAATATATCTGGGACTCTCCACCATTTGACCTTAGAACTGAAGAAGCTTCTCGGATGAGAGGTGAAACGTCTTCAAGTAACTTAAAGAAGTCCAGATGCTTTTCTTTGCAAACTCCTTTGACTATGATGACCTGGATGACTGAGAACCTTCACAGACATTCAGGACATTAAATTTTCTTTCATTTCCTTACCATAAAATGCCATAATTCAAACAGAATCAAGCTTTTATCAAGCACCATCTGGTCTTCTTGAAAATGTTACAAATGAGTTATGCAGACTGGATGGCTACTGGCAGCAACCTGAAATTCCCCAAAAATACAGCTAATAGAGAATGGCCAAAAAATAGCAGTTCCCAGAAAAGAGTCGATGCAGTCAGTTTTCCATTTGTAAAGCTGATCACAAACCAATGGAATGTGAAATTTAGAAAAAAGAACTCATTTATCTGGATTCTGTTACAGAAACAGTGAACAAAAGCCATTTATTACACCGGCTCATTCCCACAATGATCTGGAGAAAAGTTGAACAGTTAAACAGAACATTGGTGGCAAACCAAAAACATTGTGCAAGCGCAATAAAAAAAATCACAACAACAACACTGTGTGGTCACTGTTTAGATTCCGAGTTGATGATAATCAACCAACAGGAAAGCAGCTGGGCATTCAGTGGAAATATGACGTACATCAATATCCTTCTGAATGAACCATCTAACACGGCAAAAATGAGAAGACGAAAAGCCAAAAATGACTAAATCACTTCACAGGTTGGCAGGTTGGGCTGCGCTCTCCCCTCTCACATCCCTGCTGGAAACTTCAAGGGTGAACCTCTTGGATCCAATCTTCTGAACTGCTCAGCTCACAGGAGACAAAAGCAAAGAGCCCTGAATCTCTTTTATACCTGCTCACGCTTTCTCCACCTTCTCGACCTGGCCGTCACATCTTTACATTTTGGTCATCCAACTGAATCTACTCATCCAGTGTCCACCTTATCTGTCTATGGGACTTAGAAGATTTAACACATAGTTTAAACTTTTAAACTTTAAAATCCCATTTTTTAACATGGAGAATTCACATTCATTCACATATGGATAAAATTCACTTCATGTTTCATTTTATGTAATTCTACTTCAATTAGAATTGTCTTTAGCACATTTTCACATTAACATTCATTGTTTTCAATTAGAGGAATACTTTCTTTTACTTTTTAAAACTCTGTGTTTGTCAATCACTTATTTATTTTTAGCCACTCTCTTTATTAAATCATACATTTTGTAAGGCAGACATTCACTAAGATTAGTTGCTCTAGTGTGTCGTTTTCATCTCCACATACTAGTTAACTTAAATATATCTATTTTAATTTATTTTATTTATATTCAATATGCCAGTATTGAGCAATTGAGCATAATTGACCCTCACTAAAACCACATATGAGTTATGTAACTGGTACATATTTATGTTTATTATGTTGGGGTATATATTGATAATTGTTCAAATCAAGTCAAGTGGCTTTTTATTGTCGTCTCACTCTGTACTGTACCACAGCAAGGCAGCAGGGTGGAGAATGTGTGCGGGGAGTGTGTGGGGTCCTCCACAATGCTGGTGGCTTTGTGATGGAGCAGGTGCTATAAGCGTCTGTAATGGAGGGAAGAAGGGCTCCAATGATCTTATGAGTGTCATGGTCCTGGGTCGTGCGACCCAGTGTTTTGTGTTTTAGCCTATTTTGATGTTTATTCTTTGTTTAGGGTCACTAAGGCAGTCCAGCCATTTGTACATATTACCCGTGTATTAAGTCTCCCTTGCCCTTCGTGTGTTTATGTCTGCGTGTCTTATATTGTCAAGTCCATGCTGTCAGTTATGTCATCTCCCTGTACTACGTCTCCCCGGTTCATGTGTCTTGTTTAATCTCCATGTTTCCTGTTTTACTTTGAAAGTCTGTATTCACGGTCAGTGTATTCAGTTTCACTCCTTCTGTCCTGTCGTTAAGTTCAGCTGTGTTCCCATGTGTGTCTCCACTTCCCCTGATCACCTCATGTGTGTATTTAAGCCTTCTGTTTTTTGCATGTCATTGTCAGGTCGTCTGTTTGCATCCCCATAGTGTTTCGTCATAGTTTACTCAGTGTTCATAGTTTGTCATCGCATTTTCACTGAGTTTCTTAGTCCTTTAGTTTTCTGAGTTTTCACAGTTTTCTTAGTTTTCATAGCTTCATGCTTTTTCGTGTGCCAACATCCAAATAAAGGATCGTCTTCTGTTCAGCCAGCAACTCCGCCTTTCAGCATCTGCTTTTGGGTCCTGTTTCCATTCACATCGGCGCACCCCGCCGTAACAATGAGCTGCTCTCACTATCCATTGTAGGGTATTGCAATCCAATATGGTGCAGTTACCATACCAGACAGCGTTGAGCAACAAACTGGGTTAACCAGCAGTAAATAGATAAGTCATGGTTCCATTAACCATTAAAGCACTTAAAGTAATTTGTCTGATTCAGGATTACGTGTACGATGATTTGGTGACATAGTTCTTACCTTCCTGCATGCCTGGAGACACACACAAAGCCCTCAAATTTATTTATATATATATATATATATATATATATATATATATATATATATATATATATATATATATATATATATATATATATAAACCTGCTGAGTCTGAAACCAAATGAGCTCAAGGAGCAAGGAGATAACTAAATGGGGAGACAGACATAGAAACGTACTTTATACAGGAGAACTGAGAAGAATTTCTCTTCAAATAATCACTGAAGAGAAACCTGTGCACTAACAACATGTTCCTGATAAGATACAATCAACCTATGAATAGATAAACATGTACACTGGTCACAGCTGCCTTAACTTACCGACACAGAGGTGCAATGAGTCATTGACTTAATGTGGCAAGTCCCTTTGTCATTAACCAGTGGAGGAGAAGAAGGAAATGACAAGTGAATTTTTTCTACAAATTATTTTTGCCATGGTGACACTCCAAAAACAAAGCCAATAATATTCTAATTATTGCTTAATCGGAAAACTCAATTTGATTCTTTCTAGATTTAACAGGTTCTGTGTTTACGTGTATTTGACTTTCTTAAAACCACAGGAATTTGGGCTTTTTGAAATTTACTTAGGGTCTTTACACATCAAATCCTTTTCAGACACATATTCTTAGTGCAGCCATTCACACTGACCACATGGTTTTGCTGGAGGATTTTGCGGCATTTATTTTTAAATCAACCAAGCTCGATTTTTCAACTGACCAATCAGCATTTGGCAACATATGCTTGTAACTTTATTGAATATAAAAGTAGTTTTTACCTCAGCGCACAGAGAGATGCTGCTCTCTGAAACCATGTTTCTGCCTCCCTGTGTTCCCAACTCTGCCAACAAACTGCCTCACTGACACCCTGAAGTATGTATGAAGGCAGCTGTGACAGAGCTTCAGTCCCTGATTCAAACAGTAAAATGTGAGAATTGGATCAACCCAGAATCTCAGTTTCTTCTTTTTCTTGTTCAGAAACATCAGAACCTGCTCGTCATGGCTCGATGTCGACTTTATTATTTTTTTCACAGCGCGTATTTTTGGAGACATTTTTTTTCCCCCAAACAGCGGGTTCAGTGTGTATATATTTAACACGACAAGTTCGGATCATGAAAATTCAAAAAAAATAAATAAATTTGAACTCACTGTAACGAGCACAGATGCTAATAACATGCTTATAACAAGGTGCAATAATAATTAATGTGCAATAATAACAGTGTGCAATACACATACACTTATTCTTCTTTTTTATACTAAGTTAATATACTGTGTTGTGTTGTTTGTTGCGTTGTGATGTGTCATATCGTGTCGTGTTGTGTTATATGTAGTGCCGACGTAGGACAGTTTTTCCAATTTCATTGTACTACTGTACTATGTATGACTGTGCAATGACAATAAAGAGTTATCTTATCTTATCTTAATGCTAATACTAGGTTGGCCCCTCATTTGCCTTCAGCTTGAATAGAAATTACTAGAAACTACGTAAAGTACATGACAAGAAAGTGTCTTACAGCAACTACAGAATATAAACAGAGATTCACAAGGGATAAACAAATGGCTAAATACAAGTGAAACCTGTCTTGGAAACTGTCAGTGTGAATCATATGCAGGTGTTGGGTGTGGACATGACATAAAACGGCTATTTAAGAAGCTTTTCAGTCAGCCTGAAAGTACTTTCTGACAAACATTTTGACTGATGCTTCTTAAACAGATTTTATGTCAAGCCCACACCCAATTCCTGTGTATGACTCACACTCTTTATCAACTATCCAAAAATTTGTTTTGTTTTCATTTGCACACAAAAAACAAAACAACAAAATAGAATTCGACTTCCTTGTGCACTTGTCTATGACCTGTTTTACTTCTTAACTTTAAACGTTACTGTAAAAAATCGACTTTTAAATTGTTCTCTCATTCACCTGACAGAACAATTCTGCAACAATGCGCCCGTATACAAATGGATTGCATTTATACCTCACATTTCTGATCTCAACCTCACACTGCGCGTTACGCTACAAGGCGCATTTACTCCTTTGCACACATTTATACAACCCAACATTCATCCCTCAATTTTCCGACCCTTTTATCTGATTCGAAATCAAATTCAAAATCAAATTATTTAGCGTGACTATAATGTTATTAATCAGCAAAAAGATCAAAATTTTCCAAAATTTTACTTGTGGGTTATATTATGTTGTAACTAGTGCTGTCAATGTTAATCTCATTAAAATGATGTTAACGCCATAACTGCATTAAGCTCCATTAGCAAGTTAGCGCGGATCGCCCAGTGCGTGGGGCTGCACGGCACTAACATGTTAACGAGCTAACTGCGCTAACGCCTTGACGCAGTGCAGTCCCACGCTCGGGGCGATCCATGCTAACTCGCTAACGGAGTTTTGCTGCGTTAATACGGTTATGACATTAATGTCATTTTAACGAGATTAACGCTGACAGCAACAAACATGCGACTTCTGCTTTCTTGCTGCAAACTCTAAGGTCAGCGTACACTCAGAAAAATAAAGGTGCCAACTGGAACCAAAAGTGGTTCTTTAGACTGATGCCATAGAAGAACCTTTTTTGGTGCCACAAAGAACCTTTCAAACAATGGTTCTTTGAAGAACCATTTCGTTCAGTGGTTCATTGAAGAACCTTTAAAGGTGCCCCAAAGAACCATCAAGAAATGGTTCTTTGGGGCACCTTTAATGGTTTTTCAAAGAACCTTTTTAAAAATGGTTCTTTTAAAAGAACCATTTTAAAGAACCATTTTAAATCTTTCAAAATAAAATGCATCATAAATTGAATTTGAGCAGGGTAAAATAAATACGAGCACAGCATAGACATATATTAATGGTTTATTGTCATTTTGTAGTAACCAAAAGACAAAAAGGCATTTTAACCCTCAGCACAACATCACTACTAATACACGTCACACATTAGTGTTTTAAACAGTAATAATTAAATATATTTGCTATACTATAAATAAATATATATATAAAAATACTATATCTACAGATAACACAACAAATAATACATGTATTGTTTAATTAATAAAACATCAGAAAGTGATAAAACACATTAGAAATAGCAATAGCTTCATAACAGACCAATAAATCAACAAATTTTCATCAGCAGATGCTTGCATGTCCAGTAAAAATATTTCAACAACAAGTTTATGATTAAAATGATCAATGAACTTCAGCCTTACGCTATGTAATGTACGTTTCATGTTGTACTCATGGTCCTTTGTTAGTCCAGTTTAGGATAATCTCTCTGACGTATGTTTCATATCAAATATATGTCATATCAAAACAAGCCCACACCTGCAGTTGTTTCAGTTTTTCACTGGTGCTTCCTGTCAGCTGGTCAACCTCACTCAGGCGGACATCCATATCAGCCAACCAAACGACAAGCTCCTCCCTTTGTGCTTCAAATCCCTCTCACTCTGAGACAAGGAGCTGAAAGAGATAGAGAAAAGAGTCAGTTATAAAGAAGAGAGAAAAGTGAAACCCTCCTCAGAAGGTCTGACTCGCATACCTGCAGTTGACCTGTGATGGACTCCAGTTTGGCGTTCACGTCATCCCTCGTCGATGCCAGCAGCCGAGTCTGCAGGGTGCCCTGGAAGAGCTGAGTTAATGTTCGACTCCTCCTGGTCAGTCTCTCCAGCTGGATGAGCCGAGGTCTCCCCTCTCGCCGCTGCCTCTGAACACAGAAATACAAATTGCATCTGAAGCAGGAGGTGCAGGTTTTTTTTGCTATTCTTTTCTAAATCCAGGCTTGATCACGTGGAGGTATTTGGAAAACTTTTTTGGCCAGTGGACGATTGTTGTCTTGCAGAAAGTCAAATCAAACATATGCGATACACAATCAATTCACAAGAACACATTGTAAAAAATAAGTCCAGTTCTTGCCTGATTTCAAGTGAAATCTGCATCAAAACAGGGTGACAGAAGTAAAACGAGAGCACAAAGCCTCACTTTGTACAAGCCTGCTATTACAGTTCTCCTCTAAGCAGACGACTTTCCTGTTTTCAAGGCACAACTTGGGTCTGCTGTACGAATCTTATGGATACACACTAAATGAAACAATAGTGTGCATGACTCCAGATTCTGATCCCTCATCCTAATATGGTCCCAACATAGCAACAGCAATAAAGCAAATGTTGAGGCTTCAAAATACAAAGTCTATAAACCAATGGCTGACATGGGTTTTATCATAAGGGTGATAAATATACAGATTTCAGTCTGTCTTAGAGATTTGATGTTCATTTACCTGCAGATGCACTATACGTGCCTGCTCCATGGTTTTTCACAACATTTTGCACATCACTATTTAATACAGGAAGTAGGTGAACTAAAACAAGTCATCGTTCTTTGTGAGAGGACCATATTAATGAAACAAACCTCAATGACATCATAGGGATCCCTAAAGATGCTCCTGCTGCTTCTCTTCCTCCTCATCCTAAGCTTCCTTCTCCTTGTCCTCGCCTTCCATCCAATTGTAATTCAACCTAATTGTGTTTCTCCCCCTCCTCTTCCTCATTTTGTTGGAGCTGTGAACACAATTAATGTGAATCTGGATTAATTTGTGCAAACAAGAAAAATCTACAGCTTTTTGGTCAGAGGTGCTCTTGTGATTTAAGCCGGGTAGAGTAGATTTATGTGTTGATGCTACCTGCTTCAGCTCTGGCTGCTGAGTGATATTTACACCCTGGCTGGATTACAAACTTTAACCACGTGCTGAATTTGGCCCAGCGTTGATACCTCTTGTTAGTATAACGACCTCTTCTTGGCTTGTATGTATGATGGTGGATAAATGAAATATACAAAAAAATTAACTATATTACAAAAGAACATCTATCTTGGAAACATCAAATGACCGGAGCATAACTTGTCAACTAGTCCGAAACTAAGTTATGCAGGAACAGTCAAAGACACACCTTCTCATGTCACATTTCTATTCATTTCTATATAATTCAATTAGACAATAAAGAGTTATCTAATCTAATTATTCATTCAAAACTCTTATGCATAGCTGTATTTTATACAGCTCATACAGAATTCAAAGTACAGGTTCATGTGAGTATTTAATGTACGGCTCAGATCTACAGAATTTCAGAGTTTCTAGAGCAGACACAGAGCTAACATCACAACAGGCTTCAGGCGCCATTTTAGTGACTTTAACAATATGTAAAATTTTAATTTCGGTCTAGCTGACATTAGGTTATGTACGCAGCACGCAATTGAACCACATATTTTAGAAGCCAAAGGTTCAAATTAGCTGGGAGCACCTTCACTTAATTATAACAGTGGTTTTGTTAGGAAAACAGTTTTTGTATACCAGATACTAAATTGCGCTGACCTCAACGGCTAACGTATCTAGCTAATCGCTACTGTTAGCACAACATTAACAGCCATCTACAATGACGAGTAACAAAAACAAAACAGTAATAAGGTTTTAATGAAAATGTTTTACCTTTTCTAACAGTCCCAGAATCCACAGCTTCAAAGTCCAGCAGGTACTGAAGACTGTTATCCGCCTAGCTGTCACCGTCCGTGAGTTTTTTTCCCCCCAAAGGTCAAGGCCCGCCGCTCGCACACTCTGTCTGCGCATGCGCATCCCAACGACTGACCCTCTCCGTCCGCTCTCCCTGTCATTTATTAACACATATTAACAAATTGCTCAGTGATGAACAACTACTCAGATCATTTACCTAAGCAGTGCGCTTTGTCAAAACGAAGTGTGTTCATTACACTGACATTCTGTTCTGAAATTGTTATTTACTTGTATTTTATAATTTGACTTTACATACTGCTGGGTGGTTTGTAAAGTTTACAATAACTAGTATTATCATTATGCTATATTTTCAAAAATATATAATAATCTCAAAAGTAATGCCTTGGAGTAGAAAATAGTAATGCTTTATTAAAATTTTAAACTAAAGTACAATATTTGAATGTGTGTATTGTGTCTACTGTTTGTTAACTCACCATATTCCTAATGGGTTTACGGGGTTAGGGGTGTGTGTGTGGGGGGGGGTTAGGGTCTTTAGGCTTTGGCCCCCCACCCCTGCCACCAGTATATTTTTAGCAGATATTTCTAACTTTTATTTGAATATTCAGTTTCCTACCATCTTCTCTTAAAGGGTAATTGCCAGGTATCCCGCCCTCCCCCTTCGCACACACATGCACACAAAGAAAACACACAGTATAATTCACAGCTTCGTTATAGTGAATAAATATTTATGCCATTTACACCATCAAACTTAGATTGCTAAGGATGAAGAACCTTTTGTTCTTTAAAGAACCATTTGTAATAGCTGAAGAACCATCCACAAAATAAAAAGGTTCTTTGACGTATGATGGTTCTTTAGAGAACCATGAAGACATCTGAAGAACCATTTAAGAACCATAATTTTTCTGAGTGTAGAAGTCAAAAGGCCAACTTGAGATAAATCATGAAGTCCAACTTCATGAAAACCAGGTGAAACAGTTTAGGAAGAGAGGCCATAGCAAAGAAACTGAAACACGTATCACCATTGGATCACTTTTGCCAAAGTTCAGGGGTCAAAAGATATTTGAATTTTTTCTGGATTTAGTTAAGAGGGTGAAGTTTTAGAACTTGCCTAGCAATATACAGCAATAACCCATTCATCCATTTTCTTCCTCTTGTTCTTATCAGAGTCACGGGGGGCTGGAACTTCTAAAATAGGACGAGAGGCAGGGTACACCCTGGACAGGTGGCCAGTCTGTCGCAGGTCTAGCACAAAGAGAAAGACGACCATTCACACTCACATTCATACCTGTAGGCAATTTAGAATCACCAGTCCAGTTGGCCCAACTAACTGCATGTCTTTGGACTGTGGGAGGAAGCCGGGGTACCTGGAGAGAAAACATGCAGACACCACACAGAGAGGCTGTGGCCACATGAAGGATTTGAACCCAGGACCTTCTTGCTGAGAGACAAAACTGCTGTACCCTGTTCGTTGCTGCTTAGCAACGAACATAAATAACTGAATAAAAAATGCACATGGTACATGAGTACCTATGTTCTTCTATCCAGAAGCACAGCATACTTTATTACTATTTTTGTGCACAATTTTCTTTTCAAATCCTTTAAATTGGTCAGTGTGTTTGTGTTGCTATTGACTACATGTAAATTCATCACACTTTCTTTAACTGACTGGCATAGAGGCACAGTGAGTCACTTTGCACTGTCATCTACATGGTGTTTTGTTAAGGGGCATGTTTCCACAGCACGAAAACAATAATAACTTTATCTGTGTTATTTAACGTCACTCTGGTCATATGTATGAATACACTTTCGTGATTTTAATAGTTTCGGCAATGGTTTCGGTGGAACGACGTACGTGACTTGAGGCGGAAATGAATGGATTGCAATCCAATATTTTTCCTTCTGTAAATAGCCTATGAGTTGTTCCTGTCACACCGCTGGACGTGAAGTGTGGACACCCAACTCTGCGAACAAAACTGGAAAATGAGATGATGTAGGATTTTCAAATTGATAGCATAGGCAAATCTACTAAAAATCTCAGAAAAGTTCAAATATAGTTTTCTGAAAATCTTGTGAGCACAATAGCTTGAGGAAGATGTCACCTAGGTTTAAATATTAGTGACCTTGAAGAATTCTCCTTAGATATTCAAACTCACACCATACATCCATCTGTTAGCGTTTTTTTTTATTAACTTATTGAATAGGTGTAACTAATGAAGTATTTGGTGATTGTATATGTGAGGAGGAAAACCAAACTTTAAACATCTCTATGCTAATCTGGTGGACATTAAGAGGTTTATTAGTATGAACAACATCATGTCAAATACAGAATAAGAAAAATGTAATCAAGCAAGGATATTTTCACCTATTTTCAACTGATGGTATATAAAAATGTGCACACACAGTTAAGCCTAATGCCAATCGTATCATGTTTGCTACATGAGTTTCTAAGACCTCTATCTCATCAACATGATCAATACGTGCCATAATTTCAAAATGTTATGGACAAAACTCTATTTTGGTCTAAAATTAACATTGTTGTTAACAAAAGTTGCCAAAATTGTATCAAATGCGATACAAAAAATATACAATAAATTTCTGATAAAACTACATCATAAACAACATGATATAGCAAAAACAAAATGTAAGGGTTAGAACTAATTTACTGATCATCCAGCAACACGAACAGATATAGAGAAAGTGTTGAGAAGTGTGATGTTCCCTAGCTCTTTGAGTATAAGGTTACAGGTATGTGCTGCTTGACGAGAAAAGGCTGAGTAACATTTAATTTGGTTTATTTTATTTCAACTGAAGGGAGTTCACACCATGAAAAATCAGGTTTTAACAACTTACAAAATAATTTTTATTAAAAAGATGTTTTTCATCTTACAGAGTTTCTGTTAAATGTCCCACTTTTCTTTTTACATCCACCAAAGTCTTCAAGGTCAACATAATTATTTATTTGTCAAAAGTTGATATAAAGCTTTATAATTGCAAAACTTTGATTCTTAAAAGTGCGGGATGTATTGTCAACATATAGAAAGTACTATAATGGGATTTAAAATATCACGTCACATCTGACCAAAGTGCAAAGTACATTTAAAAAGAGCAATTAATAAAAAATGAATGAAGACAAAATAAAATACGAGTCCCTTAAAAGCACAGCGGACAGTGAGCTGGCTCGGTGGTGGACTGACCTCCTGGAGTGCTTCTTGTTTATATTGTGTTGCATCTGGAAACTGAGTTTTGAGGACTCAAGTTTTTTAATGCTCATTCACAACTGATACATTTAACTATTAAATCCATTCATCCAGGCTAGGCCGGACGGCTCCCCGGTCAAAGTCGGGCGATGGCGGTATGTGTGGTTTGTGGCTCAGCTGCAGGGGAGGGGTGGGTGCTGAGGAGCATAGTGCCCAGAGCTGGCAAACTTTCGCCAGTCAATGCTGGAAATCCCATAAAAAAGTGTTTCTGAAAAAGTGGTAAATATTCCCATAAACACGCTCCTAAACCTTATGCAATATGTCATTGCCAAATGGGAAAGGGTATCATATTACTATGTATTAAGATGTCACTCAAGTTCATGCATGTGAAGGCAGGTGAGCAAATACGTTAAACAGTACAGTGCATGTAAGAACACATTCTGGGAATTCTCCAACGACTTCTGTAAAAAGTTGTTATTTGAAGTTGTGTTTTACCGGTCTGCAACAAGGTGGAAGCACCATTTGCATATGCCACAAATGTGCAGCTTACACTGAAAGTTCTGCTTTTGTAAAAACCAGCCTGCAGTCTTGCATATACAGCTTTATGCAGAGAAAAAGTTGTTTTCTCTGAGCAAAACTATTCTATCATCAGAATTATGTCAACATTGATATTAATATAATATAATCTCACCCTATCCCCAATGTCCTCCTCTGTCATACGTCTGCCATCTGTCCTCGTGCCTGGCAGCTCAATCTTCAACATCCTTTGTCCAGTAGATGTTAAATATGGGGCCTAGACATTTTGTGGTGTTATAACGGTGCTCCCTTTTAGCACTGATATCTGTCTTTGTTTGATGGAAATTGTCTCTAGAAAAACACACAAATGTAACCTCTGTTACCAGTTTATTTGTGAAGACCTGTTTGGAAGCTTCACTTCAGAATTTTTGCCATGTTTGTTTATTGAAGCCAGAAGTTTCCACATTTCCACATTTATTGTTTGGATGAGCTTTAATCATAAATTGTATGCATATCATATATTATCTGATAAAAAATAGCATATAATATTTCATCTGTCCCAATTATGTAACAATTTAAAAATCAGAAAAAGAACTATATAGAGAAGAGTTATGAAAAATGTTATTAGAAAGCGCAACAGGATTATTCCACTTCAGTTAAAGAAAATACAAATTTTACTGCATTTATTTATAGCCTAACCCACCAGGTGAAGATATTGATGTCTGGGTGGAATGTTGTGACAAGAAATATGTGTTTTTTCAGTTACTCAGTATATTGTGACATAAATATGACAAAAAATGTTTAGCAATTTTGGACTCAAATAGATGAGGTCCAAAGGTTATATGCATTTCACTGGTGCATCTTAACACCAAATTGTAAAAGAATATGTTGATATACTTAAAAAATGTAACTTTACAGCCTTGCAGATTTCATGATACTAGATCGGGATAGAAGTTTGACATTTGCATGCCATACTTGATAAAGTTTCAGTTCATACCAGTCCATGTTTATCAATATTGCATGAGTAGTTTAGGAAACATGACCATTTCAAAAATAGAATTTTTCTCAATTTGGACATGTTTGCGAAAATTCAGGGGTTAAAAGAAGAGCGATACTGTAGTGTGGCACTGCCACCTATAAGTTCTCTGTCGTACGTTTGAATCGTTCTGTGCGCAGTTTCCATGTTCTCCCTGTATCTGCATGGAGTTTCTCCAGGTACTCCAGCTTCCTTCTGCAGAGCAAAGACATGCGTGGTTATGTGTTAAACCTGCAGCAGACTGGCAACTTGTCCAAGGTGTACTGTGCCTCTCACATCATGAAGTGAAGAAGTGAAAGAGGATGGACAGTTTGCAGCTCGAGGTCAATTTTGCTCAATAAACCATTGAGGATCTTTTGTGGTTAAAATAGCCAAACACAGCCCTGTCTGCATAGCTGCTGCTGAACCACTGCATTTTACCAGTTTCAATTTTTAATCTCAGTTGACATATGATGTTGTAAAAACAATAATAATAAAAAAAAGTCCTCACCTTTGTTCATCACTGCAGGGGAAATAATGCCGGCTGCAGGTTAGCAGCAGTTTGTTGATCTCTGCTGCTTTCATGTGGCGTTTTAGAGGTATTGCCATTACCTGTTACAGATAACTAAAATATTCCAGTATTATGAAGAAAGCATTATGTCCTGTCAGTCAGCACTGACAATATAAACAAGTCCTGATATTGAGATGGCATTTAATTAACCTGCAACTGATGTTCCTTTAAATAAAAAAAAAGCCTAGTATGACTTCAGCAATGAAGGGTACTTTCCAGTCTTGATAGCCCCAGTCAAATTTGCAACACTGGCATCTTTTATTCCTGAACTTACATGTCAGTGAAGCATGCAAATAACGGCAGGAAGATGGAAAAGAGGAACCGCTTTATCTTCAGCTTGTCGGGCCAGTAAAACAACAGGAACAACAGAAAGGTTCAGATACAGGACGGATAAGAATAGACACAGAGGCACATAATAAATAATAAATAAACAATACTGATAATGAAGAGATATGTGTGTGCGCGCGCATCTCTCTGCAGTTTAGTTCAGTGGATTGGAGCTCATCGTCTCTTCCATTCATGCATGGGATTAGGATGACGCTCTATCGTGTGCACAAAAAATGTACAGTTTGCCTGAGCGTGCAGCAGAGAGCATTCCTCACACATGGCAACATGGGCTAAAAATAGCCCCTCACTCACTATTATAGGATATTTGCTCAGCAGCTCAGGTCCACATTTGTTATATACATGCTCTCTTAAGTTGCAGTCATCCTTCATCACAGTCTTCTCACCATCATCTAAACCTGCTGCTGATGGATTTTATCAGACAGCAGGAGTGGAAACACTTGTATCATCAGAAACGCTAGAAACACACAAGCATTGCACACTCCATTGACTATATAAGCTGAATTTGTGCATCTCAAAAAGGGTTATTTGAAATAAATTTTAAAATCACTGCTTACTTTTAATTCAATTGATTTAAATGTTAATAATGCACATCTGGTTTTTAGCATATATAGTTAATATTAGTCAGTCATAAGGTCACAAATGTACCTTAAATGAATTCAGCTTAGCCTGGTCACACCGAGTAATGGCCATTATCAATCTGATTTAATGTTTTAATATATATATGGGAAATAATTAGGGATTATTATAGCGCTATATATTCATTAAAATTGTTTAAAATAGTTTGAACAACCTTTTTCTCACTTGAGGAATAAATCATTTACTGGGTTGCAGGCACAGGACATAAATCAGTGTATTAAATAATTCTAAAAATAAATATATAAATAAATATATTTACTAGGGGTGCAACGATATTCGTATCGATATTGAACCGTTCGATACAGTGCTTTCGGTTCGGTACGTATATGTATCGAACAATACAACATTTGTAATTTATTTTATCAACTTTCCTTCTGACGATGCTGTCTGTGTTGAGCGCTCAGTGAATCTGCGTTCGACTACTCCGCCTAGGCTGCACTGTCGAGCGCAGATCCACTGAGTGCTCAACACAGACAGCATAGTCAGAAGGAAGAGCGCAGGGCAAGCTAGCGAGACAGAAGTTAAGCTCTCCAGATCTGGCGTTTGGAATTATTTTGGTTTTCATGTGACGTATGACCCTGAAGGTAAGCGAGTCATGGACTAAAGTAAAACAGTATGTTGGATGTGCCGTGCAATGCTCAATTACATGGGTGGGAGCTAGTGTGTTAGCGCAGTTAGCTCGTTAACGTGTTGGCCGTCTAGCCCCATGCACGGGGCGATCGGCGGTAGCTCGTTAACGGAGATTTGCCGTGTTGTGGCGTTAAGGTCATTTCAACGAGATTAACCTGAAATCACTAGTGGGAACACAACGAATATGACTGCACATTTACGCCGACATCATCCTAGTGTCACGGTGCGGCATGGCACACCGTGGAAGGTGTGGGGAAGGAGGACCCAGGCGCGGTGCTCTACGTATAGACAGTGTTTATTTACAGAGGGTGATATCAAACAACAATAAATCCCCGTGTTTCTCCCCAGACTCCCGTGTCGTGTCCTCCAAGTGCTCTCTGCTCCCGTGTCTGCACTCCCGGTGCTCGCTGCTCCTTAAGCCTTCCACGCTCCTCCTGCGGGAAACAATAGCGGCAGCAGTCAGGACACTGAACAATGGCAGGCATACACTACACGACCAAAACCTAAACTGGGTAACTAACGTGGAGTCCCAAGCAATGATCCCGCGTCGGTGGGAGCTCCAAGACTCTCCTAAGTAGCTCCCCCGACGAGCCCTGATCAGCGGCAGGTGTGTGGCTTCGGGTGTGGCCAGTCCTTCCGCAGGGCCACACCCCTCAGGCCTGCAGGTGGCTGAGCTCCATCCTCCAAGCATCCCCGCAGACATAAACACACACACTCACATCTACAATCATGGAGGAGAGCAGCAGCAATACCAAAGTACATATAATAATAATAATAATAATAATATAATACATAACTGCTCAGGGATCCTGGGTCGCCCAGTCCCAGGACCCTGACAGTACCCCCCCTCTAAGGGTCGGCTCCCGACGACCCCAAAACCAAAACAAAAAACAGCACAACCAACCCAGGGCGGGCGGCTGGGGGAACCAGGACGGAGGGCCAGAACCAAAACAAGCAAAAACAACAAAACAACAAACCGACCCAGTCCACAGTCTCAGAGTCAGACCGCGCATCCCGCAGCGGTGCAAAAAGAAAACGAAAAGACGCCACAAACAGTCACAGGCGGCCCATCAACACAACAAGAGAGTTCAGGGGGCCTACCTTGAGCCCAACGGCGGCGACGTAGCAGCTCCGGCGGACGGCCCCGGGTCCGGCGGCAGCAGCAAAACAGTTCAGGGGGCCTGCCACGTGTCCGGTGGCGGCGGCGCTGCTCCTCCGGCGGCCAGCCACGGGTCCGGTGGCGGCAGAACGGTTCTGGTGGCCTGCCACGGGTCCGGTGGCGGCAGAACGGTTCTGGTGGCCTGCCACGGGTCCGGTGGCAGCGGCGCTGCTCCTCCGGCGGCCTGCCACGGGTCCGGTGGCGGTGGAACGGTTCCGGTGGCCTGCCACGGGTCCGGTGGCGGCGGCGCTGCCCCTCCGGCGGCCTGCCACGGGTCCGGTGGCAACGTCGCTGCTCCGGTGAGCAACAGCGAGGCGTGGCAACAGGTCCATGACGCGCCGATCGCTGACGTGGACGCACCGGATGTGGACGGCGAGGAGGCCGCGCTAGACGTGGAGGTCCCTCCGGTCCGCTGACCTCCTCGGCCGGCAGCGAGAGCTCCTCCTCGGCCGGCAGCGAGAGCTCCTCCTCGGCCGGCAGCGAGAGCTCCTCCTCCGGCTCGCTGAGCTCCTCAGCTGGCAGAGCGGGCTCCTCCGGCTCGCCGAGCTCCTGCTCGGGCATGCTGAGCTCCACAGCTGGCGATGTGGGCTCCTCCGGCTCACTGAGCTCCTGCTCGGGCATGCCGAGCTCCTCCGGCTCGCTGAGCTCCTCAGCTGGCGGTGCGGGCTCCTCCGGCTTGCTGAGCTCCTGCTCGGGCATGCTGAGCTCCTCCGGCTCGCTGAGCTCCTCAGCTGGCGATGCGGGCTCCTCCGGCTCGCTGAGCTCCTGCTCGGGCATGCTGAGCTCCACAGCTGGCGATGCGGGCTCCTCCGGCTCACTGAGCTCCTGCTCGGGCATGCCGAGCTCCACAGCTGGCGATGCGGGCTCCTCCGGCTCACTGAGCTCCTGCTCGGGCATGCCGAGCTCCTCCGGCTCGCTGAGCTCCTCAGCTGGCGGTGCGGGCTCCTCCGGCTCGCTGAGCTCCTGCTCGGGCATGCTGAGCTCCTCCGGCTCGCTGAGCTCCTCAGCTTGCGGTGCGGGCTCCTCCGGCTCGCTGAGCTCCTGCTCGGGCATGCTGAGCTCCTCCGGCTCGCTGAGCACCTCAGCTGACGGTGCGGGCTCCTCCGGCTCGCTGAGCTCCTGCTCGGGCATGCTGAGCTCCTGCTGCAGCTGGACGAAGTCTGAGGTTTCCCGAGCTTGCACTACCCCCCGGGCTTTACGCAGGGTGCAAAGGCAGGCGGAAACTCCCTTGAGCTGGCCGAGGTAGGGGTTTCCCTCCAGGATTGCCTCGATGGCGTTTAACCCCACCACTCTTGCCCTTGTGTTGGTGGTGTGAGTTACCCAGTCCATCAGGCGTTGGACGCGGGTGAGGCCGCTCTCTCCGGACAGGGCTGCTGGAGTGGGTAGTGGAATGGAGGCTGCCGCTGGTGGAGAAGATGGCTGAGGGGTGACTGCATGCGGATGAGATGACGACGGTGTTACAGCTGCAGATGGTGA
Organism: Rhamphochromis longiceps; assembly: GCF_057381845.1. Lineage (NCBI taxonomy): Eukaryota > Metazoa > Chordata > Actinopteri > Cichliformes > Cichlidae > Rhamphochromis > Rhamphochromis longiceps. The sequence goes on along the minus strand of NC_140568.1, from coordinate 40,110,952 downwards.
AGCAGCGGGTGGTGTAGATGGTGAACGGGATGAAACGGTAGGCAGCGAGGTAGATGTCGCGGGGAATGATTCAGCAGGTGACGGCCGACTTACTAGCTGGGCGATTGGCTGTGGTACGGCGACCAGCTGGGCCGCTGGCTGCGCTTTGGCTACCGGCTGGGCAGCTGGCCGTATAAACATAGCCCCAGAGTAAACGGTAGAGGTGAGTGACGAAGAATTGTCCATATGACTCACCACAGCCGGCTGTTGAGATGTCTGTGGATTCAGCTGCGGTGAGGAACGCTGGCGGCGCGAACGTCGTTTCTGTGTCGGCGTCGGGGCCGGCGTCTCAGGCAGTGAATCCACCAGCTGTCCGAGCTGGTGGGCAGCCTGAGGAGGAGAGTGGAGGTGGAGGGTGGAAAGTAGGAAGTCCAGGACCACCGCATTAAGGGAGTCCACCAGCCAGGGGAATTTAAAAAGCATCTCCTGCAGCCGCCTCTCCACGGCGTGACGCGAACCTTCCGCAGGCTTCTCCCACCATAAGTCACACATGCGGTACACTTTGTCCATAATTTCCCTCCTGAGCCTCTCCTCGGAGACCGCTGGGTCCATAAGTGGCGGGATCATTCTGTCACGGTGCGGCATGGCACACCGTGGAAGGTGTGGGGAAGGAGGACCCAGGCGCGGTGCTCTACGTATAGACAGTGTTTATTTACAGAGGGTGATATCAAACAACAATAAATCCCCGTGTTTCTCCCCAGACTCCCGTGTCGTGTCCTCCAAGTGCTCTCTGCTCCCGTGTCTGCACTCCCGGTGCTCGCTGCTCCTTAAGCCTTCCACGCTCCTCCTGCGGGAAACAATAGCGGCAGCAGTCAGGACACTGAACAATGGCAGGCATACACTACACGACCAAAACCTAAACTGGGTAACTAACGTGGAGTCCCAAGCAATGATCCCGCGTCGGTGGGAGCTCCAAGACTCTCCTAAGTAGCTCCCCCGACGAGCCCTGATCAGCGGCAGATGTGTGGCTTCGGGTGTGGCCAGTCCTTCCGCAGGGCCACACCCCTCAGGCCTGCAGGTGGCTGAGCTCCATCCTCCAAGCATCCCCGCAGACATAAACACACACACTCACATCTACAATCATGGAGGAGAGCAGCAGCAATACCAAAGTACATATAATAATAATAATAATAATATAATACATAACTGCTCAGGGATCCTGGGTCGCCCAGTCCCAGGACCCTGACACCTAGTGCAAAGACAAAAACAACAAGCATGCTACTAACTTTAGCCGAGTCATTTAGACAGCTGTTAGCACATGATTCTCCTTATGCTGCTGAGAATATAGCCCAGAAGAAGCGGATAGTATAGCTTTTATTTTGGAAAGAGACATTTCTCTGTAATAAACTCTCTTTTCCAAAGATGAGTGATTCCTCAATCAGATACAGGGCTTGCAATATCGCTAGCCCGACGTCCTGGGGCTAGCGATTTTTTTCAGTCGGGCTACCAAAATCTATCTCTTCCCTGCCCGTCGGGCTATTGTAGGAAGAAAAATATATGTCAATGCTTTTGCATTCTTTCAGAAATGTAGCTGGGTAATTATGTCATTGGCATCGGTGAGCCACTGTCAATATGTGACATATTGAAATCGCGTTTGAATTTGCGCTTGTTTTTTTGCTTTCACTTTGCAATCGCGCGAACTGTGTATAGAGAGCGACAGCACTGATCTGTGAGTGATGAAAATTTGTGCACCAATTCCTCTGACATCGTCTTATTAATCGTTAGCTCACTATGCAAACATGACAAGTGAAATCTCCCGCAGCAAGCTTAAACATGTGAGAGGTTGATCGCGCAGAGAATCGCTGAGCTTATGTGAGTGCGTGTGTAAAAGCAGGAGGATATATATTTCATTTCTTCTGAGCCAAATAAGACAGGTCAGGGTGAAGAAGTGACAGCCAAAGAAAAGCTTACCACAAAACGGAGAAGTTATGACAAATCAGACTATAAGGCAAAAAGAAAGTGCAGCTTCATGGTTTCATGGACAAAAGAATTTCTGTGGCTGCAATATGACGAGCTAAATAACCAGGGCTGCACATAAGTGGTCCACAGGTGCGCATTCGCTGTCAAAATAAAAAACGCGCACAAGGGTTAGGGTTAAATTTAAAAACTGTACTTTTGAGTTAAAATATATTTTTATAATTTTAATAAATGACAAATTAAAAAGGCATGAACATTTTTTTTGTATCGAAAAAATATCGAACCGTGACACCAAAGTATCGAACCGAACCGAACCGTGAATTTTGTGTATCGTTGCACCCCTAATATTTACATATTTCTAGTTACAGTAAATCTACAAGGTGCGTCCAACTCATAAGGCTGACAGAAACATGAAGAGACTTAATGAATAAATTAAGACAACATCTGTCTTTAGGGCTTAGTCTTAAAAGCGTAGCATTAATTCAGATAAGCCCTGAAGTTAAACACAGCTGATCACTCCCAACCTTCATCAGCTTGACCCGTAACATTCTACGTATCTACCAGCAATTTTGTTAAATATACTTGTTCAGCTGCTTGTTAATGCAAACCGCTAATCAGCCAATCACAGAATCGGATTTAGGCGTGTAGACATGGCCAAGACAGACTGGGGAAGAAAGGTCATTTTTAAGAGACTTTGAACATAGCATGCCAAATCACAACAACAGTTGCTTCAAGATGCTTTATAGTGTAAGGTAAGACCCTACAAAACTTCCTGGGTAGGGAAATAAACCTGTGTGTTGTTGGAGTCAAAATATGTAACATCTTGTTAGGGCTCTAAAGCCCATATGCAGGGTTGCTTCAACTGATTGTAATCACTAATTCTGGCTCATGGCTCTTTCCAAACAACCGCTATAGACCATCTGCTGGGACAGGGGTTTCTTCTGGGTAGAACACTCAGCAGCTGAGTCATGTCTGCAACGTAATGCAACACACCCATTTTGAAATATACATGTGAAATGTCACACTTTTAGCTTCATTGTGATTCATGATGTTTAGTTGCGATATAGACCAAGAAGGCAAAAAATTGAAAAATTGTGTTTTATAAGGTTTCCAGAAAATCTGAGCTGAAAATGCTTTCAAAACTTAAATATATGTTACATCATATACTACAAAAAATATCCTTTTTGCACCAACAAAGAGATTCCAAAAGTGCTCAGTTCAGCTGAAAATGTTTGCATATCACTGTATGTTATGCAATGTGTCCTTTAAAAATATGAGGATACTGAACATGTGAAGGACAGAAGACATGTCACGCCAAAAAAAAAATATCTACAACAGATGCACAGTATTTTATTGTCATGTCCTAAAGAAATAAGAACATAACTCAGCAAAATCATAGCACGATAGCTGAGAAATGCATCCGGTGTTTCATTTGATCAATCTACTATTCACCCACAAATGATGAGTCAGGTCTTATGGAACGATGACTCCAAATTTGAGTTCAGAGGTCAGGAAAGAATTACACAATTCAATGATTGTCTACAGTCATGTTTAAGACACGTAGAGGCTCTATCATAGTTTGGGGCTTTGTTTTCAATTAGTGGTATTTGGCATTTTGTCTAAACAAACTGCCAATGCAGTAAAAGACCTGCATAGAAAAACACAATGGAACGCTATCAGTCATGGATTGGCCTCCCCATAGCCAAACCTCGACATTACTGAAGCAGTGCGTGATCATTTTGTTAGAGAAAAGAACAAAAGACCTCCAACATCCAAAGAAGAGCTTTGAATGTCCTTCCAGAAGCTTGAAGAACCCTTCTTGAAGGCTATTTACATGAATTATGGATTAGTTTGCCTAAGAGGGTTCCGGTCGCGTTGAAGAAAAAAGATGGCCACACCAAATATTGACTTCCAAGCTCATTAGAACAAATTCTGTTTGCTTTACATGCTATATTTTATGTATTTCCCCTTTTCTTGGCAAATTATAAAGAAATTGGGGTGGCTCAAGACTTTTGTACAGTATTGTAGATACAGATATATTCACATTTTGCATATACGAAATGTTAACATACTTGCATATATACATATCTAAGAACTGACTTAATTATACACATGTGCTGAATTTCTGTTACAACTGGATTTTGAAGTTTGATAAATGATTCATACTGATAATCATCTAAGTAACTTAAGTTGCGTGTAAATGGAAGAGTCTGAAAAGATTCCACTCTTTGAAATGCGAGGGTGTGGTTGTATTATATTTAACTACCTACTCATATAGCAGACACATCTGGGGCTAAACATGACAACTCAGAGCACTTTTGGCTCAGTTACAACACTGGTAAACGGCCCAAAGCTGGACATTATGTCACATGCAGATGTGCGTGGTACAATCTAGGCAGATACACTTACCCTGAATAATTTGTGTCAGCCAAGGTCAAATTAGGATATAAGAGACCTGCACATGTAGGACATAGTTGGACTATTATTACTGCCTGGGTACTAACAGTATGAAGGTGCATTAATATATTCATCATGATTTAGGTTTAATAGTAATTTAATTCCATTGTTAAGAATTTGCAAATAGAGCAACAGTATTTTGAGCATTTTAGACAAGGACTCATGACAAGTTAGAGCTGGTCATTGTAACTGTGAAGCTCAGTGGGTGATCTTTAGTCAATCCATTTTGATCTAGAATGAAACATTTGAGCAATGGTTCAATGAACATGTGACCAATAAATCATCTATCAATATAAAAGTGTTTTATATTTCTTTTTCTGACAGAAAGTACTTAAATCACGCTGTCCTTCACACTGTTTCCTGCACTGATACTAAACATTTTCTGGTTTCTAGACATCTCTGACTCTGCTATAGACAATGAGTTCAGACTGATTCTTGAAGTTGGCTTTAATGTGAGGACTCAGGGCTGTGTGTCGGACAGGGTCCTCTGCAGTACGGGGGCCCCACAGGGAACGGTTCTGGCTCCGTTCCTCTTCACCATCTACACTGCAGACTTCTCCCACAATTCCACCCAGTGCTTCCTGCAGAAGTTCTCTGATGACTCTGCAATAGTCGGCCTCATCACTGATGGGGACGACAAGGAGTACAGAGGACTGACTCAAGACTTTGTGGACTGGTGCCAGCTGAACTACCTCCAGATCAACGCCAGTAAAACCAAGGAGCTGGTGGTAGACTTCCGCAGGCACAAGCATTCTCCACTGCAACCACTGAACATCCAGGGTATGGACATTGAGGCTGTGGACAGCTACAGGTACCTTGGTGTTCATCTGAACAACAGACTGGACTGGACTCATAACTCAGACGTCCTCTACAGGAAAGGGCAGAGCAGGCTGTACCTGCTGCGGAGACTCAGGTCGTTTGGGGTGGAGGGCCCACTCCTGAAGACCTTCTATGACTCTGTGGTGGCTTCTGCTATCTTTTATGGTGTGGTCTGCTGGGGCGGCAGCATCTCTGCTGGGGACAGGAAGAGACTGAACAGGGTGATCCGAAGGGCCAGCTCTGTTCTAGGATGCCCTCTGGACCCAGTGGAGGTGGTGAGTGACAGGAGAACGGCGGCTAAGCTGTCATCCCTGTTGGACAACGTCTCCCACCCCATGCAGCAGACTGTGACAGCACTGAGCAGCTCCTTCAGTGGGAGACTGCGGCACCCACGGTGTGGGACGGAGAGATTTCGCAGGTCTTTCCTCCCCACTGCTGTCAGACTCCACAACAAAGACTTTAACTGAACAAGCACACACATCCACACATGTGCAATAACACTAAGTGCAATAATCCTTTCTGGCATCGTTGTATTTTTACTCAGTTGTATATAGCATTCGTATTCTATTTTTATCTTATTGTATATTTTTATTCTATTTTATTCTACTGTATATAGTATTTTATTTTATTCTATTCTGTACAGCTGTGTACTGTATTTATTCTTATTGTATTCTAATTTTTGCGTCATAACTTTTGCACTGTCCACTTCCTGCTGTGACAAAACAAATTTCCCACGTGTGGGACTAATAAAGGTTATCTTATCTTATCTTATCTTAATCATCAGCTGAGATGCTGCTTACACAACAGAACTGTTAAAGTAGTGATGCTGACGTTGTGTTAATGTGTGTAGACAAAATGCTCTATGACAGAGCTTCGTGTCACTCAGTGGTCAAAATACTGTAAGTCTGAACTGGTTTCATCAGGAATTGTCATGACCTTGTAGGAACCATAGTTGTCTGTCTCTCTGTGCTTGGTATGCAACAGTCTCCTGCCCAGGGTGTATCCTGCCTCTTAGTCTACAGCAGCTGGGATAGACTCCAGCACTCCTGTTACCATGAACTGGATATCAGAAGACGATGGACATACTTGACATACAGCCTCCTTCTGAAAATATCACTTCCTTTTCTCATCTACTCACATGCATCACCTGCAAGGTGGACTCCATACATGCATGGATACATTTCGCTGAGTGTGTCACGAGAGGCAGAGGTTTGGTGATGTCTTTAACCCCCACCACCACATAGAGATCCAATCCACTGTCTTCTTCATCACCTCTCACACTTGTCTGCTTTGAATGATGGATGGGCAGCTTAGTGTGGCTTGTATTTCTGGAGCAGGCCATCAGGACACCAGCACCATGTGAAATAATCCCTTCTTCCACTGACACCCAGCTCAGCATGGTATTACATGCCCTTGAGCTGTACTCTCTCTCTCATTCTCTCCCATTAGTGCTCCGTCCCTCTTCGTTTAGCCTCTCTGCGCACTCTTCATCACTCTGAGCTCAGGGAGATCATATAAACTGGCTAACCCATGGCGGAGGGGGTGGTGCTGTTTGTGTGAACTTAAATGTGTATGTGTGGATGTAAGGCCCATGATGTTCGGATGAACTGCAAGGTTAGAGACAGTGGAGTACAAAGCAGGATTTAGCATCACTGCTGTGAATCACAGAGTGAACTGTGCTGCTGCTAAGCATCAAAGAGACGTACCTCCTGAACAGCTGCAACGATATTTGGGAAACAAAATGTGGTAGCAGACAGCCTGGAGATACAATGCATCATTACTACAAAGCTGGCACATTAAATCCGAGTCGTTCATGTTGTTCATGAATCACTGAGGTCATATTGAGGGTTTACTGAAAGTATGAGGTGCCTTTTTCAGGAAAACATTGAGTGCTTCTGATCCTTTTATTTAGAAATTGTGAAACTGGAAACGTAATCACATCTCTAGTTTGATCCCACAGAGCTCTGGCTCTGCTCTGGCTCTTATCATTTCCTCAGCGGCAGTCCTGACAAATCCTGATGAAACCAGTCCAGACGAAGCAAAGCAGTGCATCACATAGAAACGTCACTCTGAGCTCAATCAATTTGCTGACACGCAGCTGAACTGTTAGAAACCTCATGATTTCACAGCTTGACTCCGTAAACACGACCTCAGCTGATGATTAATATAAACGTCATGAACTGAGTTTTTTGAACAGAGTAAGGTTTCCATTACCCAGAAACCAGAAAAAGCCAAGCAGCTTCCCATATACATGTTCACCACACTGCACTGTGCTTTAGAGTAATATAAAAAGGCTCACTTATATACTTGCATACGATATTAACACTAAATAACACAATACTGTGCAAAAGTCTTGAGCCATACCATTTTTATTTTTATTTTGCTAGGAAAATGTGAACAGTAGTCTTCATGAACTGTTATCCAGGCTTCTCGAAGGAATTCAGAGCTCTTATTTGTATATTGAACTTTATTCCTTCCTTCTATTCGCTCTCAAGATGATCCCATGCTGCTCAGTAACGTTGAGTCAGGTCTCTCACTGATAGGATTCCATTGTGCATGTGTTTTCCCTCATATGCTTTTGCTGTATTGGCTGAGGGTTTGGGATCATTGTCATGCTAAAAAAAAAAATGAAGCTGTTGCCAATCAGATGCTTTCCAGATGGTAGTGCATGGTGGATCATAATCTTTAGTTTTCTGCATACACTACTGGCTGTAAGGCATTCCTAAACCATGACAGAGTGTCCACCATGTTTTAAAATGGCTGTACTCACTAGTGAACCTGTCTCCGGACCTCCTCTGAACATACTGATGATAATTTCTCCATAAGATATGTTTCCTTTGATTTTCCGACGGTGTAAGTGACTGCACGTCTGTTCCAGTTAACAGACGCTTTACTTTCTGAACCATCCTGGTGTGAAAGTGTGCTGTAAGGAGATTAGCTGGAAACTAAATGAGCCCGGATATACCTCATATAGAGGGATAATACCTTGGTCGTATGACTTATTATTGGAGATTATGTATCAGAATTTCAGGAGCGGGACCACGCCTCCAAACACACTCCTTCCAGTTGTCATCTATATAGGTTCCCCCAGTTCTGCAAACTGTTCATTCTCGTTTACGTTCCCCACCCTCCTTGTTTTCAATTCTTTAACTTCTTCACTTCTATTTAGTACATGGGGATCTGCCAGGCCCAGGAGCTGTCGCCAGGCCCCTTCAAGGCCTTCCCCAAACCGGAGCTCAATTCATTTAGTAGGTAAAGCATTCACCTTTACCTATTAAAACGCTGTCAAGCCTAAAATGAGAATGTGGGCCCAGCTAGTGAAATGCTTTTTCAACTCACTGGTTAGCGCTGTTTATCCCCCCCCAAAAAACAAGAAAAAGATTTAAGTCAAATTGCGTATTGTAGGTGAAAAAGAGTAAACTAATTAAAGAAATTCATTTTATTTCAGAAGTCATTAGGCCTGTATGGATATCTATTTTTAGGAATTTTTTTTTTTTATAAGATAATAATAAACTACAATAAACTATCACGTTATTTAACATCACTTTTCTGCCTATGTGGGTTCTCTCCAAGTACACCAGCTTCCTCCCACAATCCAAAGACATTCATATTAGACTAACTGATGATTGGCAGTAGATCTGAATCTGAGCATAACAGGTTGTCCGTCTCTCTGTGTTAGCCCTGTGATATACTGGTCACCTCTTCAGAGTGTACCCTACCAAGCATCCAATGACAGCTGGGACTGGCTCCAGCCCTAAAATGGAAACTAGATAGATGGATGAATGTTGCTGCTTATCTTAATCTGCCTGTTGGAAGTTCATTATTATTATTTACTTCTTCCTGTCAACAAGGTGACATTCCTCAGAGATTTGCATCCAGCTTTACATGACAGCACCACACAGTTTTTTTTTTTTTTGATGACCGCACATCGCTGACATGGTGACATGGTGTGCTATCCTGCTGGAATAAGACACCTGAAGATGAATATGCTGTAGTCATAATGAGATGGAAATTGTCAGCAATAATGCTCAGATATGTTGTTAAACCACGATCAGCTGATGCTAAGGGGCCCAAATTAATATATAAGGCATGATGGATCCATGGTTTTATGTTGTTTGCAGCCAATTCTGACCCTCCCACCCGAATGTGGCAGCAGAAATCAAGACTCATAAGAGCAGGCAACATTTTTTTAAGCTTCTATTGTCCAATTGTAGTGAGCACGTTTGCAAAATAGGTTCAGTTTACTGTTCTGTAGCAGTTTCAATGTTCAGCATATTGCGCATTTATATATGCTTGTCTAGATACCTCGGTTTATCAACAGTTGATTATTTGAGTTGCTGTTGCCGTCCTATCACCTTGAAACAGTCTGGCCGTTCTCCTCCGACAACAACAAGGCATTTTCACACAGGGAACTGGATGTTTTCTGTCAAATTTTCTATCAAATGCATTATCACTGCAGTTGATACTTTAGTGTAAAATTTATTTCATTTTTATAATAGACGTCTTAAATACAGATTATGTTTTATTGTCCCATCCTCACCACTCATGACGAAGGGCTAGAAACCATTGTACTAAACTGGACTGTGCACAAAACAGACTCAGCCTTGACTTGTTACAAGAGAATAAGCTGCAGTCATACCTATATACCAGTACGTAAATTAAATAATAGAATACTTCTTCTACTGCTGATAAAGGGCTTCAAGGACTGATGTGTCATACCACGTCATATCATGTAACTCCACAAATTTTAAATGAAAATTTTTTAAATCATCTTGAAGCTACAGCAGGTAACTGTATCAGATTAATAAAGGTATTTCTAAGTAAATTCTCTCCTTGCAGCTTCTTAAAAATCTGAATATTTGATAGTTTTCTTATTATATTAAACTGAATATCAAGTTTTAGACTCCTGTTCAATCACACCCAGCATTACAAGGACATATTATTGACGTCTGCATAGTAATGAAAGCATTTTTGATTATATTGCTGAGACTTTATGGGTTTAGGTAGCAAGTATATTATTTGCTGTCTGTCTTTTGTTTTGGGAAATAAAACAAACAAACAAAAAAAAACACCACACCTCTCCTGAGCAAAAAATCTTTTTTTTTTTTATTTCTCGTTGAAAGGAACTTGGTAGAATACAGCAGAACACACATGACTGAAACAGCTGCCATTTCACGTAACACAGTACAGGAAGAAGGATGTAGTTCAATCGCATGTGTAATATCATATATAGTATACTCATATCAATAGAAAAGAAAAAAAAAAACTATTGCTCCCAGGTGTTTATTTTTTTCATATGGCATTTCTCTGCTGTGTTGAAGTGGGTAAAGTAAAATTCAACGAGAGGTTTTGCACACCAAAGGAAATGGGACAATGAGAGTGACATTTCCCAGAATATGTGGGAAAGTTGTGGCTTTTTTTTTAATTAGGCTGTGAAGTAAACTTTCTTTTGTCTATTGCAATGCAGAAATAAAACTTTAAACCGCTCTCAAAAAATATGGATAAATACCATTATACAGCAATCAGAATATGCAAAAGAAAAGAACACAAGGCAGCTCCGCGTAAGAGCAGGCATGCAAAAATGATCATATTTTAAAAAGGAGCACTAAAGACGAAATGTCGATGACTTCAGGTGTTTATGTTTGCGCCATTTGGCAACTGATGGAAAGCCAATTCATGACAAAACATGGGTTAAAAGGTGTGGACTGAAACGAGGGGACAACTCGATGCTCTGTAAAGTGAACTGGAGTGCTGAGTGTTTGCTGACAAACTACTTCAGTGAAGTTGTTTCTATAAATTGCTATAACATACTCTGTTATCAATTTGTTGTACTCTCTTTAATTTCCTCTAAGGAAAAAAAAAAAAAGACATGTTAGGAAAAAAGCAGGTATGAAATATCACCCTGGACATTTGCATCCAAGTTTAGTGTTTTAAATAAGCCACTTTAGGCAGCATTATCTATTAAATGTCTCGTATTTCTAAGACATATTTTAATATATCTCTTTTGAAAAATAATTCTATCTATACTTGATCTTTTTTAGTAAGTAAATCTCTTCCAGTATATATATTTTTCTTTATGTTCCTTTAGGTACAGCACCCCATTATGGGTTTTAGTTTTCCAAAAGCACCTAATTTATGTTACAATCAGACTGAATAATACTTCAGTCATTAATGGTCTGAGTTCAAGATTAGAGGATCCAAATGGTGAACCCTAAGTGAGTCAACAAGATCAATACCCTTGAGACTGTAGCTCAAGCCCGGCAATATTAAGCTTTTTTTAAATTCGTGACCAGTGCTACAGGCCTGAGCTCACTGCGTCCCCCTTTGAGAAGAAGGTCACAGGGGTCAGATGTGGCCATGCATCTTAGGAGACATCATCAGTTGCCACAGATGGCTCAGCTGCAGCAACTGGCTGACCAGATCTGCACCCAGAACCTCTTGAGGATGATGCACAGGCACAGGTAGTGCTGATATATATAGATATATACCCCAAAATACAGATGGGACTTGCCAGCCCTGAGACACAACGAGCCACGTGTGAGCAGGCCACACCGCAATTCAGCTATCGGAGCAAGAAGTCAGCACCTGAGGAATGCCCAGGAGGGAAAGTGGAAGGGTGCAAAACAAGGAGAGAAGAAGGGTGGGAGGTCATTTGAACTCATTTGGATTGTCTGTAGAATCCAAATGAGTCGTGTGCTTGTAACAGATCACCTTACAGGGAACCTCACTGGGCTGAGAGGATGTCCGGCGATGCCAAGGGTGCCACCCCACTCCCATGTAGCTGAAACTGTGGCTCTGAGCGTTGTGGGTCTGTCTGGGCAAGCTGTTCATTACAGGTCACTTTAGACAAGAAACACACACAGCCATGGTGAACGGTGCAGGTGCTCTGGCTCACTGGCACACTGCACCTGCTGGTTTGGGTATGTCACATGTTTCACACTTCCTTATTATCATCACACAGACTACAGGTCAGCGCCAGGTGAGCTCTTACCATTTGATGTCAACTAGAAAGTGGTACCGGTAATCTACTGCTGTGTCTCTGCCAAACTTAATTTGCTGGGCTACATGTGAGGTCATATGGACAATCAATATATTTATATTTATATATATATTCATATATATTTTTTAAATCAAAGGGGAAATCTCATACAGGAGCTGACTACTGCAGTCTGCACTCAATTAGCTATAACATCCACCTAAACTTTATAACATTATTCTCTTATATAGACAGTAATTTCTCAGTCAAATATACTTTTTTTTTTTTAATTATTTAACTCCGGATTAATTTCATCATGCACAGAATAGTCGTTCCTCTCTCTCCGTTTATATCCAGGCTTTGCATCATGTTGTCAGCTCCATCACAAATAGCCACCACTCCTCTCTGCATCAATCGTCGTCCACATCGTCTCCCTCCGACTCCTCTCCGGCTCTCCTCTCGTACATCTTATCCCGGTGCCTCTCCTGGATCTCTTTCATTTCCTCGGCGTAGCGGCTGAACGCTCCCCCGAACTTGCTCCACGCCTTGAAGGGGATTGTTATAGAGTTTCTGTAACTGGGCTTTACTTCGCTCACCCGCAAGAAAACTCCATACTTGTTGGATCCAACGTCAAAGAAGAACCGCTTGGAGTCCACCATGATTGAGGTGCCCTCCGGAAGCTCGCTGTAGCCCCCGGCCCCTCCGCCACCGGCAAGCTCTTCCTCATCTCCCCCGTAGTCGTCTATCAACTTGGCCAAGGCGTCACGGAACTCTATTAAGCCTTGGGCCGGGAGTGCGATGGTTTGTCCAGCCTGCAGGCCAGCACCGGGAATGCCACCCACTCCGACTCCGAAACCAGGGCCTCTATTGACGGTCTGTCGGATCCGGAGAAACCGACCCCGCTGGTTCTCCTTTAGGTCGAGGTAGTATTTTCGGTTCTCACGCACCAGGAACTCGCTCTTCAAGGCCCGTCTAGGCCCGGTGTCATCCCCACCGGAGGACTGAGCAATCTGCTCCGGAGTACTAGGCCCAAGTTGGGCGTAGTGCTCTATGAAATCCCCCAGGTAGTCACGGAACTCCGCCGCAACTGACATAGAGAGGGTCAGCCGACTTTTGGAGCCGCCAGCTCCGACTTCGGCGATTTTGATGAACCGGCCTTTGGCGTTCTGCTTTACGTCAAGATAGAAACGTTTATTCTGAATGTCCAGCCGCTTCGACGCCAGTTCCTGGGTCTCCGGTTCCCGCTGGTAATGCTGAAACCCGCCGCCTCCACCCCCTCCGCCACCGCTGCTGCCACCGCGCTCACTACCACTATCCCCATCCGCCATCTTCGCCACCAGCAGCCCGTTTTCTCTGCGTATCTTTGACCCCCACCCCCCTTGTTACCGAGCTCACGGAGGCAACCGGACGCTGACTGCTGAGCTCCGGTTGGCTGTTGTGCCTGTCAGTTAAAACATCAGACGAAGAGCCCAAGTTTTCATTCGCTATTTCTCCTGCCTGTCAAGACAACGTAACGGCTTTCCAGATGACATTCGAGGAGATACTGTATTTGCAATCCATAACTGCTTATTGATTATTTGTAGCATATGTTCAGTGGAGTACATGTCATTTAGAGATCATTTTACAGCCATAACTAATTCATGTATGACGCCAGTAGAATAATATACACGTTTGAAGACGTTATTCGTGTCCTTGCACTGAATTTCATGGATTTCACTGAATTAATCCGAGCTATAGCCCGCTTTGTTATGTATTTTGTACGGTTTTAGGATGGATGTCCCTGGAAGGACACTACACACAAACACACAGTCCCGCCTACTTCGTGGTTTCGTGCGCAAAGACAGGCACGATGAGCTTAGGGTGGGGGATGGGTGGAATTTCTGCAAAGGGCAAGGCTATTGGTTTAGACTGAGATTCGAAGTAACAACGCACTCTCCTATTGGCTCTCTCGGCTCCCACGAGGGGTTGCATGCAAACGATTTGCGAAAAGGTTTATTGTTTCTTTGCTTTCGGGAGCCGAAACTGTTTGGAATCTACTCAGCGCTACAATAAAATAACGCGTCGGGAAAAATGGTATGTGAACTCGGGGTAATGCTCAACGTGTTATAGGATATATTGCCGTTTTTTAGCTTGAATAACTGTGCAGTTGTAGAAAGTCCTGCTTTGAATTTGAACTGGGGAAATCCGCGCAGAATGTGTGTGGTTAACAAGCTTGCTAAGAAGCTAACTGACAGCTAAACCATTAGCATTATCGTTACCGTAAGAAGTTCGATTCGTGTGGATTTTCGGCTAAAAGTAGACTGCTTTTAAGCTTTGAGTGTTTGTTCCGAGTTGTTTTGGGTATATTTGCAAATTTTTGGAGGTGGGTCGCTCATTTAAGAGATTAAACTGCTCTTTGAGTCGGTGTAGCCTGTGGATGGTGCTTTAGCAGTAACTGCAAGCTAACTTTAGCTAGTTCGTTGGCTTAACGGCTGGTTAACTGTTAGCTGCTGAATAATTCCTTTAAAATAAGTCTGCAGGTGATGCAAATTAGTAAAGACTACTTTGTGTTTTATTTGAGTCCAAGTGACTTTGTAAGTCCAACTTTCTTTGTCAAAATCTCTGAATGAAAACTTGACCGCTGACGGTCTTAAGGCGGCGCGTCTGTTTTGTTTGTCGCGGGGTCACTGCCAGCAACCTGCTGACAGGTTCTCGTATTTTTTAAGGAACGGAGTCGTTATTGTCTCTATTAAATCGGTTATTTTATCTTTAGGGTGTATACTTGCTGTTTCCGGGGCCGGTTAACGTTGCTACTTTTCATTTCTGTTTTATTTTTGATTGGCGGGAAAGCGACAACTGTTGAACCGGGCGTAACGTAAACTACTAGAACAATAACACGGAGAGCTCAGCGGTGACTCTCTAATTTATTCAGATTCGATTTTGCTATGTCACTTTAAGTCTTTTATTTTTCATTTAATACAAGTCAGGCGTATTCGTTTCACATTTGCTTCCACTTTCTGATTTCATCTTCTTCTTTTCCGTTTAATCACTCAATGCAGGCTGGTGGCAAAGCAGGAAAAGACAGTGGCAAAGCCAAGGCAAAAGCGGTGTCGCGCTCCCAGAGAGCTGGTCTGCAGGTAAATGTCAATCATTTGTCGTGGTGCAGTTTGTGGCTTTGCTGCAGTTTGTGGCTTTGCTGCAGGTGTTAAACGCCACAGGACGTTTGCTTTTGAAAAAGAAAATTGGACCACTATCTTACTTCTGTTTCCTGACAGTTCCCAGTGGGTCGTATCCACAGGCACTTGAAGACTCGCACAACCAGCCACGGTCGTGTAGGAGCCACAGCAGCTGTTTACAGTGCTGCCATCCTTGAGTACCTCACCGCTGAAGTAAGACTTCCCATTCCCTCCATTTTAAACTTTGTTTTGATTAACAGTGTTACTTAATGTCAGCTTTGGTTGTTTTCACTGTAGCTAATTTTTTTGTTGATATGAATCCTTGTTTCTTTGTTTTTTCCAGGTACTAGAGTTGGCGGGTAACGCCTCCAAAGACTTGAAAGTGAAGCGTATCACTCCTCGCCACTTGCAGCTGGCCATTCGTGGTGACGAGGAGTTGGACTCCCTTATCAAGGCAACCATTGCTGGAGGAGGTGAGCTGGCAGTTTTCTGGACTGATTAATCGATATTTTATATAAACCATCTGTGTACAGATTGTATTCTATTTACAGATTATATATGTAAATCTCATGTACATTTCCTTTTGCTTTCAGGTGTCATTCCCCACATTCACAAATCCCTCATTGGGAAGAAGGGCCAGCAGAAGACTGCATAGATGCCATGTTGACCAGAAATTTGGGGGCTTGGGCTTTGAACGGACCAGGAGTTCACCTTTGTTCTTTTTTATTATTAATATTATAGCAAACGAAGAGTGATTGTTAGCCTTTGTGTTTGTTATATTTACCAATAACTAGATAAAAAGTACAGAAAACCCCTTAAAGACAGTAAACCCTTTGTATGTTAATGTAGAGCGTTTGACTGGGGAGTTAATGATTATTTGAAATGGTGGCAGTGAATTTGTTTGATTGGCCTGGCTCTGTGTAATGTTTTATACTGAAAAAACAAATTGTTAAACTGTTTTTTATATAAAAGATCTTGTTTTGTGGTTATTTTCTCTGAAGTTATGATATTTACTATGACACATTTTTAAGGAGAATTTCTTTTTTGAAAGTAAATTGGATAACAGCTAAATAGTAAAATGGTGCTTCTTTTCCTTTTGACTTACTGTAAAAAAAAAAATTGAACTGCACAAGAATAGTGATGTATTAAAAGTTACTTTTTTTTTTCTTACATCAAAATGAAATAACGTGTTGTAACCGCCTGCTACAGTGTTTTGTCTTAATGTTTACAGCAGTTGAAAAAATGTGTTAAACTTGAAACTACGTATTAACAGTGTAATCCTCAGCTAATTGGGAAACACTGATTGTAAACTTGTTGCCTCACTGTGGAACACAAGTCCTGCCATTTGTCAGCTACATATCACCACTGGGTACATTCAGTACTCTGATACTTTGGGAAAATAAGTAGAGGATAAGTAATCAGCGCTGAAAACATTTGTCTACACTACCAAAATATATAGGCATACTAAAAATATATTTATATTCCCCTTCTAAAAGTCAATTTCATTTTTAGCGTTCAGATTTTGGAGCCTTTTTTTCTTTTTCTTTTTTAAGCTGTATTCAGGGAAATGACTTTGCCTATTTTATCTTTGAATAAACACCATTGGCATGTTATCTCTGACTTGGTTTGAAACATAAACTCATTTATAGAGACTGGAACATTACGTGTGACGCTGCAAATCATGAGCATAACTCCAAATATGCTTTCACATTGACTTATAGTCGTATTTTGGAAACTCCAGAATGGTTAAAAACAAGACTGTGCTCTTATGACTCAAAACAGCAGTACCAGATAAAAGCTTTCTGCATAAAAATAATTTCAGAAAATTAATGTTAATATAAAATCCAATCAAAACTAAACTATAAAGTAGCTTACGTTTCTGAGATCTTATTCAAGTTAGAAATTTCAAGTGGTCTTAACACTGGTTCAGGCTTTTATGTCAGGAGGGTTATCCCCTACTATTGCCAGTTACTCCGTACACTAAATAAGCCTGTTCTTTTTTACATTGACATTAATAATAATTTATCCTACAGCTAAATATATCTCCACACTGAAAATACCCCGAACGGAAAACATGGGAAAGTTTTCTAAAAACTACAAATCGTCTATTTCAATTTATATACCATCAGTTCTCTTAACATTCTTGTAAAATTTACTGACAGTTGTTTTAATTGCATGATTGTTATGCATCACTAAGATAGAGGGTTTTACGACATGTGATCAGATATTTAAACCTGCCTTAAGTTCCATTTAAAAAAAAGTGGGCAGTGATTGCATTTAATAGTGATGCAATCACTGCCCACTTTGATAGGAACCCCTGTTCCACTGTTTGTTATCTCAAATATATAATCACACATCAGCAACTTGATGCATTTAAGCATACAGACATGGAGAAGATAACCTGCTCAACTGATCATCAGAATGGAGAAGAAAGCTAATTCAACTTTGAACGTTGTTGCTGGTTCCAGATTGGCTTATTTCATTCATTCATTCATTCCATTCATTCGCTTCCGCTTTTCCTTTTCAGGGTCGCGGGGGGAGCTGGAGCCTATCCCAGCTGTCATAGGGCGAGAGGCGGGGTACGCTCTGGACAGGTCGCCAGTCTGTCACAGGGCCAACACACAGGGACAGACAACCAGTCGCACTCACATTCATTCACACATTCACACCTAGTGGCAATTTGGATTAATCAATTAACCTATCCCCACAAGCTGCATGTCTTTGGACAGCGGGAGGAAGCCGGAGTACCCGGAGGGAACCCACGCAAACACGGGGAGAACATGCAAACTCCACACAGAAAGACCCCGGCCTGATGATGGAATTGAACTCAGGACCTTCTTGCTGTGCGGCAACGGTGCTAACCACCGTGCCACCGTGCTGCTGGCTTATTTCAATATTTAAGAAATTTCTGATCTGCTAGAATTTTCCTGCACAACCATCTCTAGGCTTTACAGGAAATGGTTAAAAAAAACCGAGAAAAGTGGCAGTTTTCTTTGTCCCACTGACAAAGTGGACAATAGAAGAATGGAAAAATGTTGCCTGGTCTGATGATCAGAATAATGCTTCTGCAAGCATCATGTAAACGCTACGCCATGAGTATTGATGCCGACCACGTTCTTTAAGATCGCAGCATGCCCATCTTCATATGGCTCCTTCCAACAGGTTAATGAACCATCTCACAAAGCTCCGATCATCTCGTACCGGTTTCTTCATCATGACAATTTAATGATTTAATGTACACAAAGTCATCACATCTCAATCCAATAGCCCCTTGAATACATGGTAGAACTGGAGATTCACATCATAGATGCTAGTTGTTATACACCCACACACTACTTTCACACTACTGCTTCAGCAATCAAAACTGGATATTATCATATTTGTAAATATTTTGATTACTCTCTTTTTGTCTCTACAATAAAAGATATAAGGTTATTTAAGTGAGCACACATAAACAAATCAGGCTGATGTAGAATATAATTGTAAATGAACTATTTATTCTCAAGAACAATACTATATTAGATAACATCCCGCTTCCTTATATCATTTAACTGTAATGGTCTCAGTTTGGCTCATGATGTGATCAGCTGTCTACAAAGTTTGCAGTTACTTGCAAATTTGTAAATGCAAGTTCTGTATAAGTTGTCTTTGGTGATATCTCCTATTTATTTATTTCAAATTACTCTGCATCTTAGTTCTAACTAGTTTAGTTTAGTTCTATTAAAGTGGAATTTCTGAATAAAAATAAAAATGTAGTCATGCATTAATTACAGAAGTGAGAGTTTTAAAAAGGATCCAGTTGTTAAGTAAACCTCATACAGTGATTGGCAGTTTTCAGCTCAGCTGGGGAGAGCACACACCTCTCATGAGAGCAAAAACTTTCCTAGAGAATATAAAAAGAAAATATCTAATATTTGTTTGTGACACAAGGTCAACTATGGCATCTTTTTGGTCTTTTGCTTACAAACCCATCAGTTACTCTGATCCGCCTCGCTCCTGCTTCCTGTCATACCCGATTCATCCACTAGATGTCCTCAGACTTCTGTTCCAAGTCCTCTGTCCACCATAAACCATCTTACCTTTCCCTAATTTTCCCAACCACTGTCTAAATATTTACCATTTTTCTTTCTCCCATACTAGAGTATTAGTTGAGTTCTCAGTCACTACTCTGATTCCTGATCAAGCCTATATTTTGTGACAATCTGAGGGCAAACCTCTATCTAAGAATACAGAATAGAATAGAACTGAATAGCCCTTTGTTGTCATTGTACATCTACAACAAAATTATGGGTGCTCAACAATTAAGAGGGATACATGCAAAATAGGAGAAATATATTCCGAAATAAGAAAAAGGCACACAATAGAGAACAAGATGTACAGTGCTTAGAAGTAGTGAAAAGAAAAAAAAACTTGGTCTGAGGTGTTACTCATGAGTCTGAAGGTTTGGGACCTGATTGGCCTAAGCTTGAGTTATGCATTTTTCGCATGTTCCTCGTTGCATGTGGGGTTCATGTCAATACCTGGGAACGCCTCCCTGCACAAACCATGACAAATACACTACCAGTTTATTGAAATCATTCAAAACTCTGGAGAACATGCTTTTTGTTTTCTTGGTGAGAGTTGGACTGGCAAACTGGAAATACTCAGCCATTCTGACTGATGACTGTGACCATAACCCCGTCGTTTTTCATAGGGCTGCTTAAGGATAGCTGTTTCCATATACTTAGATGAACTTAACCCAGCTTAGGTCTCAATGGGAAGCCTTGAGTTATCGCTGTCTTGATGTCATCCTGGTGTGTTTATGCCAGACATGAAGATCAAGGGGTGGATCTAACTGCACAATCATATGATTTTATGCTACTTTATTCTTCTTTTTGACAATAATAGGTACCATAATGTACAAAATAAACAATATGCATTACACTCAGAAGTAATGCCTATTGTCCATTTTTTTAATGTGTATTCTAGCCTTATGTTTCCAAATAAACAGAGAAAGCTAAGTATTTACCCAGTCATTAAAAACCTCATTTTTTTGCAGTGCTTTTTTATTTTTCTATAATCCCTTATGACAAGCTAGTTTTTATGTTTTGTATCACCACAACACCTCATTGTCGTGCTCATCTCATTATTTTTGCAGTTCCCACAGGCTGAAGCGTCAGATAATATCTTTTGAACTGCAAATTACATGGAAGAGACGAGTGATGAGACGGCAGAAGATCAATCACCTCTCTGGGTGACAGGAACAGAAGGCCAGTTTATAAAAAAAAAAAAATCACAGATACTTCTGAACTTTTGTTTACTTATGTCTGACTCAGAGGTGTAATGACTCTGAAATGATGAAACGCGTTGCTTCGGATGTGTGGTGGCTCACAGGATCTTATTAGAATAGAATAGAATAGAATAGAATTCAACTTTATTGTCATTGCACATGCACAGGTACAGGGCAACGAAATGCAGTTTGCATCCATCCAGAAGTGCTTTAGTGATATAGATATATTACAATATATATTAGCAATAATATAGATATGTGAGTATATTACAGAAATGGGTCTATTATGGTATGTTATAATGTACACGGTATGAAGTATGTTGTGAATATTCTATAACTATAAGTATGTACAGGCTGTAGTGAGTACAAGCTATGTACAGGATATGAACATTACATTGCTAACAGGGCTGACCTTTGCGGACAGTTCTCGAATACACCGAGACACTTTTTCTTTTCTCTTTACACGACAAACCTAAACTGAGTCACGGCGTTTCATTATTTTTTTGCCCATTATCAGGTCCAAATGAAAGTGGAACAAAACATCTTTCAAAACAGTGTCAGGCAGTGGATGCTTCTCAAAATACATGCGTTACCCTTTCTTTTAACCAAAAGATTGAAGGCAGATGCTCTGAAAAGGTTACAGATTTTAATGAGGAAATTGCAAACAGAACAAGTGAGAATGATGCAAAACAAACTCTCGGGGGTCTGGCTCAATCTCTTCCACAGGATAAATCTGCAAGGATCCACACTCAGATTATTCATTTAGAAGTAAAAGAATCAAATCACTCGAGAAGCGAGATCCCCAAAGTAGTTCAGCCAGACCTTCAAATCAGACTCTGCTCCACTCCCAGGTTAATTAGCCTGGAGCTCAACACAAAAGTCCAAATCTCCATAAAACTTGACTCTTAGGTTCAATGCTAAATATCTCCCCAGGCTCCACTCTCCAACTTTTCCCACTATTCACCAATAGTTCTTGTAGATGGGCTTAGAGCCAGCCTTCTCCCCAAGCAATCAGCTGGCCCTCCAGGAATAAATCTAAGCTACAAGCAAAGGTAAGTAAGACTGGAAATGGGAGCCCAAGTGATACTACCAACAACATAGTACAACAAACTGGGAGTGAACGACAAGGAGAGCCGGGTTTAAATACTGCAGCTGATAGTGATGAGAGACAGCTGGAGTTCAGGTGGCCACACCTACTCCTGGGAGGAGGTAAGCAGGTATTTCTGCCCATACGCGCCCACGTGGAGTTGTAGCAGGGAGACGGAGAGAAAGGCAGATCAGCACCTCGAGCACAAGAGGGGTCGTAATGTCCTGTGGTGCTGTATTTAGGTACAGTTATGAATTTCCAGAATTTCTTTATATTTTCCACAACATTCTATCGACTTCCATTTTCACTTTTTTCAGAGCGTGATACCTAGATCATTAAAATCTACATCCACATTATCCCTGCATTTTTGAAAAGGTCTCCAATGAACAAATATCCTTCTGAATCTTTTGGATCCTATTTTATTTGTTTATTTCATATCGCATATAAAAGTGCAAATTTGTTCTTCTTTTGGCCTGATGCTCATTGCTGTCTGATTTCATCATTGTTCAAGCTTCTTCCTCTAACCTCGCCTTCACAGTGTTTTATTTTTTGGTATAATGTTTGTTGTCTTTTAATAATTTCTCTGTATTATTGTTGGCTCTGAACTGAGCTGAATAATAACAAATTAAACTTAACATTTTTGACACATTTTGTAACACTTTTTCCCAGCAAGGACAGGCATGAAAAGTCTGTAAATAAATGTAAATAAAAGTCTTCTTTCTAAGTAATGTCACTACTTTCCTGAAGTGGAAACAAAATGTTCTGGACGAAACAAGCCAGTGATAATCAACCGTCTCCAAGACCTGGTATCATTAGTCACATATTGAGTGATTGAGCTCATGGGTGGATTAATTTAACACTAATATCTTTATTAGGTGAGAATGATCAGAAAGCCCATGAAACCTGAGAAAAATGTTTTTTATTGTGTTTTTTTTTTTTTTTTTGCTTTGTTTTGTTTTGTTTTTTGCAGTGCATTTGTAGCTTTGTAGCAACTTCACACAATTCTTCTTCTTATTGTGTGAAGTTGTAGTTCCCAAATGGTGCAGAGGCACACTGTTGTACCTAGAGATTTTGTGTCAGTCTTAAGTACTGCAAGTGCACAACAAGTAATGAATTACATTTGAATTTGCCATATTTGTACACATCAAAGGGTGTGACTGATAGCAAGGAGGATCACACCATGTGCGCGGGTGTGAAATGCATCACTTTCATGTGCACAGTGAGCCACAGTTTACTCGAAATTCTCAGTGTTATGAAAGGTTCCAGCACTGCAAATATGCTATCAAAGGTGCCTTTATCTAACATTATAATCAGAACAAGAACTGATTATATTTCAGAGGACAAAGTATATATTTTTTTGCAAAACTGAAGACAGCTGTGACTTGAAATGTCGCACACTTTCTTATTTTAGAGATACCCAGAAGCTCAGCCTCTGGGTCTAGATTTGGTCATACCCATTGCTGACCCATTGCTATGGCCTTACCAGGAGAAAAGTGGTGGACTAATGAAAAGTTTCATCCTTACAGCTAATCATGTGGCCACAAGGAGCAGCATTATTGTAAAATATCTGCAAAGGAACTCTTTGATTACCATCAAATATGATGGCAGATTACTCCTTCACCTTGTCCATCAAATCCTCTAAAATAAACCTGATGTTCAGACTTTCAGGTAAAAAAAAAAGTTGGTTATGAAGCAGCTGCAAACTCAGGAACTCCAGCACATGAAGTAAAGATTTCTGTGATTGAGAGTGACATCAGATGTATTGTCCACATGAATGTGGGCCTCTGTGGGAACACATGAAAGCCAGCGCTGCCTCACATCTTCAAAGAGTAAGAATCATTTGTTTATTCTTACATCTCCCTTTGTCTCCTTCTTTACAGTTTTCTCCCGAGGATGGTGGGAGTGTGACAGCCAGAGGTCAGCCTTCAGCTCCCATTATATTCTGCACTGCCTGAAATGCACCACACAAAACGGGGACAGCTTACATGGTAAGAATTCAGAAATTCTTTTTCAACTTGTTTCTATAGTTTTCAAACCTGTAAATTCCTGAAGTTATTTAATGTAAAAAAAAAAACAACTTCACGCATTCTAACAAAGCGTGAAGGATTCCACATTACTTTTTCCTTGAAGAAAGTAAAATACGGACTAGACTGTTAGTATCAGTGGGGAAACAAAAAGCAGCTCCTCAAGATATTTTCAAGTAAAAAGATTGTCACAGTATGTGTTGTTATGTGATTGTGTGCAGAAGGTGCAGTATCAAGGGAAGAGAGAGACACAATACTGGAAAAAAAAGGAAATGCAGGGATGGTTGATTTAAAGCTACACTAAGCTACAGTGTAAATTAACCAGGCACTAAATAAGATGCTTTAAACTCCTCTTGGAATTTTTTCTTGGTGTTTTGAAATAAATAGTAGCCTGTTTCAGCTCATGTTTTAGTTCAGAAGAATGCGTTCAGTGTCACTCACAATGTGTTGAGCTACAGAAAGCAGCCGTTTATGGTGTAAAACAACAGCTAAGAAATCATTTTTTTCATGTGGTGACTAGTTTATCTGAATTAGCTTTTTCCATGTTTTGACTGTATTATTCATTTGATTAACCTCCTAGGACCTGGCGTCCACATATGTGGACATCACATTTTGGGATGTCTTGACCAAAATATGAAATTTTACTCTACAAGGGCCTGATAACCACTTACGAGGACATTATACTGCAAATGTTTGATTGAAATGTAAAACAAATGTCCTCGTATGTCAATCTTATTTTTGTCAGAGATAAAATCAGGTATAAAAAAAACCTGGAAATTCTTTGTTTTTATATTCATCAGGTCCCAAACAGCCCAAATAGCAAAGAGAATTTAAAAATGCATGCCATGAAAGAGTTTGGGTCTTAGGAGGTTAAGCACACACAACCATTCATCTGGTACAGTTAGCAGAGGGGCTGTCTCAGCTCACAGTGGAGAAAGGATATCTTCAGTATACCCAGGAGTGTACAGTGCAGTCAGCCAAACACAATGAGTCCTAAAATATTCACACAGTCCCTTTCTAGAAACTATTTAATAAAATATTTAAATAAAAAATAAATATAAATATAAATAAATATTTAATAGCAGAATAATTATCATATTTAATTTAAATGAGGTATTAAATCTGCATGTGCCCAGTTGTTAGGATATGCTATACTGGATATATATAGCATATCCTATTGTCCTGATAAAATATCTGAAGAGACCCTTGTCACCTTTACACTCTCAAAAGATAAGGTAAGCTCACCAAAACGCTGACCTCTAAGGTACCCTTTACACAGGGAATTTATCTGTATCACACTAACCCTCTTAGAGAAGCATATTACTGCCAAATTATGATCAGCGACTCACATAACTAATATTGCAAACATACGTGTATCTTTTTGGCACTCAAAATTAGGATATTCTGATGCTGGCCGACACCCCAAACACTGCCCGTTTATCTATAATGTACCTACCTTCCCTACTATCTTTGTACTTGTTTCTATGTCCCATCCTTCCTTCTTCTTTCTCTGTTTGTCATCCTCTCTCCAGGGGGTACCAGAGAGATCTTCCATTTATGGGAGCTGCGATTGATCCACAGTCAGGGCTCTAAGAAACCACAGCCTCCAGTCTACTTCTTTGCTTTTCTGTCTTTTTTCTGCCATCTTCATTATTAGTAAACCTTTCAGTACCTGCTTTTGAGGGTACAAATAGCTACCTTGAAGGCCAGTAATTAGCTCTAGGAGGAGCTTTTGTGTAAACTGGAACTGTAGAGACAGGTACAATGGAATACTGCTTTGATCTGAAATGCTGTGCAGCTACTACACAGTTGTTATTAGTTGTTATCCAATGAAACACTTACAGATTTATACCTTTTACTTCTAAATTATTGAACAATTTAACTTAATTAAATTAAATTATATTTAACTCTGCCTTGTGGAATGTACTTTGAAAGTGTATCAAACTAACATCAAACTAAAGACATGTCTGGGTTAAAAGCACCCTGGATATCCTTTAATCACAAGGCTTTTATTTTATGTACTGATGCTATGACTTGTCAGCCTTTTTAAGCCCTTCCAGATGAACTGGATTAAGGTAAGAAAACCATTTGAATACTGTCAGGAACTGAACAGCCCTTCTGGTGACCTACAGGTGTCGTTTGTTGCGGTGTGGTTGTGAAACTGAAGGTAACACCTACACAGGAATAACTTAATAATGAAAAGAGACGTACGCTTGCTTTGATCTTTGATGTAAAGAACATGTTCAATAGACACTGACAGGGAACATCTTCATCCACTTCGAGGGAGAGGTGTTTCCAGAGAGGCCTGTCAGTGAGCCTATATCACCGTGTCTTTATGTTTGACATTTTAAATCCCTTTAAACCTCGTAGCTGGAGTTCAGGGAACAGACTTTACCACTGAAGACATTTATTAGAAGGACATCTTAAAAAATAACACAAACTAGCAATAGCACTATGCTGGCCTTGAGCGTAAAAAAAAAGCAAAAACAGGTTTTCAGTGAGCCTCTTCCAAAAGAACTCGTGAGCATCTATTCAGTAAAATAGCCCAAAATAGCCATGAGGAAAAAATTAAAATGTTTTGCTAACACAAAAAGTTTTACAGTTGTTCAGAAAAATCAAAGCAAAGACTTGTTTTCTCTTTAAAATCGTTTGCATTGAACCTTGATTGACTTTTTATGCAACTGGAGTTCATAGTGCAACAATAACGCAACCATCTTTTGACCATTCATCTATTTCTACATCACATCAAAGTCGTCACATATTCTTTTAACGACCCACACACGAGAACTAACAGGGAGTTAGTTGTACTTTCAGTTTCAGACTTGTGTATGGCACGGCTGTTGTAGCTTCAGCAAGTGAGGTTTTCCCTGGAGGCACCAACATGGTGTTGGTAAAGGTTTATGTTGGCTACGGGTTCAACATCAGCAGTTTGTTTTCTTCACATGTGCTGCACATGTTGGCCACATTCATACCTGAGTAGGTATCAACAAAAAGAGATTTTTTTTTTAAATGTTCCCACTCATCTAGCTAGAAAAACACCGTTTTATCTCTCCCTCTGCGTCCCTGAATGTGTCGGCACTGTTCAGGAGGCGTTTCATCGTCACTGTTGCTCTGCTCAGTGGATCAGCACCAGGCAAATGACCTCCCCACCATTTCAAAGAATAACTTGTTTGGCTTTCTGAAGTACCGACAAAGCTTCTTCAAGGCTTGGGTACTGAGTGGAGCATGTGGCCTGCCTTTAGACTCGTCCAGGCACTTGTCGTGTCCAGCCGACAGGAGGCAGTAGAAGCCCTTGGTGGTGTTGTAGTAGAAATTGCTTGGGTTGATCCTGGGCGG
The DNA here is from genome assembly GCF_057381845.1 of Rhamphochromis longiceps. Classification (NCBI taxonomy): domain Eukaryota; kingdom Metazoa; phylum Chordata; class Actinopteri; order Cichliformes; family Cichlidae; genus Rhamphochromis; species Rhamphochromis longiceps. The sequence goes on along the minus strand of NC_140568.1, from coordinate 40,083,873 downwards.
CAGGTCCAGAAACCTCTCTGCCTTCCTCAGCTCAGGGAAGGGATCCCGAATAAGCGCATCTCCGTCCACCACGTGGATCTGCTCCCTGGGGAAGACCTCCAACCAGCGGGCAAGGTGCTGGTGATAGAGGCTCCTCTGCAGTGCCTTGTATCCAGGATCAATATGGCCCTTGTGGAGTAGGAGCTCCTCTAGGGGCTTGTAGGGCTTGTGTCGTGTTAGGCGGTTGTGCAGAACCTGGGTGTAGTCAGAGATCAGCCTCTCAGCTGGGTCCCGGACAATGAGTAGCAAGCGGACAGCAGGGTTCATGTCCGAAACTCGTGCAGGAACCTGAGGAGCTGCGAAGTAACCTGGGGTCTTTTCCACTGTCAGTTGACCTGGGACTGTGAAGGGCATCTGGGCTCGGTACCAGGCCAGACCTCTGCGGTAGTGCTCCTCCACATTGAAATAATGCACCTGTCAGAGGATGCAGAAGGTATACCACTTGTTGACACTGTTGTTTTGAAATTTTAGTTTGTTTTGAAACTTAAAGGAAATTTTAGGGACATCTAATAATTTCTAAACCTTTTTACCATCTAAAACACTTTCAGCTTTTTTCTTCATTTAGTCCCAATCTTGTCTAAACCAATCTATTCTTTGGCACCAGCTTTCTAACTTCATAGTCCTCATTTTAAACTATCCTGATTAGGATTTCTCTCAGTGCAGCTTTTCAGGACAGGCCCGTCACCATTCATCATACTTACAAATGTACATGACAAACTACACAGAAACTCAACTCTCTTTGCTCTGGTTTCTTTACTGCACTGAAGAAGATGCAGTACGTGTTTGGCCTGAACTAAACTTTCAGAAAATCCTCACGCATTTGATAATTAGACTGCCTCTGTGCCCTCTTGGTCTTGCCTGAGTTGCATCTCCAACTTTCCGAGTGCAGAGTTTTACACTTCTACAGTATATATTTGCACCTGGGGCATTTTGTTAGCTCCATTACCTTGAGATTGAATTTTTTGCTTCAGTGCAGCTCTATATTGTTAGAGCTGAGTCTGTTAATACATATTTTCAGACACAGAAGATCTATCCACAGTTACAATCATTATTACTTACTGAATTTTCAACTAATTTTCAAGTACTATGTTATTTTCTTTGCTTGGAGTTTTCAGATTTTTCATGGCCAACCAATGTCTGGTTCTTGGCCTGGAGTTTTGCCACTCTAAATACAAACTCCTGCGAGCTTCTCGAGGTTGACCTTGCTATTCTTTGAATACCATCAGGTGGTTTTGAGGCACACTGATGAAATTTGTACAATTCAATAAAAGCAGATTTTTTTTAAAGGATATACAAGTGAAAAGAAAAAAAATGTTGATGTGAGATTTCACATAAGGGTTTCAACAAAAACTACAAATGAATTTTTGACACGTATAAAAATAGATTTTGACGTCCATCATATATTTAAGAAGAAAACAGACATTTTTCTGAATGGGAACATTTTATCCCAGTTTGACGTTAGAGTAGAGAAGATGAAACTACCTAACAACACTTAAGTGCTTAAGTGCAAACTGAGTAATTATTGTCCACAGCTGGTGATAGTGAAAAGTGTTTTGTTTATCACCTCAGTCTTTGCCACTTCCACATCTGGGTGCAGATTGAGCATCTCGAGCAGGGCTCTGGTGCCACCTTTCCGCACGCCAATGATAATAGCTCCGGGCAGCCGCTGCTGGGTAGCATTGTAAAAGGAGGAAGAAGATGATGGAGGGGAGTAGACAGAAGAACTGGAACCCCCAGAGCGAAATTCCCTTAAGCACACAGACAGCTGAGTCTGCAGCAGCAGAAGCACCAGCAGCGCTAGTAGCACTGTCCACAGCATGGTGCCACACACAGAGGTGGAGTGATGGTTATGAGCACACTCTCATGAAGCTCCCGGACCAGTACGTTGTGCTTGTTATGAGTCAGCGGGGGGTCTCGGGAGGGAGCCCTTCAATTGGACAACCTATGAAGCAGGAAAAAAATAAAGGTTATCATCCACTTTTACTGTCTCACTCTGCCACTTTCTTCTTTAATAGCACCAGTGTAGCAGAAAGGTCGAAAAGTGATACACTTGTCAAGAAAGTTGATGATAAATAAGCAAAAATTTATTCCGTCTGAATATAAATTACTGTGAGCAATCGTTATTAAAATTCAACAGCATGAAAACTGAAGGCTGAACTAAGACCTTTAATGTTTTTTTTTATCACTTTTATTGCAACCTCATAACACATTTTAGGCTGTTATTTACTGTAACTCAAGGAAGCTGCAGTCAGATCAAAACAAGGAAAAATGTTTTAGCCTCAATCATGAAAAAAACATTTTGAAAAATCGAATGTATTATTAATAAGTGGTTTATAAGAGTTTAAATAGAACAATAGGTGCAATGAGGCAACTATTTTTGATCATATGTAGGTTAACTTTAAATGTGGTACATTTTTCTGTCTGCTGCATGTACTGCACATATAACTGCATGCTTTAGGAATTCCACGTTAGCTTGAAGATGGACACGTTTGAATGTGTGTGTGTGTTGAATCTGCACCAAAAGAATAAAAATCTTTAAGAAAGGATGTCGAGTCGGCAACACTCAGATTATGACCTCAGTCACAGTGCAGTTTCTTTTCATCCCACGTAGCTAAAGCTCATTGCTACATGGTGCTTGCTCGACTGTTTCGTGATCCCATACAGTATGTCTGAGACAGCTCTGCACACTAATGTGTCAAGTCCAGGCCAAAGTAGTGCAGGTTTGGAGCCTCAGATATAGGGCTGCAATATGAATGTAGACAGAAAATATTAAAATATTAATCTATATCTAAAGCAAATGGAGGAAATGCATTGAAAATTTATGCTGTTATGGGGTTTACAGTCTCCCTAAGGAGCGCTTACACCCATCTGAGTTCAGTGGAACCATTTTTACAGTGGAGGAGACGAGCCGCAGAGATCCTGAAATCCCGAATGTGGAATTTTGTCTCATTGGGTTGTTTGAGTTTAATCTGGTGGTGAGGTTTTAAATTAGCATAAAATTTTGAATGCTCGTGTTAAAAACAGACAAGGTTTCAAATGATGAGTTCAGAGTCTGTACGAGGAGTCCCCGTCAGGGGAGAGATCAGACCTCAGACGACCTTAAACACTCAGGTTCAGTTTTTTCAACTCTTGACTCTTTATGCTGACAAAGAAAGCAGATATACCTCATGTAGTCATGTAAAACAAAGCCTATTATCAGATAAAAATCAGATTTTGTGCTACTAGAGTCCAAGAATAAAAATATGGAGTTGCTAAACTTGCAATGAACATTTTAGGTCCCCTCTAACTGTAAGAAAACATTTTTTCCACTACTGTATCTAAAGGAGTCCAGAGATCTTCCATCCAAAAAAATATCTTTGCAGGTGCCCCCCCCCACCACCTTTTTTGTCTTTACATAAATAAATAATATGTATCCAGGCACAGTATACAGGAAAACTCTTCTTAAAGAAAAGACAAAGGAGAAAGGTGAATTTGTTTTGAAGATGTGAGTTTAATAGTTACTGTTTCAGATTCACAGCAGGATTTTTACAGAACTTCTGAGTCCTGACCACAGTGATCAATAACCTATGAAGGGTGCCAAACAAATACATGAATAAAACATACTCAGATGGAGGAATAATGATCGTTTTGTTCGAAGCATGCTTATGGGCTTTAGTTTTAAAATAAAATGATTGAAATAGCTCTCATATTACTGGGGTAAGAATAAAGTGAGGAAGTGAAAAACAAATTAAACGTAAAAACAATAATGCAAGGTCTGTAGAGCTTAAAAAAAGAGGCAACTCTACTTCTTTAAGTCTTTGAAGATTTCAGCTTTCATCCAAGAATATCTTCAGTTTAAAACCAAGCGGTGGAAAGTCCCAGGTATTTATACCCGAGTGAGGGTTGTTCCCTTGGGCACGAACCTGAAGGTCACTGACCCACTACTGATAATATGAGTCATCACGTGGTCACGTGAATAAAAAGGTGCAGGCCATTCCCATCACTGCGGGTTAAAGGTGAAGCCACTGCGAAACCTTACCCCACCCTGGATTCACAGTCTCTGTCCGCTGTGAAAGACCGTCATTGAACAAAAGTGGAAGCTTACAACAGCAGCTATCAGCCACTTGCAGTGAAGTCTTCAGATCCCTTCCCAGGAGCTTCAACACTAACACCTTTGTCCAGGTGAACTCAATAGGTCACATGATAGTGTGAGGCAAGGTCTCACAGGGGTTTCACTCTGAACCCTGGTGAAGAAAATGACCCACGCTATTTTTTCACACCTTGGCTATTGATCGGTTAGTCAATGACCCTCAGGACAGTATCCGAGGGATAACTCCCATCAGCTTTTAAACAACTTTTTGTTCATTGCCCTTTTCAAGCTCCCTAAGATGATTGAAAACCTACACAGAGAACAAACTGCAAGATCTGAAAATTAGTATTATACATGTAGCTGTAGAGGTTGGACACCAATGTTCAATTTCAGATTTAATCTTCCACTTTATCACAGTCATTAAGCTGAAAAGGTCATTCCACACCTCCCAGTTTGATGTGACAAATGAGTGCAGATTACCTGCATATATGGCATTTAAGGAGACTTATGTGAGAAATTCATGTTTAACTGGTTTCTGTTTTATTTTTTATAAATGTTTTGACATGAGCCATGTAATAACCTGCTTTCTGGGTGTTGTTTTTTACTTGTTGCTGGATGTTGTGTGGACATGTATGCAAATAAGAATCCAGAGAACTCAAATGCTGTGAATAGCATTTCTGTGCACAAACTTTCCTTCAGTTTTTATCTGTTTTGACTTCAGAAATTTGATTTCAGGAGCTTTTTCCCAGTAAACGTGTTGCTTTCTGCTCGTCAAACCAGCACGATCTCAACACAAAAACATCAGATGTTTAACAACTCAAGCCAACGGCCTCTTGCGGTTTAATAAATGCAAGTAAATTCACTACTGTTGATGCTACAATCAGTCCATTTGATAATTCCAAAGACGTTTGTTGCACATGAGAAAAGACTCCCATCGGCGCTTTGTTCCACAACAACATGTAGTGAACACTGTGAAAGAGTCTTGTTTTGTGAATAAACAAAATAAAGTAGTTTAGATGCTTTAACCTAACAAAACAGCAAGTGAACATGAAGACAGAAAAATATAAAAACAGCGAACAAAGGGTAAAAACAGCGTTCCCACATACTAAGCTTCTTTGTTTGGCAAAATGATCACAAACTTCTGGAAAAGGAGACTATATATCGTTGTATCTCCAAACAATTTATCATTATAATTTGAGCAGTGATACTGATCCAATCACCCTGATTATACTCCACTGGGTGGTCCAAAGTGCTGGTAAATTTGCACCAGTATGCTTTGACATGTCAACTCCAACTGTAGAGTGAAATATTCCAGTCAGGAGAAGGTAAGAATTTGATTGAAGCCATGTCAAAGCTCTCACACTGTAGTTAAAAGCACCCGCACATTTGATTTGCAGTGCCCAATTACATTATTATTATATCATCATATAGTCTACAAATTTTAAAAGATTTTTATTTGTATGGTACCAAATTCTGTGCATGTGAGACTGTGACAGTTGAAGACGACGTACAATAAGAGCTGAAATAATTGGTCCATTTACATAAAATGATTGCTTACTTATACATAATAAGTTATATCATAAGATTATAAATAATATTTATAATTTATCAGATTTTTGCTGAAAATGATTTGACTTTGACACGTAATATTTAAATTTTGATGCCTCACTCTTGGCACAAGGCGGCTGTGTAATTTTTTAACACTTCCACAAGATTTTTTCCTGCATTCAGCACTTTCATGCTTGACGCTTTGACCACATTTTGTCGATTCAGCTTTTATTTATGTGATATTTTGAATGCAGCTCTTGCTGCAGAGTGCTTTTACACTGAAATATTAATCCTTCTACTAATGTAAAAGAAGGCCAACAACAAAAACTAGCAATGTTTTTTTCTTTGAAGAAAATCCAGTAAAGAAAAACAGCTTCATCACTTATAAAGAACTTTGTTTGTTGCTTTGGCAAAACTGTGTTGATATATGTAGACTCAGGCATTACATGACATGACCACGGTCACATGACGGGTGGATTGCATTATGGCGGTTTAACCAGAGACACTCACTTTTATTTTTCGGCGTTTGTGGGAAGCTAAATTAAAGGTCAGGTTGTGTTTGTGTAGGAAACTTTTAGCGATCACTTGTTTTAATTAAAACACAGCTTCTTCCTGTTCCTGCTCTTGTTGTTGTTGTCGTTGTTGAGCTGAAGTTGCAGTGACGCGACTGAGTTATTAATTAGTGTAACAATGTTCTGGTTCAGAGGAGAAACCCTGTCTAGCATTGTTCCTGTAGCGACTCACTAATTGCACCTTCAGGGAGCGTAACTGCACCCCGACCTTCTGTGCTATCCTCTGGCTTAGTGACGCTGGCGTCACACGTCCCTTGCTGGCTGTGGATGGGACTCCCAATGTACATCAGCAACGTGTGGATGTTGTCGGCTGAAGTAGGTGTTGTGGGTGACGTCATCGCTCATTATTATGTTTCAGAAGTGAGAGTAAACAGGTTAATTTTAGAAAATGTTCAAAGGAACATTTCTGCAGTTTTAGATGACTTTTTTGTAAAGAATCACTGGGATTGGATAAAATTAAGTATAGTCATGTAAATTAAAATAAAAAAGAAACATCTTAGACCTGTGCAAAAAATGCATATTCAATGTACATTTTCATGACGGTTATGTCAGCACTGACATAGAAAGAAAGCTGAATCAATCTGCCCACTTTGTCAAAAAAGTCCAAATTCTACTCATTCAACTTTAGTCAAACTACAGCTAACAAACCACATTTATTAGCCCTAAGCTACTCATTTGATTCCAAACTATTTGTAGATAATGCCACAATGATCTCTCTGTTATCACTCATTATTATATGCAGCTCTGAGCTGAATGAATGTTGTTTTGTTGTTTTATCGCAAATTCTGACCGGTTCCAGCTTTTGACTGAAAAATATATTCTCCGTTTTTGCAAGCTCAGATAGATGAACAAGATTTTCAAGAATTACACAGGGATTAAAAAGTTGCATCTGCAGTGATTATTATTATTCCTGTGGTGTCTTATCGCTTTGTACAAAACCAGAACATTCGAGTCGACTATTACCTCCAGCCTCACACTGTTCAGTGATTACAGCCCCTTAATAATTCAGCCAATAGCAACTAAAATCCCCGGCTCCTATACATTAGCTGCTTTAAGCAAGTAGCAAGATTTCCTGATTCAGATTCCCTACAGTCATGATTTTGATGTAAAGTGGCAAACTGCGTGCTGACGCCAATCAATCACAGTGTAGGGCATGTGCAATTTATGTGAGTATGTGAGCAACCGAGACAAAGAAAGTAATCCTCAGTGAGGTTTATGTGTGTGCGCGCTGCACAGAGACACGCATGCCTTGCATTAAGTGGTTGCACGAGTCCCTTGTGACTTCTCTGTAAGCTGGAATATTCCCCTGCTGTCAAGTCGCTTCGCTTCCACTTCACCTCGTGACCTTCCTCTCCCTCTTCCACCTCCTTATTACCCTCCTTCTCACCTACACTCATCATCTTTCACCCTCACCTCTGCTCTTTGTTTCCTCAGCCTGTTCCTGACTCTGTCTTCCTGAGTTGTTTGAATCCTTGCGTGTTTATGTGGATCAGCAGCACATGCAGCACCATGCTAATGGGGATGCCCTGCAGCAGCCTCTTAGCGGCTCATAAATAAAACACAAATGCACCTTTCCGTTCAGAAATATTTTTGAGTCAATGAACTTTTAATCTTGATGAACAAAAAATGACACAGGATTGCAGTTGGAAATGGGAAATAGTTCCACGGATGTAAAAACCCGGCACTGATTAAAAGTTATTTCAAGGTTTAAATAAGGTTATTGCTGTTTGGCTCAATGTCGTGATGGAGCACACTTTGAAAAGTAAACCAAAGAAAACACTATAAAAGTACAAAAAGGGCAAATCAGCAATCCATTTTTCATATTGCTCATGTATTTCTTGGTTCTAAATTATTTGTTTGAGTCTTTTACTTGCAGACAGATTTGCAAACTTGCAATCGGAGTTCCTTTAAAAGACAGAAATCTTTGGGATAAATGGTATGTCTGCTGAGTTTTACTGAGAAAAGTTTTTGCTTCCACCTAAACCTTCATGGAGATAAACATCAAACACACAATAGCTCAACGTGGCCGCAAAGTCAAGCTCAGCCACAGTCCCAGCCAATCAGCTGATTTCAGTGACAGCCCACATCGGCTGATACCTTCTACACTCATAGTAGGTTCTTTCAGCCAGTCTACAGTTGCAGCACATCTGCAAGCCACTTTGAAACCCACCTCCCCTCTAGCTCCATCATTTATGCAGTTCTGACTTTCAGCATTATGTAATATTACTGATTCTTGCTTTATTGAGACGGGGTCTTGCTGATGTGCTTTGGCTTTTCATCTCTGGTGGGGATTTCCCAGAATGGACCTACACCAAATGTAAAAATGAATGCAGATAGAACTCACAATTTTCTATTTATTTTTTGACTACAGTGGTTCTGATTGAAATTACTTTTTCAGTTTGCACTTTGCTGAAAATTGACTAAAAACTAACATGGATGTTCTCTTCATTCAGTGCTTATTAAAATGCATGCACAAGTCCCCTGTTAATGATAAAAATAAGCAAATGAGTTTAGGATTAAAAAAACAGAGATTTCTGTTTAGCAACTGGCTGGACTGTTTTCTTTTTTTATTGGCACCATATGAGCAGCCTCTCAGCTCTGCTCAATGAGCCTCACATGAATCATTGCAAGTCCTTGTCTTTCCCCGCTCATCGCTTCTTGTGATTCACATTAGCCAGCATGCAAAGGGAGAACAAACAACAACAACAACAATGCCAAGATTGCCAATGACGCATGAATTCTCCATACTGACAAACACACGTTATCTAGCCAAGCTGCAGACGATAGAGATGGAGGGGAAAGGAGAGAAAAGCGGGAAGGGTGGAGTGTAATTATCTGTGAAAGGCAGATGCTTCCATCTGCATTTGGGGAGAGTACCAGTGTCTTATAAGTTCTGGTGTGAGTGTGTTTGTGTGTGTCTTGTGTCATCTGCATGTGTGCAGAGCCTTAGCCTTTTGTGCAGACACCCAGCATGTGACTGCTAGTGATCCAGGCCCCTGGAAATATCTTTTTACAGAGCGATAGTATTTGGGGGTGGGGGAGGGATTATCCTGTACAGAGAGTCAGAGGGTGGCAGGGAGGGAGGAGATGGGTGGTAGGGGGGAAGGATAAGACTGAGGTACAGTTGTTGTGTGTGTGAGGCAGCAGGAAGATTGTCTCTGGTAGGGGGTGGCATGGTGAAACGCTTTGGATTGCCAAGCCTGTCATATCACCAAGGCTGTGAAAGTCTGATAAAACTCTCTCTGTCCCCCTTCCTTTTCTTTCTTCTTTCATTTGCCCCCCTCCCCATCCATCTCTTTTTCAGACTCTACTCACCATCCTTTCCTTTTTTCACCTTGGGTTTCACCTTCATTTACCCCAAACTTCCCACACATTTTCTTAGTTTTCTGTCTCTTTATATACCTTCTTTAATCCAGGTCCTGCTCAGCCAATCACGCTTGCTGATTACAGCGAACATACGCCGAGCTGATTGCCTTTCAGAACAACAAAGGAAATGCAACAAGGCTGTTCCTATTCCCCATCCCTTTCCCATTACCCGCCTGGAGAGGAGATGGCCAACACTCAGAGGGGGGTCTGTAATCAAAATAGATGGAGCTGAGACTGCAATCGGTCATACTTCCAGATCACGCCGACCGCCAGTTTTCCTCGAAGCCTCAGACAATAAACAGTAAGACTGAATGCTTCAAGTCCATCTTTTTGCTTTTCCCAAAAATCCTTTTAACCCCATAGAAGCTGATCTGCTGCCAGATCTTTCAAAGTTTATGCATAAGATGAAAGAAACATCAGATGTGAACAAAAAAGTGAAAAGTCCTCTTCCGTATCTATTGAAGTTCAGGAGTTTCACCTCTTCCAGGCATTCTGTTTTTCTGCGTGAGTAGTTTGAGGCACCTTGCACCAGGTACTCAGCCAGAGGAAAAAATGCTGAACTCGGAAGATTTGATCTATTTCTGAGAGAACATGGGAAGATGAAGCAGAGGGTGAAAAAGAAGTGTCTGAGAGGTTCTTGACAGGATCCTTTTTCTCCCTTGTTATCTCTTCCTCGTGGGTCTGTTTCTGCTGTAAAACTTCATATGAGAGTTATTTAAAATATCCCAAGATGATATAATCTCCAAATTCATCACATATGATCAGAACTATTTTGCTTTACATTTGCATGCAGCAGATATCCTTTAGCATGACTTTTGAACAAGGTTACTGTTGTGTTTGTTTTTTTAGCTCAAACTATAATCTAAACCCCAAGAAGCAGACAGTTGCCTAAACTTAACTAAAGAAGTTAATGCGTGCATTGTACAGAACAATTGTTTTGCTCAACCAGTGCATATCAGCTTAAAACTAAATAAAATAAAGTACAATAAAGCTCCACAGTCAAATGAGTGTGGAAACACTAAAGCAGGAGTTTACTATTTCTGAATCTCTTAGAAGCTGACAGCTTTTGGAAAATGCCAATATTTGAAAAGACTATTTACGCTGACAAAGCATAACGTTTCTGTTTTCTAGAATGAGATACTTTTTAACAAAGTTTGTTTCACTTCCTAAACTATTTCAAATACCTTTTACAAATGATATATGTGTTTTGTGGGCAGCATGGTGGTTTGGTGATTAGCACTATTGACTTGCCTAAAGTAAGTCCTGAGTTCGACTCCACCACCTGGTTGGAGCCTTTCTGTGTGGTGTCTGCATTTTCTCCCCATGCCTGCATGGGTTCCGGCTTCTTCCCACAATGTGAGTGAATGGCAACCTGTCTAGGGTGTACTTTGTCTCTCACCCTATAGGTGATAGGGATAGCCCCTGTGCTACCCTGACAAGCAGAATAGGAGCTACATGTGCTTTACAGTATGAGAGTGCCCAGGAGATTTAGTAAGAAGTTCATGCCTTGGTTTGCACTCACTTAAGAGCTATTATATTTCTTATTTTCTATCCCCTGCATATATACTGTTACTGTGGTAGATGCTCATTTAAACGTGGCCCAAAATAATGAGCAGCTTATGTACAAGTAATCCCTGTGAGCCAAAAGATCAGGATTTATACTGCTCTAAATTATGTCAGTGAGAGTGAAAATCCTTAACATGCCCATACACAGAACTAGCTGTGAGAGCAGAAGCCCCTCCCACCTTGTGTTATTTGCAAAAGGCAGCCAATCAGAGAAAAGTTCTGCCTGACAGTGGGTGATGAGAGAAGCTGCATGAATATCCAGTTTAAGATAAACAATGGTTATTTATGAATCATGCAAAGTAGTTGGAAATAGGGGAAAACTTAAAAAGGAATTATGCACAGAATTAAGTTTACTACATGCCACCAAACTGGTGCTTAACAAATGGGTATAATAATGGGAACCAGTGCTTTCTGTAGGAAATAAATTTCATCGAATATAAGTGTTTACTTCAATTACACAACAGAAACGACACAATTATGAACACAATGTGTCAAAAAGTGTCAAATGTGGTCTAATAGTAGCCTGGGCAGCAAACAAACATAAATTAGATTTTATTTATTAATACAGTGTGACTTCACAACCCAGATGTTTTCAGAACACACAATAAAGTGTGTCATGCAGGCTGACCTTCGCTGATGTCTGTCCATCTTTTACTCATCAACCCCCAGCTGCTTTTCAAATTAGACTAAAAAAAGGGGCCTGGCAGCCGGCAGTCACTTACCTTTCACCCGCTTATCATCTTATTCATTCACACATGCACTACACCCATGTAAGCCCCCTCCTCTACCAACCCCACCCCCTCCTCCTTTATCCTCTCTCCTCCTCACATCCTTAGCCATGCACGCGCCAAAATCTGGGTCAGCCATATCAAACACTAAAGTGTGCGTCTCTGATGTGTGTTTACTGTGTGTGTGGATGTGTATGTGTGGCGTATGAATATTGAGTTTTAATATTGAGTCTGGAGGGGAAGAATTTGGGATTCTACTGTTGTTATTTTATCAGGCGCTGCACTGGGGGGGAATGTGATTAGGAAATGCAGTTTTATCAAAGGGATCTTTGTGTGTGTGCATGCATAAAAAAAGCAAGATGTTTCTGTAATAATGTGTGTGGTGTGTGTTTTAGAGAGAGAGAGAGAGGCAAACTGAAAAGCAAAGCTTGGAGGGGCTGTGTAAATTTGCTCTAATTAAAAGGTTTTTTGGCCGGAGCGTCTGGGCATTGCCACTGGCATACATTCAACACTCATGTTTGTGTGTCTGTGTGTGTGTGTGTGTTTTGGGCCACTTGGCACAAAGCCTGGTACAAGCCATTTGGATTTAGAGATGAGAGAGAGAAGGAGAGCTGATGTTTTCCTGACCCAGGTACAGTTGGGGTCTGAAGTTTACACACAGTCATCATGGGCATGAATGTCATGGTAATTTGGGGTATTTAATGATTTCCTTGAATCATTCTTTTAAAATGGTGGAATGATTATAAGATACACATCTTTAACAAGTTTGAATTTATTGTTGAATATTGGATTTTCTCTAATCTGTACCGTCAAAGTCAAAGTACACATCCAGGTTCAAAACATATACATAGACCCTCACTAATACTTTAATATTTGGTTAAATGTCCCTGAACACGTTTCACCTCAATCTGACACGTTTGGTTGACGTCAATAAGCTTCTGGTATAATTCTGTCTGGATATTTGACTGCTCCTCTTGACAGAATTGGCAGAGTTCATTGAAATTGGTTAGTTTCCTGGCACTTATATTGGTTTAAAGCAAAGTCTACAAATTTTTAGTTCGGATGAGGCTTTTGGTTTTGGAAAAGTCATTCCAGAAGTCTAATACAATAAAGCTAGCCTGCTTTATCCATTCCAAAACAATTTTTGATGCATGATTGGGATCTTTTTCCTGTTGGAACACCCAATCCTGTCTAAGTTCCAACCATCTAGCTGCTGATTTGAGGTGACATTGAGGGATTTGGAGGTAGCTCTTCATTATTCCAGTTGCTTGTGCAATGTACTGCTACCAATTACTCCAAAACAACACAAAACCATGATGCTGCCACCACCATGCTTAACAGCTATTACACTGTTGAAAGATTCACCTTTACTCCTTCAAACATGTAAAACTTCATGCTGGTGTTCCAGCAGTTTTAAGTTGCTTTTCTGGAAAATCCCAATAAATTTACTCTCAACTTGGTAAAAGTTTGGATCTTCATCCAGATCTTGGAAAAGTGGTGGCATAATCGAAAAACTTGTATTCAGTACAGTTGTTTGAGCTGATGATCTTGGAATTTGGACTTGTTTTGAAATGACTCAGAGAGATCTTCCTAACTCGTATAAATGTACAATTCTCCTTCTTAGATCTACACTGAGTTCCTTGGACTTTCCCTTTGTTCTCAATAGTGGTCAGTCGAATGAGTGATGCCAAAAAAACAAAACGCTTTTTATGATAGGGAAGAGATGATGACTAAAAAAATGTTAGTAAGCCTTGTAAAGTTAAAATACATCACTTAAAAGATTTAAGTGAATAGACCATGTGCAGAAAATCCAAAATTAAAAAGTATGCATCCAATTACTGTTTATTTTTTAAAGTATTCAAATTTCTGCTGTATATGCTGATTTATGCTGTATAATCATTCCACCAAAGAAATCATTAAAAGCCCCAAATTACGATGACATTCATGCGCGATGCATGCCAACTTCTGACCACAGCTGTACATGATAAGAGACATGTTACCCTTCCTGTTTAACTCTCTTGCACACAGGTCTTCTAAAGTGGACTTACTGCTTGTCTTTTGTCATATTATGCTGGCAGTATCATGCACACTCAATGTGACTCTAAAGGGGTACGTGATGGAAATTTTATGAGAAAAGAGTCCTGGCGGATCTGCAACAAGAATGTTTTTGTTGCAAATGTTAAAAATTGAAAAAAAAACAAACCCTTCAGATAGGAAGGATGGCAGAAAGTCCTGCATCAAAACCTTTGACTGTTATGTCTCAGCAAAAATGCCTAACAGATTGCCTCATAATGTAATTTAAGTTGAAATGAAATTAAGGTATTCGTAACAAACATAAACACAGAAAATTAACAAATGAAAAACAGCAGAGCCACAGCAGATATTTCACTTATGGCTATTTGAGGTAAATTGGATTAAAATGGTGGTTGAGCTCGCTGACCACACACATCCTCCTTAATTCACACCCCTGTCCCCACCCTGCTGCCAGGATCCTTGTTTACACACTGATACGTCCACATTATCAGACATAACATATGTGGGCTTTCTCACAGGCAGCTTGGTCTGACAGTAAGAGGAGTCTGACCTGTCAGAGTGGATTTAACCAACTGTCACTGAAGGAAAGCGGGACAGTCGCGGGGTGCAGGATGTGTAAAATAGCAGGGTGATGGGAGGATTATGGGTGTGTCCCCCCTTCACAAGGTCAGAAGCTCCAGGGCAACAAATAAATCAAATAGTTTTCTGGGTGAATTCAGTGTCATTTGCTGTACATGTGAGTGTTAAACTTGTGTACATAAGGGCGTCTGGAACAAGGGCAAGCTGACAGATGGGGCGAGCAAGTTGTGTCTGGTCAATATCATCATGGTCCAATGAGCCCAAATATTAACTGGGTCCTGAACTGTGGTTTTTCTGGGTTACAAACTGTACAGAAAAAAACCAGATGGTGTTTTTGTAAATGAAGAGGATTTAATGGATGGAGGTAGGGGAGAGGAAAGTGAGTGACTGATAAAAAGGGATACCATAGGAGAAAAAAAATGCTTTTCCAGCATCGTCAGGTGTGTTTGGGCGCCTGCTGGCAGTTTACCACAGCAATGATTGTTAAGTCTGATGTCACCTGGGCAGTAGACCCCAGGGACGCCAGTTTGTTAAAGCGCAGAGGTGAGGGAGGAGGGGAAGATAAAATGAGAGGCTGTGGAGGTGCGGAGGGGAATCAGGGGATGGAGACAGGGTGGTGGTGGGTACAGATGATGCCACAGTTGGTGTGGTGTTGCAGCCAAACGGTGCCCTACGGCGACAGTAATAAACCATCCCGGCTGTTGGTGGCTTTGTTGTCCAAAATGGACGATTAGTCTGATTTGTGTCTAAAGTGTTAAACCCTAAAGACAACACGGAGAGAAGGATACCCAGTTTAGCAGCACAAATCACAAAGTCCCTTACTTCATAAAAGAATCTCCGCTTTTCTTTTAGTTTGAATTCAACAGACAATAATTCACCTGTGAGACAAACAGAAATGAGTAAGATGTGTCAGAGCAGCGAGGGTGCTCAGCTTGTCGCCTCCAAGCAGCAACCTCTGGGGCTGAAAAATGAAGCCAGTGTGGGAGTGCCAAAAAATGCACTTGATGCAGACCGCTCGAGGCTTCAAAAGTAATTCAGGCCCTCATATTAAAATGCCCAACTTCAGAGAGTAAACAAAAAGGTACGGACACGACTTTGGGATCTGTAGTTAATTTTCTCTCTTTGTACAGGTGGTCGGGTTTTTTAAAATGCTTCACTTGACTAAACATTTCAAGGCTGAAAGCTTGCGTGATAGGTAGATGCCAACACAGATGTGACTAACCACTAGCTGCCTGCTAAGCTTTACCTCAGCTAATCTGAGACACATGAATATCTCTCTCTGTGCTTGTTCTGTTGGTGCCTTTTGAAGCAATTTAATACAAAAATTTGGCAAATAATGTCTTTTTTTTTTTTACTGTTAACACTACAACCTTTGGTAAGTGGAATTCTCGTATTTAATTTCTATGCTACTTAGCGCTAACTAGCATGTATCTTCACCTATACAATCAATGCCATCTGCTAACCAGACTGCAGCTAAAAGCATAGTACTCACCCAGCTCCTCTATATGGTTGTGTAACCCCTATAGACATGGTTACTAGTATTTTCTTGTTTTTACCTGGTAATATTATTTCCGACACCCCTTGAACACACTTTGATTTTCCGTAGTTCAGTGAATGCAACAAAAGCACGTTGCTGCATTAAGCTAGGCAAAACGGAGCAAGACACCCGAGAGCAATTAACAAGCTACACAAGGCCTTTATGTGTTTTACTCTCGACCAAAACCAGGCAGAGCGTGTATTTGTTTCTTGGGAATTCCGACTGGTTTTTTGTGATCCTGGATCTGAAGTGGTTCTGGATATGGATGGCGAGCCAGACCCTGTGAAAACTCTTGGCGAATCCAAAAGCAGTGTGGCCAGCTGTTCTGGATGCAGGAGTAGAGCTACAGTCTGAATTACTTCGAATCGCAGGATTTCAGATAAGCAAGAGCAAAAACTGCTTACTTCATACAGATTGTTTCTCTGGGAAACTATTGAACTCCCAATATCCTGCTCATCAGGAGTCAGGTCTAAAGAGACTACTTATTTCATTTTATTTTGTTGTTATTTTCAAAAGAGCGCTCTTCTCTGTTGATCTTCTGTTAATTTTCTATGCTGTTTACATTGGATTATTGCACCACTGTAACATTGTAATAAATCTGCCGGCTGTTCAACACTCAATTCTCTCAAATTTATTTTACTCCTCTCGAATCTAGTCTATAAGTTTAACCCTACTATACTAAGCAGGTGTTACATAAAAGTGGCGAGCCAGCCAGGAGGAGTTTGGCTATTTAATGCCTTTAATCCAATCATTGGCACACAGTTGGCAGTTTTATGACAATTTTTGCACATTTTTCCACTGAAGTAACATGGATGTCATTGAACGTGAACGTATCAAGGTACCAAATGCTGTACTAATCAGTGGGTTTTCTGGTACAGAGACTGATGAAGAAGTTGTTAAGTTTTCGCAACACTATGGTTCTATTGCACGAACAGTGAAAATTGCTAGTTCTGACCCTGACTTTAAAGATACAGTTATAGTTGAGTTTGAGTATGGCACAGCCATTGAGTCGATTCAGGGTGAACTACCCTGTCACAGAACAACATCTGACCCAAATGTAGTTCACAGCATCCAACTCTTATCCCCAATTTACAGTGCTAAGCTAACGGCTAGTACTACAGAGCCTTACCTTTCTAATTTAAAGGGTATTGCTAAGGTGAGTGGGGTAGATTATGAGAAAATGCTACTTAGTGAACTTAACAAACTTCAGGCCTCTGCTGGGGAAAGGGAGGGTACAGCCCCCTCTAAGGTCATTTCAGTAGATGACCCAGTCCCTTTAATACCTGGTTCTGTTTTGAGACGACCAAGCAGTGAAACTATCCCACCCACTCTGACCACTGACACCATCAATCCTTCCCTTACTGACAGACCAGCTCCTATTTTGAACCCTGAACACTTGACCACACCTGAAGTCCAGAGGGTCATTGTGGAGCACATTGTCAAAAGTACTGACATGTCCCAATCCTATCCAAGCTCTGCGAAATTCAGGTCCTTTTCTGGAAAAACTCCATGCCCTAATACGGAGGTTGACTATGACACTTGGCGAAGTCATGTTGAGTTTTATCTTGCAGATTCTTCTGTTCCTGAAAGACAAGTAGTACGGAAGATCATTGATAGCCTCTTACCGCCAGCTGCAAACATTGTTAAACAATTGGGTCCCTTGTCCAGCCCCAAAGACTTTTTGAGCTTGCTTGATTCTGCATATGGAACTGTAGATGACGTTGATGAGCTGTTCGCAAAATTCTTGAGTACAAACCAAAATGCTGGCGAAAAACCTTCAGCCTATGTGCACAGGCTGCAGACTACCCTTGACAAAGTTGTAAAAGGGGGAGGAGTCCCAGTTAGTGATTTCGATCGGCAGCTTTTGAAGCAGTTCTGTAGGGGATGCTGGGATGATAACCTAATCGCTAGCCTCCATCTAGAGCAAAAGAAATCCAGTCCACCCTCCTTTTCTGAGCTGCTTTTACTCTTGCGAACAGAGGAAGATAAGCAGGCAGCCAAGTCAACTCGCATGAGGCAGCACTTGGGAATGTCAAAAGTAAAGGTGCAGTCCAATCCTTTAAATGTTTATCCAAACACTGAGTTTCAAGCTGCTGCTGCTGCTGACAGCTCCGCTCAAGCATCTGCCAAGAAACTGCAAAAGCAAATTGCTCAGCTGCAAGAACAGTTAAGTTCCTTAAAAGCTTCAATGGAAACCATGGTTGCAAAGAAACCTCAGGCAAAGTTCCCAAAAGCTGTAAAGAAACAGCAGCTAAAGGAGGCACAAACACAGAACTCTCCGTTGAAAAATGAAGGCTTTGGCAAAAACAAAAAGCCTCGCCCATGGTTCTGCTTTAACTGTGGCGAGGATGGCCATATAGCTCCCTCTTGTGACAATGAGCCGAATCCCAGTACTGTTGAAGCCAAGCGGAAAGAGCTAAGGGTAAAACAAAAAGCTTGGGAAGACCAATGTGACTCTGATTTAAACTAGTTCCTGTTTCAGTTGAGGGACAAACTGGAACTAGAAGCGACAAAAGTCCCACTCAAAACCGCCCAACAAAAAAGTGTTGTGTACGAACAAGTATGCGTCATTCCAGCTTTCCAAAGGGCTTAATTGGCAAGAAGTGCACAGCTAATGTCAACATAGCTGGAGTGAGTTGCAATTCTTTGTTAGACTCTGGGTCGCAAGTAACGACTATTTCACACTCATTTTACCAGAGACATTTGTCTGATCTTCCCATCCAGCCAATCAGTGACTTAGATGTTGAGGGTGCAAATGGACAAGTTGTACCTTATCTAGGGTATGTAGAAGTTCCAATTGGCTTTCCAAAGGAGTTTGTTGAGTCTGAGCCCCAAATTTCTACATTAGCTCTCATTGTCCCTGATTTACGTTCCAGCACAGACTTACCAGTTTTAATTGGTACAAATGCCCTTGATGTTTTATATGAGGAACACTGTAGGGATACTCCTATTTCATCAGCTGTCTATGGCTATAGTCAGATTTTAAAAATCCTTGAACATAGACATGAAACAAAAAGCACAGGAAAGCTTGGACTAATGACACTGAGGGGCAACACACCTTACGTAATACCAGCTCATGAAAGGGTTTGCCTAGAGAGTTACGCCCACCTAAATTCACCACCCACTGACAGATGGGCAGTTGTAGAGCATCCAACTTCCTCAGCCCTTCCGGGAGGAATCTTTGTCGATTGCTGCCTTATCACAGTGCCACGTCAAAGTCCTTACAAGCATCCTATTTGGATCAGAAACGAAACCGATCATGACATCATCCTTCCTGGCAACTGCGTTCTTGCTGAACTACACATTGCAGACCAAGTCCTTGAAACTCAAACCACGTCGAGTGCAAACTCTGCAGGCTGTTGCAGCCTGTCTGCAGACTCATGTTCATTACCCAGTGACCAGTTGACCTTTGATTTTGGCGATTCACCTCTGCCCAAGGAATGGGAAAGTCGGGTCACGCAGAGTCTTAGTGCCTACCGTGACGTTTTTGCATGCCACGATCTCGACTTTGGCCATGCCACTAAAGTTAAGCATAAGATCAAGCTTAAAGACGAAACGCCTATAAAACAGAGATCGCGGCCCATTCATCCAAATGACTACGAAGCAGTCAGGAAACACCTTAAAATGCTTCTCGATGCTGGGGTAATAAGACAGTCAGAATCTCCCTTCTCATTCCCCATCGTTGTAGTCAAGAAAAAGAATGGTGAGGTACGCCTCTGTGTGGATTACCGCAAGCTTAATGTGCAAACGGTAAAAGATGCTTACGCGTTGCCAAACCTCGAAGAGACCTTCTCCGCCCTATCTGGTTCAAACTGGTTTTCTGTCATGGACTTGAAGTCAGGCTATTACCAGATAGAGATGGAGGAGGAGGATAAAGCCAAAACAGCCTTCGTATGCCCACTGGGGTTTTATGAGTTCAATCGAATGCCCCAAGGCATCACAAATGCTCCCAGCACCTTTCAGAGGTTAATGGAGAGGTGTATGGGAGACATTAATCTCAAGGAGGTACTCGTCTTCCTAGACGATTTGATTGTTTTCTCAGACTCCCTCGAGCAACATGAACAGAGGCTAAAGCATGTTTTGGACCGTCTTCGTGAATATGGCTTAAAGTTGTCCCCGAAAAAATGTCGCTTTTTCCAGACATCAGTTAAATATTTGGGCCATATTGTCTCCAAAAATGGTGTGCAGACTGATCCTGAAAAGGTTGCTGCTATCAAGACCTGGCCAGTGCCACAAAACTTGAAACAGCTGAAGTCATTTTTAGGGTTCACAGGCTATTATCGTCGATTTGTTAAGGACTATTCAAAGATAGTCCGGCCCTTAAACGATCTCACATGTGGCTATCCACCTCTCAGAAAAGGCCAGAAACAAACAGGCACTTCTAAATATCTCAATCCTCGAGAACCCTTTGCAGACAGATGGACACCTGTTTGTCAGTCAGCCTTTGAATGCATTAAGGAGAAGTTAACATCATCCCCTGTATTGGGGTTTGCAGATCCAAAGCTCCAATATGCTCTGCACACTGACGCTAGTACCACGGGCCTGGGTGCCGCTCTTTATCAGGAGCAGGATGGTAAAATGCGCGTCATTGCCTATGCTAGTAGGGGATTGACACCAAGCGAGACCAGATATCCAGCTCATAAGCTAGAATTTCTAGCTCTGAAATGGTCCATTGTCGAAAAATTCCATGATTACCTTTACGGTAACGAGTTCATCGTTGTAACGGATAACAACCCGCTTACATATATTCTGACCACGGCAAAACTTGACGCAGCGAGTTATCGCTGGTTAGCAGCGTTGTCTACCTTCAACTTCCAAATCAAATACAGAGCTGGGAAGGCTAACCAGGATGCCGACGGCCTATCACGGAGGCCTCATCAAACTCTGGCTGCAGATAGTGTGACATTGGAAGAGGAAAACAGGATTCAACAACTCACCTCACGCCTTCTCGGATCCCTTCCAAGCTCTAACAGTGTATGCCCTGACACTGTAGCAGCTATATGTAATAAGCATCTTCTCAATGAGAACAGTGAGAACTCACCTTGTGTCATTCTGGTTGAGTCCTTGGCTATGAGTGCTGATGCCATTCCTGATGCATACAGTGATGCTGAAACATCTGGTCAAGTAGCTGCTCCCTTGTTTTCTGAGCATGAGCTTAAAGAACACCAAAGATCTGACCCAAGCATAAACCACGTCATTCAGTTACTAGAATCTGGTGCTGATGTTCCATGCGAAAACAGGTCTGAAACATTTGACATAAAACTGATGCTCAGAGAATGGAAACGTTTTGAAATGAGAAATGGCCTTCTGTATAGGAAACGACAGTGTGACTCAGTTACAACTTACCAGCTTGTACTCCCTGTCTCTCTTAGGTCTACTGTTCTCAAGCTGCTCCATGATGATATGGGTCATATGGGGTGGGAGAGGACTCATGATCTAGTGAGGGCAAGATTTTATTGGCCTAAGATGGGTGCTGATATTGAGACTAAAATAAAGAACTGTGGTCGTTGTGTTAGAAGGAAGTCCTTGCCTGAAAAAGCAGCACCACTGGTTAACATCAAAACCACACGCCCAATGGAATTGGTGTGTATGGACTTTCTTTCTATTGAACCCGACAGTAAGAGTACCAAAGACGTGTTGGTCATCACAGATCATTTCACGAAATATGCAGTGGCCTTGCCCACCCGAGACCAAAAGGCAACCACTGTGGCAAAAAACCTTTGGGAAAACTTTTTAGTTCACTATGGGTTCCCCGAACGCCTCCATAGTGACCAGGGGAGGGATTTTGAGTCACATGTGATTAGGGAATTGTGCTCAACCACAGGCATTAAAAAAGTAAGGACCAGTCCTTATCACCCAAGAGGTAACCCCGTTGAGCGATTCAATCGCACCCTGCTTGGTATGCTGGGCACCCTGAAGGATGAGCAAAAGATTCATTGGCGTGATTTTGTCAAGCCTCTTACCCACGCCTACAACTGTTCAAAGAGTGAGGTTACTGGTTTTAGCCCTTACGAGCTAATGTTTGGTCGAAAACCCAAGTTACCAGTCGACCTTGCCTTTGGGTTGCCAGTTACAGGGGACTCACCAACATCCCATTCCCAGTATGTGCGCAATCTGAAAGCTAGGCTTGAGGAAAGTTACCAGATTGCACTCGAAAACTCCAAGAGAGTTGCTGAGCGAAACAAGAACAGGTTTGATAAAAAAGTCAGAGAGTCCACACTTCAAGCTGGGGACAGAGTCTTAGTCAAGAACGTTCGTTTGCGCAGTAAACACAAACTTGGCGATAAATGGGAACACATGGTGTACCGTGTTGTTAAGAGACTGGAAAATGTTCCTGTGTATGTGGTCCAACCGGAGAAGGGTGGTGGTCCGAGCAGGACTCTTCATCGAGACCTTTTACTTGCATGTGGTGATCTCTCAGACATTGAGGATGAGGTTGAGACAAAGCCCAAACCTCCACGTCGACCTAAGACTCGGCAGAGCCCTTCTGAACCTAAAGATACAGAAATGTCAGAGTCTGAGGAGGAGTATGAATGCATTTCAGGTCATCCCTCAATCCAAACCGAGACGTTTATCAGGATTTGTGACCAAACTCAAAACCATTCCAATGTGCAAAATGAGACAACAAGCTCCGAAATTCAAAATGATCCATGTACGCTCGAAAGTGACAACTCTTTGCTTCAACCAATAGAGACAATCTCGGACAAGAATGACCATGGACAGGGAAATCAAACTGAACCTGAACTGCTGAATGAGGAATCTCACTCTAACATCATGGGAGAGAATCATAATGTCCAAGTTCCAGGAGAACCAGATGTTGAGATAGAAAACACAGAGCATAGTGAAAATATCACTGACCAACATGCTGAACAAACACCTGAAATAACTCCTGAAACACCTCAAGTGAGAAAATCTGAGAGATTAAAGCGACCCCCAGGACGGTTTCATTACCCCCAGTTGGGTCAACCCCTTATATCCTTTGCACAACGATTTCTGGATAACTTTAACCAAGCTCTTGAGTCGTTTAGTAGCTATGAAAACACTCAAATCTATGATGTTTAGATACATTTTAAGTACATGAAGGGACTCATGTTTATTCAAAGGGGGAGGGTGTAACCCCTATAGACATGGTTACTAGTATTTTCTTGTTTTTACCTGGTAATATTATTTCCGACACCCCTTGAACACACTTTGATTTTCCGTAGTTCAGTGAATGCAACAAAAGCACGTTGCTGCATTAAGCTAGGCAAAACGGAGCAAGACACCCGAGAGCAATTAACAAGCTACACAAGGCCTTTATGTGTTTTACTCTCGACCAAAACCAGGCAGAGCGTGTATTTGTTTCTTGGGAATTCCGACTGGTTTTTTGTGATCCTGGATCTGAAGTGGTTCTGGATATGGATGGCGAGCCAGACCCTGTGAAAACTCTTGGCGAATCCAAAAGCAGTGTGGCCAGCTGTTCTGGATGCAGGAGTAGAGCTACAGTCTGAATTACTTCGAATCGCAGGATTTCAGATAAGCAAGAGCAAAAACTGCTTACTTCATACAGATTGTTTCTCTGGGAAACTATTGAACTCCCAATATCCTGCTCATCAGGAGTCAGGTCTAAAGAGACTACTTATTTCATTTTATTTTGTTGTTATTTTCAAAAGAGCGCTCTTCTCTGTTGATCTTCTGTTAATTTTCTATGCTGTTTACATTGGATTATTGCACCACTGTAACATTGTAATAAATCTGCCGGCTGTTCAACACTCAATTCTCTCAAATTTATTTTACTCCTCTCGAATCTAGTCTATAAGTTTAACCCTACTATACTAAGCAGGTGTTACAGTTGCTTCAGTATGCAAGTCCACAAATCTTGTATATACAGTCTGTGTTTAAAATATAATGACCAGACAAGTGAAGAGTCTGCAGTAACTCAGTTCAAGCTGCAGTTTATGTGGAACTTGTCAATTAATAATGAGCTTCCTGGTAGGTACTTGCACCTGCATTAATCAATATTTTACTCTGTTTAATGTGCTAGTATTGTTGACAGGGTTCTCTAGTCTCTTTCGGCAGTTCCTCTTTGTTATCGCTATCGAGTATCAAGACTTTCAGGTAGCTGTATTTCAGTAATGTTGAAAAACAAGCAGCCAGAGTTATTGTTCCCAGCCTAGCCAGTGTGAAGCAAATGACACCATTAAAGTGAGCTAATGAGTCAACAAACCAGGGAAGAAAAGTTTCTGGCTCACAGGGTATTGTCTGAGCTGGATAAAACTGTAGAATTGTCTCTTTCTTGTGGAAGAATCCAAATCAGTCTGTAAAACAATTTGGCAATTTAAGCAGTAAAAAAAAAGAGTATCTGCAAGCAGAACAAGAAATACATAATGGACATGAAGTCCTGCAGAGGCTTCAAATTGGGCTGAAAATCTGGCTGAGGCATAGAAATAGGTGCAAATGCATGCACATGTATTTGCACGCACAAACACGCAAACACATTGTGATGTATCCAGACAAATTGCACTCTAATCACTGCATCTGCTGTGTTGCTATTTTCACACAAATCCAATGGTGATGCATCCTTTCTTTTTGCCTGCCTTTCTTTCTCTCTTTGAGCACAGCATCCCACTGCCTCTCCAGACTGGCTCGTTCACCCCTTTGGCGCACACACACAAAGACACACATTAAAAAATATAAGCACACATGGATGCACAGGCTCATTTCCCCAGATACACAGAAACCCATCAGTGCATTTTGTAACTCCTCTTCTTACATCCACACACACATACATATCCACACACACACAGTATCATATTTATACATACATGCACATACACAAAATCAGAGGCAGACATGAGGTGCCTAGCAGGGGGTGGTTTTGATTGACCAAGCACTTTATGACTCTTAAATGGCTTTATTGCCTTCCTACTTAGCCCACACACCCCCTCCTCCTTCCTCTCTGTCACAGCACAACAGCACAGATACACACACATGCACGCACCATCCTCAGGGGGTCTCTGCGACTGGAAATTAATGAGAGCCATCACTAACTGCGCGCACACACGTGTGGTGCCACCCAGATTGCAAACTCCCTCCTACTGTCTGGAATCTATCAAGGTCACTCCACAAAACTAAAGCATGGTTCCTCCCTCTGGATTCTTTATCTCTGCCCCCTATGACCTTGCTTTGGTACTTTTTCTTTAAATTTTGGGAGAGAGCCAGGATTCAATCCTAATGACTTTGTTACTATACATAGCAGGTCGATGCATGGGAGATTGGGTTGATTGATTATAACTGGCAGGACACCAGGAGGCGTGGGGGGGACACTGGAGTCCTGTCAGCACAATGGAATGAGAACTTCCCTGTTGGGATATTTTGAAGGCTCCTGCTGATCATGTTGTTATCGTTTGACCTCTGTCATGAGTAGCATGATGAATATTAGAAATATTTTGTTTCAGTGATAATTCCCCATCTTTTTGTCATTTCCAGGGTCAAATATGGCTATTTTTTAAAGCCAAAGTATGCACGACACGTTGTGTTGTGTCTGTGCTTGATCCACAAGGTTTAAGCAACAGTAAGAGACTGCAGGAT
The DNA here is from genome assembly GCF_057381845.1 of Rhamphochromis longiceps. Lineage (NCBI taxonomy): Eukaryota > Metazoa > Chordata > Actinopteri > Cichliformes > Cichlidae > Rhamphochromis > Rhamphochromis longiceps. The sequence continues at coordinate 40,058,265 of NC_140568.1, read as the reverse complement.
TACTTGTGGTTCCTAACATATAAGTAGAATGGGAGGCAGAGCCTTCAGTTTTCAGGCCCCTCTTCTGTGGAACCAGCTTCCAGTTTGGATTCCAGAGACTGACACTGTCCCTACTTTTAAGATTAAGCTTAAAACCTTCTTCTTGCTAAAAAATGTAGTTAGGGCTGGATCAGGTGACTCCGAATCCTCCCTTAGTTACACTGCAGTAGGTGTAGGCTGCTGAGGGATTCCCATGACGCACCTTTTCCACTCACTATGTGTTGATACACTTCTCTTCCACAGCATGTCTTTTGTCCTGTCTTCCTCACCTTAACTGGTCATGGCAGATGACCCTGGTTCTGCTGGACCCTGGTCTACCTCAAAATATAAAGCACCTTGAGGCGACTGTAATAGTGATTTGGTGCTGTTTAAATAAAATTGAATTGAATTGTTTTTAAACCTGGTCTGTGTAGTGCGTTCTAGTAGTTCAGTCTTTACTGCTATTTAAGTGAGACATCAGCAGCTCCCAGATTACAGAGAGCGAGGTGCAGCAACAGCTTGAAAAGAAAGAAACCTTTGAAACTGGAGAAACACTCTTTACTGTAAAACATCTGATTTACTGTACAGACATCAATCCAGCCTCCTAATATGGACTTTGAAGCTCTTTAAAAGAGGACAGATGGCTCGTGCAAGGTGTCAAGACACTTGCTCCAAAAGACACAAAGTGTTTGACACTTTGGGGTGAGAGCACATCCGATTCGTATACCACGCAACTGTTCATATTGGCTCAAACACGCAGAGTTAAACACTGCATCATGTCATAAGTAGACAACACTTTACACTTGATTGCTGTAACTATTTGCTGGAAAACTTTCTGAGATTTTCTAGTACACTAATCGCATCAGTATTCCTCTCAGGGAAAGTGAAGAAAGATGTTCCTGTTATGGTGAGTGGGAAGATCATCTTTCAGCCTGAAAACTTTGGCTCGAGCCCAGTGTGTTGACAGACATCTCATCCTGCTGATGTGCCCTTCAGCTACTCACTGAAAACTTGCCAGCCAGAATGACTGCTCTGTAGCTGACCTCCCAGTTCTGTGAGCAGAAGGCCAAGTGAAAGGAAAAAATCCCTCCAGTGATCAATGCAGTATTAATTAACAGAGCTGAAATACAGTGTGTGGGCCAGAGTATGAGAATATGTAGCCCTGGAATCTGTTCGAAACTTTGGCTGTTTAATTAATAAACACAGCCTTGTTTACAGTTTAATTCAGCACAGTAGCTGTTCCTGAATATATCACACAGTCATCGTCAGGAAATAGAGCTGGTGACCAGTCGTGGTATAAGAGCTAAACTACTACAGTAACTTTACCAAGGTCTTTTTTTGCCACAAAATTTCAGTTCTTTCATTTCGATTTTTTGCAACTCTAAAACATTTCTTACTGATAGGAACGTCGAGTCCATAAGTCATAACAAAGAGGAGTTTTCATTTCAGCCATTAGCTTTGAGGTAAGATCATGTATCACGTCAATGTCTGCAGGACGGTAAACTCTGCGTGGCCCTTTTATTACTCATGTTGCCGGGATGCGACTCTGTTTGCAGACATAGTTTTGTGACCTGTTTTGTTTCCAGGGACAAAATGCAAGCACCCGTAATATAATCATTAAAGTTTAAAGGGACAGTTCACCCTAAAATCTAATATGGATGATTTAAAAAAAAATCCTCTAGTACCAATATAACATTTCTCAGTTTTGAACGTATCAGCTGTAGACATGTCACTCACCTGATGGTTCTTAATATATATTTGGAAACTCAGCCGCAATGTCTCTTTTCAGAAATCAGGACTCACTGACTTAAAATTAATCTAAAAACTTGGTGTAAGCAGTTTCATACAGGAACTATTTTCCTTCCGCTGAACAACATCCCGGCACTGTGAAGTAAGAAGCATGCACTGACCCATGTAAACATGCACATGCTAGTGACTGTGACAGGATATGAGCAATATTTTTAGAAACATTTCCAACAAGGACCTGATGACACAGCCAAAGAGAATATGAATATATTTCTGGCAGAGTGACCTCTACATTTCAAAATATTTAAGAGAACAAATATTTCTATGGGCGATATCTCAAAAACTGTGCAAATCTGACGAAAACAATCTAGTTCGGGCCTGGGCTGCTGTGGAGGGCTGCACCAATAAGCTGAACTGGACTGTGCTCACTATTAATGCTATCTTTTTATAAGCTTATTGGTGCGACCCTCCACAACAGTCCCAGTTTCTCATGGTGCGACTCTCAACAGCAGTCCCATCTCATGTGGCCCTTTGGGAAAATTATTTGCCCATCCCTGGTCTAGTTGGATAAATATCACTGCAGGCCAGATAAAAAAAACAACAACTTGACTTTCTAGACTAGACTTTCAGGTAAACTTTCCCTTTAAGGTGAAGGAACGTATTAACCTTATTTTAGGGTGCGCTAATGCTAGAGTAGTATTAAATATATGAGCTTAAGTAGCACTACAGATATCTCTGTTGGTTCACTCAGAAGTCAATTGCTTTTAGTTGTTGTCAAGTTTCTCTTAGATGAACATGATTAAATAAATTGCACTTCATTCATAAACCCTTTGGCTAGATTCTATATTAGGGATTGAGGTGGGAACTTTACTTTACTCTTATACTTCAGCATAGCAATGCATGTCAATAATATATTAATTCAGGAGGAAAGAGTGTTCCAGATGGCACAGGGGGAAACAGAAAAGAGTGTATCTGTGTCCATCTGCCTGCCACCAGGAGTTCTTGTCACCTCAGAGGCGCTCAGAGGTGTAACAACCACTTTTTGTGTGTATTTTCCTGCTCAGCTAGAGTCGCTGTGAACCTTCACCCTGACAGAGCGGCCGGCTGCCAGGCTGATGACCTCCTACCCCAAGGTTTTGCAAATACAGTTAACACTGACCTGGCCTCCCTCCAGCTGCAGCTCTTTAACCCTCTCAAGGCAGGCGTTGCAGATTTGCAACAGTTAAAAGCTAACAACCTGATTACCCCACATACATATTTTATGAGTTTTTTTTAATCAGAAGTACCACTGCAGGTATTCCTTTGTGCATTAGCAACAAAAACTTAATTTGAGCCTGAGAGGGTTAAAAACCACTCACCACATCCCGAAATAAGACAGCCAATAAAGACATTAAAGGAACACAATGGTTTGTATGCTTTTAGCTAATTAACAACATGTTTCTAGCTAACCGCTTCAGTTTAGAAGGTGCATTAAGCAAATTATCCTGCATATAATATTCGATTATATAAATAAAATACAGAATAACTGTAGCAGTTTCAATAATCAATGGTTATAATGCAATAAAACTTAAAGGGCTCATTCTTGTTGTTGCTGTGTGACCAATGCAATAAAAAATGTAACACCAGTCAAGATGAAAGAGACATATTAGCCTCCATGCTTCCAGCTGTCTTTATAATCTAAAATATCAAAATGGACTACAGAGAAATCATATTCTCAAGGCCGTATTGCTTTATTATGATGACTGAAGGACAGTTATTCAAATAATGTTCAACATTTAGCTTTTTTTAAACTGCTGAACTACCTCTTTCCATCCTATTAAAGCAATTGTTAGATTAGCCTTTTTGTATTTTAGATTCAAGAATTCTAACTTTTTAAAACATCAGTAGTGACTAAATCCAAAATATGCTTTTCATGTCAGTGTTTCATCATGCTTATTTAACTTGGAGGGCTGATTTCACAATATTGTATGTATACTTTCTGTTGAAATCATAAACTTCTCTGATTCAGCAACAAATAAAATTTTGGCTTCTCTTTCCTTCAAGGTCGTCTCCTTGGGCACCTCTGGACTGTTTCCAGTGCTGCTGCTCTATTTATCTCCCTGGAGGTCCTGTTTTGAACACTTGCTGTAATGCATTTGTGATGTGCACTGGATCTCCTTCAGGGTGTCCAAACGCCAACCTTTCTTTTCTTTCTTTCTTTTTGGTGAACAGTGTGCAGGGTGCTTAGCTAGACTGCATACATCACAGTTCAGGTGGTTTTACCAAATGTTCTTCCTCAGCACCTCGGGACATAACAGTAAGAACTTGGCATTGACGGTTTTGCCCTGCAGGATGAATTTCATGATGCATAACCCACTGAATGTCCAAAAAAAAAAAACCCAAAAAAGAGATGAATACCCACAATAAGCATGCGACTCATACTCTGCCTTCAGGCATACGGCGTCTTCTATTGAAGACTTGTTTGTAAAATGTGATTATGAATATGTATTTCGGGTCATTTTGACATAGAAGTTGTTGTTCGATATCCATACTGGTTTGATTTATGATAAAATCAAAAAGCACACATGCAAGTGGCCAGAAGGAGATTTAAAAGTAGCAGTTTCTCTGTAGGATGTCCAGATGTGCACAAAGATGGCTTGAAATTGAAATTTTAAACCTGGTTATGTTTTTCTTTTCTTTTTTAGTGGGTAGAGTTCTGAAATTTATGACAAACCTCCTATTACCAAGAAAAAGCTTTTCAAAGTCCATCTGTTCATGATTATTCTAGTTCATTATTCTCTTCACTAACTACATGATGTAAAATTCATTGCAGTGGATTACCTAGTTACAGAAAATGGGTTATTTGTTATATGTTATTGTGGATAATTGCCTACAACTAATGAAGCTTGACCTTGATAATATGGGTTTATTTATGTCAACAACAAAAAAAAGATTATCCAATCCACCCCCCAATAAACCATAGATCACCAATTTGATATGAACACACTCATGCTGAGCTCATATGACTGTGTTCCCTGCAGTCATATCTGAGATTTGTCAAGTCATATCTCGTCTCCGGAATAGAATTAGTATGTAAGAGAGGAGGAAATTCACTTGAAGAGATAAAACTCTGAGAAGAGGCGATCATGAAAATGTCACTTAAAAGTTTTGATTATGAGTGTGTAAGTTTGTAAATGTGTCTGAGGGAGTGTGTGAGCTATAAATGGGCTCATTGGCTTCCCTATTACTCCTAAGGATTGTTCAGTGGAGTGCACTGATTGTCTGATGTCACCTTTTTGTGTCGACCTGCACAAATGTTGCCACGAAACTTGTACACGCACACACACACAGATGTATCACCTTTTTGTTCAAGCACTCAAAATCACATAATTTTGCAAATTGTTTTTCCATATAGGCTTCATTACTCATGCTGACAGTACATAACTCCATTTTTATATTGTGGGGAGAGACTCACTGTGACAAAATAATTAAATATCACGGCTTGGTTAGGATAAGGTTAGGTTTTGGATAAAGAGAAGGCTTGCCTGGTATCAGTTACGATTAGCTTCATGTTAAGTCTCTAGAAAATTAATGAAAGCCAAAGCAATGTCCTCTGAAGTGACAGAAGCATGACTGCATGTGTGTAGCCTGGTTTAGGGTGCTTCAGAGGACGTTTGCACTCTGCTCATAAATAAAAGCCATGTATTATTCAGGGCTGCTCCTCCAGTTAATGCCCCTTAATGTGCCCAAACAGCCATAATGTACTCTGCTAGCAAAGGTGGCAGAGACCCCCTCACTCACACAAACACACCAGCATGAGCAATCTACCCTTTAATATCACACAACGTCTTTGTCAGTGTTACTCTCGACCTCTTATCTCACTCTCAAAAAATCCTAATTTTCTAAAAGATCCATTTTACTTTTCAAACAAATTGCTCCTGCTCACACATTCTCGCCATGTTTCCATCAAACTTTTCTTGATTCATCCCTAATTCTCACCCCTCCTCCCCTCCTAGCTACCCCTCGCTGTTTCTTTCTGTCTGTCTCTTTGTTTTATAAAAGCACAAATACAGAATACAGTTATGAAAACTCTACCTCTCTTCACAGTTGGGAGGTGCCAGCTTTCCGCCAAATTTTGTCTAAGCAAACTGAGAAGCTCCAGCAGTGAAGCTTCCTAAGTACATAATCTTAATCAGATTTTAGAGGAAATTACACCAGTGTAATTTCCTCCAAACTGTTCCCTGTTTACACAGAGGTAAACAGAAAACAGTGTGAAGTAAAATTAAAAAAGCCTAAAAATCCATAAAATCAGTTTAAGGTGCAGAATTTATCGCTGCTGCTTTGCTCGTCCGCATTTTTATGGACAGTGTTTTATGTTCTAATCACTCTGTAATTGATTTGCCTCTTTACCATCTGTGCTTTTAATTGTTTCGGCAGTTTGTGATCCCGTTTTGTTTTGGTCTCTCTGAAGCACTGTGTGTAAAATCACTTGGGCTTTAAATTTGTCATTTGTTATTATTACTTTTTAAATTTTCTGTCCCTTTTCGGGGGAGCTGTCTTGAATTCTGTGTCTTTCATGTTGATATTGCACTGTTTCCTGAGCAGTTCTGAACAGAATCAGTGGTTTTGTTTGGTCAAAGTGTTGCATGACGTTCACATTGAGCAGCAGAAAGTTAACGTGGTAGTCCTTGACGTTGTTTTTTTTATTCATTAATTGCTGTCGTTTGTCATGTACGTTAAAGCTTCTCTAAGCCATGCAGCTGTATTGACAAACCCACAGAGAACCTATAGCCTCCTTCAGGTCTGATGAGCTTTGTAGCAACTTTACTTCACTGCCTTTGCTTTCTGGCCCAAAACTTTGCTGTTTTGATTCATTCTTGCTGTTCTCAAAACAGTGTTATCATTCACAGCAGGCAGCTGTTTTAAACAGTGTCAGCGGTAGTGTCGTGGATGAGAGAAGGAGGACCCAAACGCTGGACTCACAGGCAGGTAGGTGAAGGTGGATGTTTATTGCCGAAGGAGCGAGCAAACAGTACAGAGGGAGGAAATGGCTGGCTGGCTGGCTGAATGAATGAATGAATGACCAAAAGACTGACTGAACATACAGACGACATCAGACTTACATCAATGACCCGACACTGAATGGGTAGAACAGAGGGCTTAAATACACAGGCTGGTGATAATGATGATAATGAGGGACCGGTGAGTACACAGCTGAACATAATAAACTAATGATAATGGGAAGAGGACTGAACATAATACACACAGACCAAGGCTAACACAATAAAACAGGAAGTGGAACAGGCAGTAGATAAACAGTGAGTGTGAACTGAAAACAGTGAGTGTGAACTGAAAACACTGGGTCACCGACCCAGGAACCCTGACAAACAGAAACACTCCAAGCACCAAACAGTAGGCAAAATTGGTTTCAAGCAACTAGTTTGAGAAAAAAATGGAAGACTTCAAATAAATGACAGTGCTACTTTGTAACTGTTTAGGAGCGAGGCTGTGATTCCCTCAGGTCAGGATCAGTGGTTTGTTTTAAATATTAAATATTAAAGCAGTTTCTATTTGTTTTAGACATCCGGGGGATGATTAATGGCTTAGCGAGCTATGTCAAGCTTAAAGTCTGAGTTTTTTCTGTGTCATGAAAGTAGCACTCGTGTTACCGAGCTAAATGATCATGCTAACTTATGCTAAACATATAACCTGAATGGGAGCAGGTTATGTTTGAGGTTTTGTTTTAAAATCGGCTGACAGCGCCATGTTTTCACTGATTCTTTCATTTACAGCATGTTTGAAGTTCATTATACATTCTCTGCTGGGAAATACTTTTGTTGGTAAGCCATACCTTAAATATCGCTATAGCTGAATTTAATGTGCTGCTAAGTTTCTTTTAGTCTGCTGGAAATGCTGCTACTATAACACAGAACACACATTAAGAATACTTTACCAGTCATTATAATTATTTCACTTTGAACTGCCAACAAACTGATGCGATGCTGGGATATGTGCACTTTTTGATGTTTGGATGTTATATATATTATTTTGGATAAACTGTAAACTAAGCTAGTGTATTAGGCTTCATGGTTTTTCTATTTTTAAAAATCTTCTTCAGCACCATGTTGTACCATGGCTGTGAAGGCACAATGCTTATATATTTAGCCAGTTTTATTTAGCCTGTTTTGGAAAAAGAGAAGCTGCTCATTTTGTGTGTGAAATAAAGCCCTTCCTACAAAAACATTATATGGCTCTCCTTCAGTAAAAGTACAACAGTGGCTTCTTCTCTGGGCCCTGCAACAGCTAGTGCACTTGTTTGTTTACACAGGAGGTAATCCGCTTGTTGCACATTGCTTTATTGCTCATAGCTGGTGCTACCGGATATACCAAGCGCTGGTCGCCTAGGTAACCTTCTAATGTATTTGCCACACAGTGATATGTTACTCAAAGGTATCCTTAGTGGTTATTTTGCCAGGCTTGAAGTTGCTGACTAAAGAGGACAGAAGTTAGAAGAACAACACATCTAAACTCATAGAACAACAGTATAGACACTTAATAGTTATAGATTTATAGATTATGAAGCAGCTTTTTATTTTGGTGGTGGGTCAACAGGTGGAAAAGATATTGAGATGTCTGCAGTGTGTGCATCAATGCAGGAGATTTGTTTTGAGAATATAAAATGATGCTGTTAAGTTGATCTATAGTTTGTTTTGTTTTTTACGTCTACATCAGCAGCAGCAGAAGTTTGGGTTCTGTTTAACATCTTAGTGATAAGTGTGTTCCATATTTATCCTTACGCTACTTGTGTATTTGTACTTTGGAATCATTTGTCACAGATTTCTAGGTTTCTGTTAGTCTGACCTTTAATGTTGGCTAAAGTTCACTCGGTGCTCAGACAATCCAGTGCATAAAATCACTCTGACTATGAACAGATGAAGTCCAGAAGTCTTTGTTTACAGTGTTCAACACTGTTACCAAATGTTACCAGAGCAGCCTTTGCTAATGTGAATGTTTCTGCGAATATTGTTATTGTTACCGAGTCGTTTAATGCGATTTCTTTGATTACAAGACGGGACACATTTTGGTGTAACATTAACCTCTCACATGTCACCGATTGCTCAGTTTGTTTTGTGACGTGCAAAACACACCCCCTGACTAAGCACACACACACACACACACACACACACACATAGAGACACACACACGGACACACTAGACAATGGGTTCATTCATTCATTTTCCCACTTTGTTCCTTCTTTTTTTCTCTTTTTTTGTCTTATCTTCTTATAAACACAGTGAAGCTCAACAAACCAACACACACACACTAACTCAATCTTTTCACAGACTCTGTGACCTGGATTCACTCCAGTTTGTCTTTTTACAGACTGTTTGACTGTTCAGATGTACCAGAGCAGGAACTATCTTTCCTGGTACCACTTAAACAAATTATTTGGGAGTGGCATGCTCCTGAACAAAAATGACTCCCTTGTTTTAGGCAGTCATGTGTTCACAGTATGCTACAGACATGCAAATAAAATGTGTTAATTGAGCACAGAAAAACACCACTAAGTGGAGGACAAAGGATATTGCACATGTCAATAAAGGTGGCTATTACTAATCAAGTGTTTCATTTTATACGCCATAAATAAAAAGGTTTTCACATTACATTAAGCACGGTACTACAGGAGTTAGCTGTGGCTAAAACTGTCTTATATTTGGCTACAGTTTGGTTGGAGAGCACCACAGATTAAAAGCTCATATGCGGTCATTTTTTTTTCTTCAGCCTTTGTCTTTGATGTGAAATAACAATAGTATAAGGAGAAGAAGCTGTTAACTACATACAAGCCAGGAGGTGGCTTAAGGGCTGACAAATGAAGCTATCGCGGCCTTTACCAAATCCTTCACTTCCTTAAATGCTAATTAAACCTGCATTCTTTCAGGTGGCCAGCAGGGGGCACCTACTGTAACTACAAAAAGAAATCTGAGTACAAAAAAGTGTATGAGAAAACAACCCTTCAGCTCACTCCACTATTTAAACATAATATACAATTTGTAAAAGATAGTAACCAATAATGGTAAACCAGGGTATAATTGGGGGTGGGCCTATCTTGTGGTTGATAAATAATTGTCGCTGTTAGCTTTCAGGGATTTGAGTGAGCATCACCCAGCATTTTGTCAGTCTGATCCACCAATCCCTCAAAATATTCAAGTTAAAAACATTAAGATGCAGACAGTCATTAATATAAGACTTCAAGATGAGATTTTTACATTTATCATTTGCTAAAGATAGTGCTGAAAATTGCCAGTTTACAGGTGGTGCAAAAGTGATTTTGGCCTCATTTATTTGACTCATCAACTTAAATTCGATTAAAGCTGAAATATTCCTTTCCCTTTCGTTATTACAGGCATGGCTACTCCTGACTGACAGACACCAACACATGCCACTATTTCTTAGGCATCCGTTTGGGTAACTCAATGGACATCATGGTCATGTTTGTGATGTTGGTGGCTTTCTGGAGCATTTTAAAGGAATTATCTGATAAATAATTTGGTCTGAACTTTGATTATTTGTACTAACAGCCTGCCCTAGAAGTATATATTCTGGTACTGGTGAGTGAAATTCAAAAATATATCATTTCAAATATACCACATTTTGCACAAATTAGGGAACAACTCTGTAACCATGCTTGCTGCTGTTAGCTGATAAACATTTAAATATGGTCTTAAAAAAGACATAGTAAAATTAGAGGCTTCAAAACTGGACTGCACAAACTTTTAACTTCTTTAACTTAAAGATATGACACTGTGTCCTGGCACTGCAGAACTTATGATACTTGAGCCTAGTTTCCGTGTTAATCTGTAACCTTAGTAAGCGCAAGTTATAAAGAGACGTTCTTCTCTGAGACACACGACTGCTGTCAAACTCTATGGAAAGGATCTTTGAGATACTGTTTTATTAGATTTTTACTTCCTCTGAAGTTTGTTCTTACTCTAAATTAGTACAGAAAACATGTTTCAAACACACAAAATTATACCCTTGAGATCATTTATGCAGCTGTTTTTCTATAAATGCACAACATAAAAGTTCACTGCAGTTTAATTCTGCAGTTTTACCGCCCTTTCCTGCAGGTAAAGAACAAATAAAAAAGTCTTTCATAAAAAGATCATAAACTTAAAAACGAGACATGAGGTCACGTGAGCCTGCTGGTACAGAGTCAGGTGCACAGTGTGTATTTTTATTCACACTATGTGCATGTTACACTCAACATTTTCTGTGCTGTGTATGTGAGTCGGTTTTTCAGTTTCAATATGAAAACTAGTTCTACGTAAAAAGGGAAAGATTAAAAAAAAGTGGTCTTACCTGAGTGAAGTTTTATCTAAATTTGTTCCTGTTTTTCTCTCAGGATATTTTCTCTTCTTCTTTTACTTCTTGTCTTCCTTTCTCTGGTGTTGTTTTCTTCTTTCCTTCCTTTCCTTTTTCCTTCAGCTCCGCGGCCGTCACTGAGAAGGTGTGCGTGGAGGCGTCTGAGCTTGTGTGTGCGTGCCGCGGCAAAGTGTGTCGGTGTGTGTGTTTCTGGAGGCTGGTAAGAGAGCGACTCTGCTTTGTGCTGCCGATCTCGGTGAGTGTGTTGCTGCAACTGACTGAGTGACTGCGAGAGTGAGAGAGAGAGGGAGGGAGTGTGTGTCTGTGAGTGTGTGAGAGAGAGAGAGATAGAGGGAGAGAGGGAGATTAGTTCATACACAAGCACATCTCCGCCTTTAGGGAAACACCCCTCTCCTTCTCTTTCTTGCTTCTCTTTTCTTCTTTTCTTTATTGCTTTCACATCAGGTCTGCTCTTTCATCTGATTACGCTGAAGGGCTCATGATGGAGCAAAACATTTCCAGTCCTCCTCTTCCATCTCCCTCCTTTCAGCACCCATTCGACCGGAGCAGATCCTCCTGCTTGATTCTGGATTTTTAACCTTCTCTTTTGTTGTCCTCCCTCCTCATATCCCCCCCCCCCCCTTTCAGTTTGCCGTTGCAAGTCCCCCGAATCATAAATAAGTTACAGAGCAGACACGAAACAGCACAAAAGCAACAAAACAACTCAAATATCTCTGACTGGCTTCTCTTTGTGAGCTTCTGTATTTTGTTCGACTTCATATCAGTGAAAATATTTAATGGTTTAGCATTTGCCATCTATTTTCTGCCTTTGAATATGCAAAGACATTTAATTGAATAGCGAAGCAGTAGGTGGAAAGAGAAAGGAAGCTTTTCGCTTTTCAAATCATTTCAGGGACATGCTGCTTATTAGTTGCTGTGGAGAGCGACTGTGGAGAGCGACTAACAGAGCAAATCAAAGTTTTTTGGTTCATGTTGTGATGTTGAGTCAGAGAATCAGCCGTTAAACAATAACACAGTTGCAAACAGTTAAATATTAATACAAAAAATAATTCCTTTTAAACCTTATTTCCATAAAACAAGTGCAAAAATCCATTATTGTATTAAAATATGTCTGGCTGCTATCAAAAGGAAATAACTTGTTTTTGTATCCTTTTGTTTGGAGAAGATAATGTTCAGCTTTGTTCCTTTAAAAAATAACTCAATTACAGAGAAAATGGACTTCATGAAAAGTAGATTTTCTTTAAACATGTTGTAAAAATCAATACCTGAACGAACATGTTGCAATAACACAGAGAAAATGTCTGAATGAACACTGACAGGTAATTGAAAGGGACAGGCATCACTTTAACCTTGAGAAGACCCCCACTCAGTTTTGCCTAAGCCCATCACAGCGATTACAGAATTTAGTTCTAGCCTCCTAATCTGCAGATCCACATTAAACTGCTCCTCAGGAGGTTGAACAGAGGGGGGTGTTTTTGTAGCTGAGTATTAATACAAAGCTCTATCGCCTGAGTTTTCCGAGTCGGCTCATTTCAACACTTTTATTTTGGTTAGAATTAAACAATGATCACAAGGTGAAGATGTGGATTTTTCTATTTAATTTGAGGGCGTTCACATTTGCTTATTGGGAATGTAACCGGTTTTGTGCACTAAAGATACAAACAGCCATGAGCCTTACTGTTCACGAAATATGGATGTAAACAAAGTCAAATATGCTGAAAGCTAAAAAACAAAGAGTACTTTAAATCTTTTTCAAGATTTTAAAGTACTCTGTGCCCTAATGAATTACTCCATGTGGTATAAGCAATTGCCAACAAATTCATTCTCAGCCCAGGCTGCCAAATACTGCTGTTCATTCAGATCATACTGGCATCTCAGAGATACGGACAGGGTGCCCTTCAGTGTTGCTGCCTTGAGGGTGCTGCATTATTGGACAAGGAGAAACACCAGTCTTTTGTTGAGGAGAGAGACACGGACAACATGAGGAGGTTGATTGAGTGCTGATGGAATAATTCTTTGTTCACACCAAATATGTAGCAAAGTTTTAGCACAGAGTGATTACATGCAAGGTTTTTGAAAAAAGACAATGTAAGAGGGGCAAATCTGCAGCCGTGCATGTTAAACACTCTTCAGCATAAGTGAACCAACCTGAGATTCTCCCGGAGACTAGACTATCCTGATGCTACTGACAGAAATTCATCAGAAACAGATGATGAACTTATTGATAAGGGCAGCTAGAGCTGTTAGTTCAACTTCACTGTTAAAGATAGAAAAGCAAAAAAAGAGGTGTACTTGAAGAAAAATGGGCAAAAACTTCAATCACTGTTCTAAAAAAATGGAGGTACACTTTTGAGTCAAAGTATTCCAGGATACGGGCAGTTTCTTTAAGAGAGCCGGATAATGCTGCAGGAGGTCTTCAACCCATCAGCAGTGCTGGTATCTGCTTCTTTGTGCAAGCAGGAAAAGGATGAGCACTGTCAGAGCCCTACAAAATGACCTACAGCAAGCCACTGGTGTGAATGTGTCTGACCAAGCAATTAGAAACAGACTTCATGAAAATACCCTGAAGACCCAGTGTCCTGTAGTTGGCCCTGTGCTCACTTTGCAGCACTACGGAGCCCGACTGGCATTAAACATATAATACCAGTATTGGCAGGTCCACCAAGTTGACCCTGAGAACATGTTACAGACATGAAAGTGTCTGCAGAAACCATGAAGGACGTTGTGCTGCCTTTAACATCATTCAGCACGACCGGTTTGTTGGTGGGTTAGTGATGGTTTGGTGATGCATATCTATGGAGGGACATACAGATGCTGACTGCCACTGGGTATCAGGATGAAATCCTTGGACCCACTGTGAGACCTCACACTGGTGCAGTGGGTCCTGAGTTCCTCCTGTGCTTGACAATGTCCAGAGTCATGTGGTGAGATTAATCAAGGAGTTCCTGGAGGATTGACTGCCCCCCACACTTGCCTGACTTAAATCCAATAGAACACATCTGGGACATTATGTTTTTGTCCAGCTGCAAGGTTGCACCTCAGGCTGTCCAGGAGCTCAGTGATGGCCTGATCCTGATCTAGGAGACCCCCGTGGACACAACTCGTTGTCTCATTAGGAGCATGTTGTCTGCATACATGCAAGCACTCGGGAGCCAAACAAACCATCGAACACCATGCTGAATTGCTGCAGTGAAGTTTTGATTAAATATCCTGCCGTGTCATTTTTCCTTTTGATCATCTTTTGAAAGCTTTGTCTCTTTGCTTTGTTTCTTTTTTTGTTTACTTGTTGATTTGCTTTTTTGTTCAGTTTTTAGCTTATCTGACCAACGTTCTGATGAGCTCATGAGATTCACTACTCCTTTTAAAGCAATGATCAGCTTTGAGTAAAAGTCTTCACCCAAACTGTGCTCAAGGTCAAGGTCACTTTTCCATTTTAACGCCACAACCTGCAGAGGTTTTGCAAATTTACATGCAAAAACTAATAAAGAAGGTGCAAAAAAAGTGATCCCCCTTTCCGTACTTTACATGCACATCAAACAATTAATTGTGACAGACCAAGAGCCAGATGAGCAACTGATTTGATTTAAGCACCCAAAGGAAATAATTTTCACTTGAGTTAAAATACGCCAGTTCATAAAATCAAAATGACGCTCACACATCAGCTTTAATCGTGACACCAGAGAGTGTTTTTCAGTCTCCTATATGTGACGAGTCCAGATTGACATACCTGTCTCACTTGGCAAATTGCCGAGAGACGCCCGCAGCTAAGCAGTTATAGCAAAACAACAGAATGTGAACTGGGAATGGAACACAATTAATGTTCATACTGCATTTTTTTTACATCAACATAACAAAGAAACATTCATATCAGACAGATCTGTTACTGTGTGATCCCACAATATCTGCTTTAGATTCTAAAGAATTCTTAACTTTTAAATGGTTAAGTGTGTTGTGATTATCTATATGTTTTTCTTCAGTCTTCCAATCCATTATTCAATACTTCAAGACTTCCTAACTGTGTTTATGGCGCTCAGTCCCAACCCCCTTGGTTCCAATAAATATTTAAAAAATAGGTCACAAATACGGAGTTGTCTTTTCTTCCAACAGGCTAAATAATTCCCTGTACTTTTCTATCAAAAGCTTTTCAAAGAAGAAGAAATGATACATTTTAAAGGAATGTTTTCAGCAGTGGATCTATGGGCACTTGGTTCTCCAGTGACTGCTGTGTAAAATGAGGAAAAGGTTAAATAAAAAAATGTGTGTATCTTTTATGATGAAGGAGAGTGTCACCAGTACAACAGGCTAGTTCACTGAGAAATATGGAGATATATGAAGCTTTTTGTATTTATTCTAAATAACAATATATAGTATTGTGCAAATATCTTGAGACCCTGTTATTTCTTTAAATTTTGCCAATTGGCAAACAGGTGTGGCAATATAATAAAACATGTGTACACATGCATGGAAATACAGTATATGAGGCAAACAGAATTTGTACATTTCGAACAATAGTTGGTGTGACCACCTTTCTTCAACACAGCCCAAACTTTCTTAGTGTTATATTGTCTTTAAATAGTCTTCAGGGACAGTTCTCCAGTCTTCATGAAGAACATTAGAAGTTCTTGTTTGGATGTTGGCTGCCTTTTGTCCATTCTCTGTCAAAATGATCCAAGACTGCTTCAATAATGTTGAGCTCTGTGGAGGCCAATCCATGACTAATAGCTTCCCATTGTATTTTTTTTGTATCCAGCTATGCTTTTACTAGCAGTGTGTTTGAGATCATTGTTACACTGAAAATGAAGCTGTTGCCAATCAGATGCTTTCCAGATGGTGTTTCATGGTGGATCGAAATCAAATGGTACTTTTTTCTGTGTTTATAATTGCATCAATTTTAACAAATCTCCTACCCAACCCAAAACACGACAGAGCCTCTACCATAACTTACAGATGGCTGTAGACATTCACACTTGACCTTATCTATACATAATGACAATGATTTGAACCAAAATTTTAAATTTTAGAGCAGGGGTGTCGAACTCCAGGCCTCAAGGGCCGGTGTCCTGCAGGTTTACATCTCACCCTGGGTCAATACACCTGAATCAAATGATTAGTTCATTACCAGGCCTCTGGAGAACTTCAAGATATATTGAGGAGGTAATTTAGCCATTTGTGTTGGATCAAGGACACATCTAAAACCATGACACCGGCCTGGAGTTGAACACCCCTGCCATAAGACCTGTTACCACTGATTTTCAGTCTGGTTCTTGTCTAATTCGGTGTACTTTAACCTTTTCTCCACATTTTTCTTACTGAAGAATGGCTTCTTGACAGGCATCCTTTCACAGAGCCCAGTGAAAGGTTGGCGTATTTTAAATGTATATCAAACATAACACAGTAATGTATTATGATTTAACTTTTTAATAGATTCAACTAAAGAAATGGGGGTAAAAATGTAAATTGTCCCTATAAAGATACATTTTTAAAATGGTTCTTTGCAAAGCCATCTGGTATGTACAATCACAACACTGGTTGATTGCCTTTTTTATGCTTGACGGATTCATAGGTCAGTGGCCAAAACAAACAAACAAACAAACGAACAAAAAAAAAAAACCCACCAATCATCTGAAAATGGTTAGGTACAAAAACTGGGCAGAAAATGAGTGTAAAATTGGACAACGTCTGAAAGAACACTTTGAAAGACGTTCAGAAAGCCAAGACAACAAAAAATATTGGGAAATAATTCAGGGTGACTCAAGACCTTTGCACAGAACTGTACCATTTCCGGATTTATCTATGAAGAATGCAATCTTTTTAAACAGATGTTTTAAACATCGCAGTGTGAACCGAGGTAAGAGATACGGAATGTTCCTTTTCAATATTTAACCAATACCGTGATCTTTTCCTGATCTTAGCCAAGATTTTTCTCTAAAGTTGTCCCAAATGTCAGGTCTCTTTCTTTCTGCAGTGTAACAAGGTCACTCTATGACTTATTTAGCAAAGCAAATATAGAAATGTGTTTTGTTGCTCTTGCAGATACTTTTGGCAGAGTTAGAAACATTTGCTCCAAATTTAAAGCAAATACTTACCTAGAGGACGGTTTTAAAAATGCATTTCTCGTGCGTTTCTAAACCACTGATGTTATTTGTTATTTGTTCATAGTGTGTTTGAGTTTGAAAATTTCAAAAACTCTTCGGGAAACTTGATGGAAATTTCCTTTCTCCGCTCCCACTCCGTGCTTTACCTCGACTCATGCCAAGAGAAAGGTGCATATTCCTCACTGTCATCCAATCAATGTTAAATGAACTGAGAACCTCTGTTTAAGATAAAGTAAGCAAATCGATATTTATCGATAGAACATTCACTAAGTGCATTAAAGCAAATACACAGTATGCAAAATGAGAGTTAAAGGCAAAAGAGTAAAAGGAAGAAAGTGAAATTAAAACTAAAAATAATCTCCATGAAAAATATTTAAATTTGTAACATTTTTGTGCAGTTTTTGTGCATAAATCTTTATCTTTAGAGAGTATAAATTTTCTGACTCTTTGAAGAAGAAGTGAGTGTTAGAGGGGTGAATGGTATCAGGTAAAAGGGGGATTAACTGCAGGTGACAACAGTCACTGGGCACAAAAGCAAAATGGTGCTTTGCCCCCTCCTGAAAAATGGAAGAGGGTGTTTGTCTACAGTGAACATCTGCATAAAATCCTAAATGATAAACCAAATGCAGTAGGAGGTTTCCTGTTTGTGTGCATGTGGGTGTGGTCGACCTGAATACATTTTGGTGGTCCCTCTTTCACACTTTCCTCCTCGAGCGCAACAGAAACGCAGCATTCATGTCGATAAGTTTACAGTCTTCTCCGTCCTTTCACATCAACCTGCCATCTCACGTGACTTTATTTTCCATTTCAGTCTCGTGCTTCACAAACTACATCATGATTTATTCAACAAATCTGTTACCTTCTCATGTTTTCCCTTTAATCAGAATCAGAATCAGAATCAGAATACTTTATTGATCCCTGGGGGAAATTATTTTTTGTTACAGTGCTCCATTTTAAACCAACATTAAGACAAGACAGACAATACGCTAACTAAGAATAGTACAATATATACATATATATACATACATACATACATAAGTCACTTATAAATAAATATTTGGAAAAGAAACATGTGTAGTTGTAGCAGCAAACAGTGTGTTAAGTGGATGCGTTGTACAGGGAGATGGCCACAGGCAGGAATGATTTCCTGTGTCGTTCAGTGGTGCTTTTCGGTAATCTCAGTCTCTCACTGAACGTGCTCCTGTGACTGACCAACATGTCATGGAGTGGGTGGGAGGTGTTATCCAACATTGTCTTTATCTTGGACAGCATCCGCCTCTCCGACACCACCTTGAGGGAGTCCAGCTCCATCCCCACAACATTGCTGGCCTTACGGATCAGTTTATTAAGTCTGTTGGCATCTGCGACCCTCAGCCTGCTCCCCTAGCATGCAACAGCATAGAGGATCGCACTGGCCACAACAGACTCATAGAAAATCCTCAGCATTTTCTGGCAGATGTTGAAGGACCTCAGTCGCCTCAAAAAATAGAGACGACTCTGGCCCTTCCTGTAAAGTGCTGTGGTGTTTTTAGCCCAGTCCAGTTTATTGTCAATGTGTACTCCAAGGTATTTATAGTCCTCCACAATGTCAACACTGACCCCCTGGATTGAAACAGGGGTCAAGTGTTTCCTGGTCTTCCTGAAGTCTACGATCAGTTCCTTGGTCTTTGCCACGTTGAGCTGCAGATGATTCTGCTCACACCACGTGACAAAGGAGTCGACCACAGCCCGGTACTCTGTCTCATCATCCCTGCTGATGCATCCAACCACCGCAGAGTCATCAGAAAACTTCTGAAGATGGCAGGTCTCTGTGCAGTGGCTGAAGTCTGTGGTGTAGAGGGTGAAGAGGAAGGGGGAGAGGACAGTCCCCTGTGGTGCCCCTGTGTTGCTAATCACCTTGTCAGACACACACTGTGGGAGACGTACATATTGTGGTCTTCCTGTCAGGTAATCAACAATCCAGGACACCAGAGAAGCATCCACCTGCATCGCTGCTAACTTATCACCCAGGAGGGTCGGCCTGATGGTGTTGAAAGCACTGGAAAAGTCAAAAAACATGACCCTCACAGTGCTCGCCGGCTGGTCCAGATGGGTGTAGACACGATTGAGCAGGTAGATGATGGCGTCCTCTGTTCCGAGACGAGGCTGATAAGTGAACTGAAGGGGATCCAGATGTGGTCTTACTATGGGTCGCAGCTGGTCCAGGATGAGCCTTTCCAGGGTCTTCATGATGTGGGAGGTCAGTGCCACGGGCCTGTAATCCTGGGGGCCACTGGGACGAGGCGTCTTTGGTACAGGGACGAGGCATGATGTCTTCCACATCACCGGGACCCTCTGCAGACTCAGACTCAGCATAAACAGTTTATGAAAGACTCCACACAGCTGGGGGGCACAGGTCTTGAGGACAAGGGGACTCACTCCGTCTGGTCCAGCAGACTTGCCTGAGTGAAGTCTCCTCATTTGCATCTCAACCTGGTATTGAGTGAAGGTGATGGGTGGGGGAGGGGTGTCAGGAATCTCACAGGAGGCAACATGTGAAGAGAGAGGCTGGCACAGTGGTGTGGCTCTGGATTCCAGGCTGACTGCAGGTGAGGTTGTGGGGGTGGGAGCAGACACTGTGGTGTCGAATCTATTGAAAAACAGATTCAACTCGTCGGCTCTATTCTCACCTCCCTCAGCTCCCCTGCTGTTGGTTGGCCTGAATCCAGTGATGGTCTTCATGCCCCTCCACACCTCTCTCATGCTGTTCTGCTGGAGTTTCCACTCCAGCTTCCTCCTGTAATTGTCCTTAGCCTCTCTGATCTTGTCCTTTAGTAACACCTGGACCTTCCTCACCTCCTCTTTGTTGCCCCCTCTGAAAGCCCTCTTCTTGTTGTTGAGGAGGGCTTTGATGTCCTTAGTCACCCACAGCTTGTTATTTGGGTAACAATGAACAGTCTGAGCTGGAACAATGGAGTCGGTGCAGAAAGTTATGTAGCCTGTGATACACTCAGTAAGCCCATTGATGTCCTCGGCGTGAGGCTCACAGAGTGTTTCCCAGTCGGTCACCTCGAAACAGCCCTGTAGTTCCGCTATTGCCTCCTCTGACCACCTCCTAACAGTCCTGGTGGTCACAGGTTCCCTCCTCACAATTGGCACATAGCGGGGGGTGAGGTGAATCAGGTTATGATCTGACCTACCAAGTGGGGGGAGGGAGGAGGAGCTGTATGCATCCTTGACGTTAGCATACAGTAAGTCTAAAGTTTTCTCTCCCCTGGTGGGACAGTCCACATATTGTTTGAATGTTGGTAGTGTATTGTCCAGTGATACATGGTTGAAGTCACCCGAGATCACAATAAAGGCACTCGGGTGCTGAGTCTGTAGCCGAGCTATGGCAGAGTGGATAGTGTCACATGCAGCTGTGGGGTTAGCAGAGGGGGGTACATAAACAGCCACCAAGATGACGTGAGAGAATTCCCTGGGTAAATAATACGGCCTGAGTCCAACAGCACACAGTTCAGTGTCCGGGCAACAAATCCTTTCTTTGATTGTGAAACTTTTCAAACTCAGGTATAAGGTTTCAAATCAGACGTCTTGGGGTACAGATCCAAAACAATGG
Source organism: Rhamphochromis longiceps (assembly GCF_057381845.1). Classification (NCBI taxonomy): domain Eukaryota; kingdom Metazoa; phylum Chordata; class Actinopteri; order Cichliformes; family Cichlidae; genus Rhamphochromis; species Rhamphochromis longiceps. Next base: position 40,037,444 of record NC_140568.1, on the reverse strand, counting down.
GAAGCATGTCACCAGTACTTACGGGCTGTGTATTTACGTGTGTGTCAATGTGTGTACAATAGGTTGGCAGCATGTGGGGGTGGGAGATGACTGAATTAGAAGGAGCCTCTCGGAACAAAGCTGCTTCACCAGCTGAAATGTGGAGCGTATGGGCGTCTCTTATCACCACGTTACTGTCGAGGGTGTTGAAGAGGGTTTTCTTTTTCTCCACTAAACAAAAAGCTGACCCCCTGTTGAGCTTCTCTGCGGGCGCGCACTTGCCGAGCCATCTTCCTCTCCCTCCGAGACCCATGGGAGACACTCAACCAGCCCTCCTCCCGCTTTGCCTCCTCCCTTGTTAGTTCCATCACCCCCACCCTCTCCCCAGTCTCTCCTCATATTTCCCTCCCTCCAAGGCTTGATTTAACTACCGCTCTGATCGTTTTCTTCTACACTATTTCCCCGTCTTTTATGTCTTCCCTTTGTGCTCACTTCTTCGTTTCTTTCCAGTCCCTTGTTGTCGCTCGACCTCCCCGCCGACCCCAACCTGTAATCTCCCTCCACTTATCTGTCGCCACAAATGTCTTCTTTTTACAACTTCTCGGAAAACGCTACCTTTTCTTTCCAATTTTCCCCTTTCTATTCCATCTTTTTTTCCTCTCCTACCAAGCAGCAAAGTGATTTGGCACTCACTCCGGCCTGTGAGAAGACCCAGGGGGTTTGTTGCTCTATGAGGCGACATCTCTGAATAAATAAGCATGGGTAATTTGCACCAAACCTGCAGCCCCTTATTTTTTTTTTTTACTCCTTCTTTTCACCCTACTAGTTTAGAGCGAGGAGATAAAGACACAATAAAATAGTGGGAGATACTCACAGAGACTCATTATATGGTTGTCAGCAAAGTTTTCTCACAGGGCTTTGTGACGCCCCACTCTGCTCCGTCTGTTTCTTTTCAGGTCAAATTATCTATATTACATTCCAATTTCCAAAGGCTGAGTATTTGGATAAAACCGTTCTCATTTAAGGAAGTAATGAACTGCCAGTTTTAGCTGAACTGAGGCAGATTATCAAGAAGAAATAGCAAATATTGTCTTACAGAACTAACTGCTATTAGCGCTGTACCACCTCAAACACTCAGCCAATGAGACACTGATGAGGATTAAGGAGTTTATGAGCAATTTGCCTCTGAGAAGCGAGGCTTTATGCAATTAATGGTTATAATGTGTCAGTCCCGGAGCTTGTAGCACTAATCTATTTTCACTCTGCAACACACACACCCAAACACACACACGCACGCTTGAATTCACAGCTCGGTGAACGAAGTATGTAAGGGGCAGGTCAACTGTGAACATCAGGTATTAATAATGCAGGACAGGAAGCTGCCCCTCCAACAACAAAGCTATGCACTCTGACTCTGCGTCTCTGCTCCCCATCCCACCCCTGCCAGCTACATAACCCAACACAGACAGGAAGGCAGGAGAGAAAGATCTGCCAAATGGTGAAACTATGAAAAACTGTTTGGCAGATTTTGGCTCATCTGCTCTCACGGCGTTTGGAGCCTTTCAGTGAAATTTATGGCAACTTTTGTAAAATTTGGGAAACAAAACAGTGGTGAGGTGTAAAAAATAGGGAAAAAAATCATCAGTGATGGAAAGTGTGTAACAAATTACACATTTTCTATCTTAAAAGTTCAACTCTTAAGATCTCTAGAATGTCTTGTTTGTGAGAATTTAATCGCAGCCAGAACTACAATAACTTTTCCCTCAATTAAAGCATAGCAAAATAAGATCAAAGCCTCTTTTTAAACCCATTCATTTCTTGGTTTTGGTTTTCTGGTCGTCAGCTTTGCAGTTTCGTGTCGCTCTCACTGCATTCCTTGTGTTGTTTTTGACTGCATACTTTAGTGTTCAGCAGGCGGATCAACAAACCAGGATAAACAAAGGAAGCCTCAGAAATATTTCACAGTTCAAGGAACTGTTGGACATAGTACGCCCTTTTGTCTTTGTCTGAGCTTGAGGAATAGTAGATCTTTATGTTTTGTAGGGGTGTTTTTTGGCTTCCACTATGGACTACTTGTGGTGCTTGACAGGTTTTGTAATAAACTATTTCAAAATGTAAAAAATTATTTTTAGTTATTTATTTATTTAAATAATGAAAAAAACAAAACAACAGCGAATTCCGGGCTTTACTGAATTAACCCCTCTGCTACATGATGTAATACAGTACTTTCGAGGCATCAGAGTCAAATATGAAACTTTGCAGTAAGTCATCAACTTGCTAATAGACACCACATCATGCAGAAAAAGAGGTTTGTACAGGATTGCTAAAGTCATGTGTAAACATTAGTACATCCCATGATTCAGTAGCTATTCACTTTCTGACTTTTCTCCCGTTGCTGTGGAGCCCAATTTACAAGTTAGCTGCAGTTCATTTGTTTATGCGCACAGTATTTCAATTGAGTTTCAATGAGGCTGAAGCCTGGATTTTCTTTTTTTTTAAAGACCGCTGCTCTGCCTTGATTGGTTCCTTCTTCAGCCTTTCTGTTGTAGATTTGCTGCTACTGCACTTGGGATAATTGTCCTAATGCATCACCCAATTACAGCTAAAATTTAGATGAATTCATGTTTCACTTAACTTTTTATACATGTGTTGATGATTGACTCAATGACTTTGGGTCAAGTGCAAAACATTTTCTGTATTTTCTTTATTTCCGTACTGCATGGTCTGACTTAAAATTGGTCTGCCTTAAATTTGGTGGGACATCCACTCCTGGGAAGAATGTGGCATTTTGTTAACCCTCATTTAAATGTTCCAGATAGGAAACTTCTGCTTTTACAGGTGTTTCTACTCGCTGACTACCAATTAATCAGGTACATTTGAATAGCATTACCTGGCTACTACTTTTCCCCATAACTGTAGAACTATAGAGGGAAGACTGCATTAGCATCCAATAACCAGCTTTTAAATCGCCTCAGAATTTCTTAAATATTCAAGTGGAAATCTACTGATGCTGGATGTGAAACTTTCTTCTAAAAGCTAAGCAGCCAAAAAACTCTGATGACTTATATTTGAATTGGGTGAGAAACTAGATGGTTAACTTTAGCAAATTAGAAGTGGTTGAAATTTGGAAACCTTTGGCATAAAAAGTTTGTGCAGAGTAACACATAGCCTGAGGGCTTGTACTGTTTGACCAGGCAAGTTACAGGGAAGCAAGTATTCCCAGTGCAGAATGACAAATTTATTTTTGGAGAATAAGTCTTTATTTTTATTTTACTTTGGCTCAAGAATTAGTTCTGGAGTACGATAATAAATTACACTCGAAAAAGGTGAAATTGGATGTTAACTTGTAATTGGAACAGAATAATTTTATGTTCCTATGGTGAATGTAATTAAATCATATGCGATCTGCATGAAATTCAACAAGTTAACACTTCACGTTAAATTTATTTTTGTTGAGGTAATGTGAAGCAATCTAGCAAGAGTCACAAGATTACACAAGACTTCAAACCACAGGACAATCACTGGGCTATAAGAGGCAGGAAAGCATAGACACACCACATGTATGTTATTTATTAACCCGTCAAGGACAAAAATGTGGAGAAAATTTACTATCAAGGTTTGTAATCATGGCTTTCCTACTTTTTTTTTTTAAGCATGACAGCTCGGTGGTGATTTGCACTGTTGCCTCAGAGCAAGAAGATCCGGAGTTCAAATCCACCAACTCAACTTTCTGTGTGTAGTTTGCAGATTATGTTTGTGTTGGTTCTTTCTGAGTACTCTGGCTTCCTTCCACAGTCCGAAGACATGCAGTTAGTGGGGTTAAATGGTGATTCTAAACTCCCCATAAGTGGGAATGGTTGTCTGTTAGCCTTGCAATAGACCGGTGACCTGTCCAGTGCTTCCCCTGCCCCATGACAGCTGCGTAGGCTATAGCAACCCTGAAATTGAAATGAGTTGTATGTTCATGAAAGGATGGCTGGAGTGACAGTTATGTGAAGTTTATTATAAATCCACTAATTTGGAATAATAAAAGATGCACATCACAACTTTTATGTTAACTAGACTCTACAGCAGCCAGACTTACACTCAAAAAATAACTTTTTAAATGAACAGAAATTAATCTTGGAAAGGATTTCCACACTAATGAAAGACTTTCTATTAGCATAAGCATTAATTCATTTTGTTGGACTAAAGTAATTTGCATGGGTTGAATTAAATTAAGTTGAACTAAACTGCAGTAAATAAGTTGATTCATCGTTAGTTAGTCAAGTTGCTCCAACTCAAGTACATTAAGTTGGAATAACAGAACTACATTACGCTAAAATAGAGCAATTGAATCAAGTGGAATTCTTTTCCATATTTTTTTATGTTCATTCAAACATTTATTTTTTAGGTGCCAAATCTGATTCTATATTCTAATGAGAATTATTGCCTTTACTTTCTACAGTTCAAATTTTTAATGCTTCCACTCTGCCACCCCATATCACGCTTTAAAGCAAAGCCATGAATGATAGTGTTTTTAAAAGAAATATAGAGTTTGTTTAAAACAAATAAAAACATAGAGTTCAGCACTTCTTAGAATTTTATCCCTGGTCTTTTTATCGGTGGCTCCAGGTTTCCAAAGATTGTGTATGTTGGATTGCTGAAAAGAGACTCCAGTCGATTACAGTAACAGTGTTTAGAAATAAATCCATATTGCTATGTTAATTGAATTTAAATGTCTTTGTTCTGCTGTGCAAACACAGCCTTTCTTTATTGTGCTTATTTACAAATATTGATTTGGCAGTTTTACTCTACAGCATTTCTTTCCTTTTTTTGTCATTTGATAAGAAAACACAAATCTTACTCCTCTGCTTACTGATTGAACAAAGTGCTGAAACAGATTTTTAAATAAATGCCAAGGCTTGCAAGGACAACAGAAATTACTACATTCATACCATCACATTTTCACATTTACCAGCCTGGTATCTTAAAATGGTCAACAAACAAAGTGGTAAGTCATTACATATGTTGTTTAACGCTGTGCAATGACACAAAAGAGCTTGAAATACATTAAGCTGACAGTGTATCTAAAGTGGCATGCTATTTATACAAGAGTTCCACTTTAAATACTTATTAATTCCAACTTCGTGCTTAATTCTCCATGTGCTCAGGACAGACCTTGGGTAAAATATCATCTTAAGCAGAAGAAGCTGTTGGAGCTGGCAGCAGATAACAGATGTTTCTCAACTAAGTTTCATTTTTCACTCTTATCTTTTTATTTTATTGTGAGCAGAAATTAAATTCAGTGTTAGAACTGTTTTGGATTCCTGGGTGCCCTCTGCCAGTTTTCCCATCTGTTCTTATACCCATATGTCAGCTGTTGACTCATCTTTTAAAATAAATTGACCTTTTGTGATGAACTAAAGCACCTGCTGAATGGAGAAAAATACAAGGCACTGCTAAACACATTTTATGCACTGAAAAGATCTGGAAAATAAACTAAAAGGGTTCTTTAGCCTTCTGAAAGGTCCTTCTTACTTCTCTGCTACATTAGAAGTGCCCAAAAAATAAATAGGCTTCTCTTCATCCATTGGTCAGCCATAATAAAGGCGTGTTTCAGGCATCAGTTTTAATCAATAGGAGCTCTTATGATTTAAAACCAAAGCCTATTTTTACACCTTAAAAATTTGTCCTTTTTTACTGCCTGGATTCTGTTTTGGGTTGTGAGTCACCTGAACACCTGAACCAGCCTAGAGTCTGTCAGAGACCATCAGCTGCTGCTGCTGCTCGACTCCCTTAGCTAAACAGCTGGTGTAGGAAAAGTGCAGGCCCAACGCCAGGCTTTCTCTCACAGTTGTTGCGCTGTCTTGAGAAATATATATATAAGATGCCCATTGAATGCCTCTTGAAAAGTAACAATCATAAAACAGTTGATTGTACTGAATGTATTTTACCTAGATCAAGAGCCAACCACCAGGACTGAAAAATAAAGGCTGCAAAGAACTGCCAGCAACAGCAGTTGGCTTGGATCACCATTTGAGGCTGGAAATAAAAGTGAAGCAGTCCCTAGAGACTCCCGTGTTAAGATGCCCAACCTACCAGGACCAAACAAACAAATAAAAAAATGAACAAAGTATTTAGCTACAGCTTGGCGCACTAGTTCTCTCGTCCTAAAACTGAACGTATTATATTTTTTTTGTTTTTACACCTCTCTGCAATTAATTATCTCTGGCTGTCTTCCACAGTGTGTCTTTGTCCCTTTTTCCTCCTGTAACCTAAACTTGCTCTGCTCGAGGTTTCTTCCTTTTAAAAGATTGTTTTTTCTTCCCACTGTCACCAAAATGCTTGCTAATAGAGGGTCATGTGATTGTAAGGGCTCTCTCTGTTTTCTTTGTATTATTGTAAGGTCTTTACTTTACAATATCAAGCATCTTGAGCCAAGTGTTGTTGTGATTTCATGCTATATAAATAAAAATATATTGAATTGACTGATGTTGGGGTTTTTTAGCTTGTTCATTTAGATCTCCAAAGGTTGATTCTGTTCCTCTGGACGAAGCGTTTTCAGTGGGAGAAACGTTTCGTCACTCATCCAAGTGACCTGCAGTCAGCTGAGACTGAATAAGTCACTTGGATGAGTGACGAAACGTTTCTCCCACTGAAAACGCTTTGTCCAGATGAACAGAATCAACCTTTGGAGATTTACTTACCTGGATGATTGAGAATGCATCAAGACATTGTTCATTTAGATGATATATTATTTAGATTATATTGCATTATTAGAGAAATCGCTGCTATTCACTGTATGACAGCTGAATGCTGGCAAAACCGCTATTAGCTGTGTGCTTGATTGACCTAATTCATCTTATTAACCTGAATTTGTGGTGTTGGTGCCCTTTGGAGCATTTATAGAGCAATATTCTAAAATTATGGTCTAATGTGAATGTACAGCTAATTAACTTTCTTAGACTTTCCAGCAACAGAAAGTTTGTGTTCAAGAATTTTTCATGACAAATTTTATTTCATGACCAATGTTTTATTTAGTTCATGCCAAAAGGAACTAAATAAAACACAAAATATTTTCAACAGAGAGAAGAGTGAGAACATCAACAAAGGCTTACGGTGCAAGTCGCTACTCAAACTCTGGACCTCCAAATCTGGGGACACATCCTTATTTCACTGAGCCACCTGACTTGAATCACAGGTTTATAATGCTGATTGATGGCAGCACGAATATGGCAGATGTCCTGCTACTATAGATTAAACAGGAAGCTAGCTGGCATGTAATTATATGTAACCTCAGCTTCTCGGTGAGACACCTGTCACCTTGTAGTCTCATGATACATCACTACCTAATTAACCCTTTCTTTTTCTGACCTTCAACAACTTTTAAAAAAAGGCTAACCTACCGTTTCAGCTAATATCTTTCTGTTGTTTTCCAAGAGGGCAAAACTTACCTCAGTGAGATGCAAGAACTAGATTAAAGAACTGAACTGACTGAGTGTTTATAGCGATTTGAAAACGAAAATTATGAACACAATGCAAACGTTGATATGAAACATTACTGAGTAAAAGGAAGTTTCACAGAGTAATCTACGAGCTGTTAACAGGAACCGAGCACCGCTGAGTCACGTGATGTTAAATTAATTTGTATCAACATGATTTACATTTCAGACACATCTTTTTGTGGAACCGAGATAAACAGCTGTTAGAAAACCCACTCTGTGAACAGTTGGTCTCTGCTGGAGTCACTGCAGTCTCCTTCTGGTGCCCACCATGACTCTCAGCTCGCTTTAGAAGCTGCTGAACAACAAACTGTGTTCATTAAGCGCTGATGAGGCGTATAGCTGCAACAAACCAAACTGCAGGCTAATTGGCTGCCATTTGCCAGCGTGGACATCAAGCCACTGTGCTCTTGATGTGTGCAGTCTTTGTGTGGGTTAAGAAAGTAGGAGAGAAGTAACTGTAGAAAAAAACATCCCCAGAACCATCAAATTCAGATTTTCTAAATATTCAAGAAGGTTAAGATAAATTTGGTGCTAAGGCTTTTTGCTTTTATGTTGCATATTTCTTCTGACAGTCAGGTTTGCCACCAAACTGGGCCCTCAGTGCACCATCACTTTACGTGAATAACTGCAAAGCTGCGCAGAGGATGGAAATACATGCACTGTTTTGAGTTGCCGCCCCTGTTCCAGTGAAAAATGATCACTATGTGTGTGTAAAAATAATATACTGGCACAGCTGTTTATGAAAGTTAAATTTATATCGGATCCAAACCAGTCAGTGGGGTTTTTTTTTTGGTTTACTGCTATTTCCTTACTGTTTATGTAGTGTTTGAACAAATGCACACTCGCCTTCCCATAAGGGAGCAACACAAGGGAAGAAATGACTCGAACCAATGCAGTTTCAATAAGCAGCCACCATAATATTATATAACATATTCGTGAAGCCAGTCAGGTATTGTGATTGGTTCTTCACAAGCAGAAGTGTAAATAGCAGTTGGGTGTCCTTTAGCTCAGCGGTCCCCAACCTTTTTTGTGCCACGGTCCGGTTTATGCCCAACAATATTTTCACGGACCGGCCTTTAAGGTGTCGTGGATAAATACAACAAAATAAAACTAGCACCGGAAACGAAAAAAAGAAGATTTATTCATAACACACATGAAAAGACCCAGGAAAACAGAGTTAATGATAAAAACGATAACAAAATAACACTGAAAACCGATAAAAACCCTGAAAACCACACATTTCACACCTGAGCCTCAACTCTCACGGCCCGGTACCAAACAACTCATGGACCGGTACCGGTCCGAGGCCCGGGGGTTGGGGACCGCTGCTTTAGCTGAGATAACTGTGTTAATCCCATTTTACAGAGTCAGGAATTGGAAAAAGCTGTGTGAAGCTGAGCTTTTACTCATAGAGATTACTTTAACTTGACTTATTTAATTTGTAACTTATTGAAGAAACCTGTCTGGTGATCCAATGTCAGGAGAATTTGCACCTGCAGAAGTATTAATGAATCATTGGTTTCTATAGTCTGCAAACAGTGATGCAATCTATTTCTACTGTTTGCTAAACTTGAGCTGTTCTATAAATATTAGAAGTGTGTGGGTGGAAATGTGATATCTGAGTTGTCTGTAATGCATTCAAGCCCATTGATTGTCCAACTATCCAAGTGCACAGCTGATATATTATATATAATATGCATAGACCCCAAGGTAACCCCTAGTTGTTGTTATTATAAGCAGTATTGTGGTTGTTGAACTCATCTTATTTATCACAGTCTGACAGTTTCAGCCTTTTTGTGTCGCGTATTTATTTATTTTAAATCTTGTCTGATAACTGATTTATATTTTTTTTGCATTTTAGCCACTTTTTATCGACACATTCTTGTTTTGGACAAACATTCATCCAGGTATATTTAACATCTCTGTAAACTTAAAGACATGCAGTAAATCCAAACTTTATCTCATTATTTTGGTATCTCTTAAAGATGATGCTGGAAGCTTGCTGATGAAGGATACTTGGACCTTGTGCAGTACAACTGCATTAAGCCGCATTAAAAAGAAACGTTGTGATTTGTGACCAGACCTTCAGGAAAATATTTTTTAAATCAGCCATTTCTCCACTTAGTCTCTGTGGCTTCAAGTGCCTGTGATTTCTAACCACCCTGCTGACCTGATGCATTTTAAATAAAACCTCAGCAGCAGGGTGACTGCAAGTGTGTGAGCGCACATGTACTGAAGTCTCAGAGTCTCAGACTAATTACCTGCCATGTGAGCTGCATGTAAGCGGCTCCTCTGGAGAGTAAAACAGACATTTTTGGCAGAAAAAGAGTTCTCACATGTTCAGCTCAGGTGTGTTCAAGTGGCCTGGGACACCGGACCAGTTAACACAGCCAGCCGCTCCCACTGTCACTCGACACAGGCGAGAGCAGAATTACTGGTTATAAATTACTGCATCAGGAAAGTGTTCGTACTCTTCATGTAAAGATCTGGAAAGCAAGAGTTTACATGCACGTGTTGTCTGGGACTGTGCTTTTGCCAATGTGGATCTGGATTTTATAAAAGGCATGACTTCAGTAAAAACTGTGAAATAAATTTTGTTCCTTGCTATAAATATGTAGAAAAGCAAGCAGGCTAGATACAAACGCAGTCATGGCATTTTTTTTTTTTACCAACTGTGCACATGCAAGTGTTGTGTTGACATTGCTGTCAGTGCATGTTAGTGGGGGATATGTGCCAGATCCTAGAATAGATATGACCTGTCATACCCCCCACAACAAAAGAAGAACAGAAAAAATAACAGAAACAAGCAGCAATTTAAAAGTAAGCACGACGGCCTGCATTGTGAAATACTTGCAGACACACACACACTAATAATATATATATATATGAATATATTCTTGTAGAAACACATCACAGGCCAGGTTTTGGAGGCCTGTCAGTGAGTGTGAGTATAAGGTAGGAGGACCAAAATAATGGCAAGAGAGATAAAAAGGATAGCGCACTTCGCGGGGAAAAAACCTCACAATAAAATAGAAAGTTGATAATAATTCATAATGCAACCCATGACTTGGATTAGATTTACCAACACATTGCGTAAACACATTTCCGACTTGCAACTTATTCAGGAACCACATAATGTGGGAACGCTGAGACTTTTGCCACTGACCTTGCAGTATATGCATTTATGGAATTTCTTAAGATGCAAAAGATCAGGAGGTGAATATTTAAATCAGACGCATTAACTGATTTACCAGTGTTTGCAACACACACTTTACTGCTAATTGTGTTAATATTTAATGCCGAAAAAGCATTTATTTGTGCTATTTGGGATTCCACCTCATGTGATATTTTGTCACACTTTGTAAATCTGGCTGATTGTTTTTTATACCCACATTTACCAGAGTTCGAAAATTAAGATTTAATATATAGAAGTGAGCTTCGCTTTTACACTCAGCTCTCCTCTTCACCAATATCTCAATTTACTGGTCGATCTACGTCCCTACCCTCACCTATGGCCACGAGCTTTGGGTAGTGACTGAAAGAACAAGATCGCAGATACAAGCAGCGGAAATGAGCTTCCTCCGAAGGGTGGCTGGCCTCTCCCTTAGAGATAGGGTGAGAAGTTCGGCCATCCGGGAGGGGCTCAGAGTTGAGCCACTGCTCCTCCACATCGAAAGGAGCCAGCTGAGGTGGTTCGGGCATCTGACAAGGATGCCTCCTGAGCGCCTCCTGGGTGAGGTGTTCCGGGCATGTCCCACCGGGAGGAGGACCAGACCCAGGACATGCTGGAGAGATTATATCTCTCGGCTGGCCTGGGAAAGCCTTGGTGTTCCCCCGGATAAACTGGAGGAGGTGGCTGGGGAGAGGGAGGTTTGGGCTTCTCTGCTTAGGCTGCTGCCCCCGCGACCCGGCCAACCAGATGTGGGCCAGGTCTGGCAATGATGGCACTATTTATGTTCCTATTTTCCTATTTTAGTTAGAAGATCCACATACCATGTTGCAATACTTTACTGCTATGGTAGCCAATGTGTCAAATGCAGGTTTGACAGGTTTGTGATGACAGGTTACACTTTATCTAAAACCTAGTGGGGGTTTACTCATCGTTACCACTGGGTGGCTGTAGCTCAGGAAGTAGAGCAGGTCATCTATTGATATTGGAAGGTTAGTGGTTCGATCCTTGGCTCCTCCAGTCTACATGCCAAGAGCGTGAATGTGTATGAAATTAGGAAGCACTCAGTTTAGAGAAAGTGTGTGATTGGGTGAATGTAGCATGTTGTATAGAGCACTCTGGAAAGTGCTCTATACAAAGTGCTATAAAAGAATCAGTCCATTCACTGTTTGAACAGAGTTACGTCATGTTACTTCTGCACTATTATGTTCCGACACATGTTGTAATTACATGGCTTGATTAAAGTACACATTAGGCTGACATCTGGGGCCAGAGCTGAAACTGTTCTGGGCCAACACAGGGCCAGCAGTGTGTCTGCAACTGGCTATGTGCTGGCCCATGTGTGGGCCACCTCTGGCAAACCTTATCTGGGCCACCGAATCTCCACCATTCTTTGCGGTATGTGGGCCGTGTGTAAGCACATTTTGTGGGCCAGATCTGGCCCATACCAATTAGCTATGCGGGTGGGAGGCGATCAAAAGTGTTCACCCAGAAGTTGAAGGTGTTGCTTGGTAAACCTCTAGGCAACCGGTTGGTCACTATACTAACCTGCTATCTGTCACCAAAAGAAATTCAATCCAATCACCGGGCAACCACCGACTTTTTTTTTCTAGTCAAAAGGAGGTTGGCACCAAACTTTAACTCCAGTGTGACTGAGTGGTTACAGCTTATACCAGTGAGAGAGAACCAATCACAGTTAATACTGTCCACATACAGCATGTAATCCAGTTCAGGTTTAGATGACAAAATAATTTTAAATCATTTCAGTTTTCTAGTTCTGTATTCTATTTTAAAAACTTCTTTACACTTTTTCTTTAGTTGTATTTTTATAATGGCAACATTAAGCTAATGAGCTAAAAGTCCCCAATCCTTAGGCCCCATGGGGGCAAATTAAGGTTTTTCATACACTGGCAAAACTCTTGCTGGTTCTTAATGACACTTAAAAAGTAGAAAAAGGAAGTATAATTGGCAGTTTTAAAGGAGAGGATATACAAAGTATGTTTAAACAAGAACAACTGACTTCAGTAATTTAGAGGCTGTATTATGATCTTCTTCCTGCTCCTGTGTGAGCTGATAATATTTTGCATCTTATTATATCCTGAATAATGTTATCTGGACTCATTGTCCTCACCTGTTTGTTTCCCCCTCTATTCATCTGTTTCCCATTATTAATAGTTTATAAAAAAGACTCCTCAGCATGTGCTTGACCTTTGCCCTGTTTGGATTTTTTTAAGTACCATCTTTATGCACACTCTTCAGTTTAAAAGGGAAAAAAAAGTGTAATTATGCGATCTTTCCACACAGGGCGTTTGCAGATGGTTAGGATGAAAATTATGCTACCATTAACGCTTGATAACATTTAGGTTAAGCACTTGTGATGCCACATGCTCCATTCAGAACCCGACTGCATTAAAAAGTAAGCTAATTATAACAGAATAAAAGCATGGTTGCTGTAACACTGCGCTGCACTGGTGAATCCAGATGGGGAGGTTTGTGCCTGACTCCCCCCTCTCAGTTACCAACAGCTGATAACAATAAAAATCTGCAGTCAGGAACCATAAATACATTTATTAAAATTTAGAATATGAGAACAAACGCAGCTATAAAATGCTGGCATGTATGAGAATATCTTAGTTTAAAAGGGACAGTACACTGATATTTGAATGTTAAATTATTAACTTAAAAATCTCTAAAAAAAAATTTTTACCAGAAAATGTTTTTGCCTTCTTTGTTTTTGCTTTTTCCAAATCTGAATCCCAAGAGTTTTATGTTGAAGAGAAAAATAAGTTATTGAACATCAACAATATGCAAAGTGACTATTTAAAGATCACTAAAACAAATCTTCCACTTACCGAGTAATGTTGCCCATTAGTACTGCACCACAGGGGGTTTTACTTTTTTACTCTGACATTTCAAATCTTGTGCTTTTAGCATGAAGGATCAGTTTTTTGACACTGTCCTGCCACCTGGGGGCATAAAATAAATGCTTTAGTCTGTAATTAAAAAGCTAGTTGAAAAGTCAACTTAAACCCACATTGTGTGTTTTTTTTTCTTTCCTGTCTAATTTTGTTATGTTTCAGAAATATTACTGCGGTCTGGAGTGTGGAGCCTTCCTGCTGCTGCGGAGTCGGGGCGGTCTGCCTCCCCCCACCGCAGGGAAAAGGGAAACACCACCTGGGTCTGGGTGCAGTTCCCCCCTCCAGGGGCGGGGGCACCTAGACCCGGTTTGTAGAGTATGCTTGGGGAGTGTGATCGTGTGTACAACGTCTCTTTATGTATGTCTCCACGTTGGTTGAGTGTGGAGTAAGTGCATATGAGAGCATGAGGGTGGGAATGGATGTTTGTATCTGTGTGTGCCTGTATGTCTGTGTCTATATGTCAGGTTGGGTGTCAGGCGCCACCTCTCTGGGGACATCTCAGGCCCTCCAAGGTTTGGAGGCCTATCTCCCCCTACCACCACTTCCCCTGCCAGTGGCGGACCCCCTCAGACATCGGTGCGTTGGTGGTTCTTTGTGTCCGGGGATGGGCGTCCAGGTACACACCGGCTCACTCCTTGGCGGCCGCTTATCGGGGCCTGGAGCCTGGGGCTCGCTCGGGCCACTTCGGAGGTGGGGTGCCCCCGGCCTCTCGGCCTGGGGCTCGGTCACTCAGGCGCAGCTGGCTGCCGGCGGAGCTCACGGGCGCGTCACTGCAACTCCCCCTGGCTTCTGCTCCGCGGCTGCTGAGTGAGCCCTCATCTGGGACTCTCCTCAGCTCTTTCCGGGACAGTGGCGCAGCTGCCCCTCTGTTGGTCTTCCTTGGTCTCTTGTGTTCTGGGGGCCTCTGGATGTCTGGAGTTTTGATCTCCTCCACACCTGCTTCACGCCCTGGAGGACGGGGCTGTGGCCCCCCCACACCCTCTAGCAGATTATTACATGAAGGAACCTTTTAAAAAAACAAAAAACAAGCGCGTCCATGCTCACAGGTGTACACACGGGTGATCACACCCACAAACTACACCCTTTTTGGCTCCTACCTCAAAGCACACTGTGTTCTGTTGATCTTATGTGCTGCACAATAATGTTTAACATTTAGTATTTACTGTCATATTCCCATATATCATTGTGATGTTGTTTATTCTATTACTCTTGTTCTCTTCTGCTTGCTTTCTTTTTTCTTTCTCAGCAGGTGATCCAGGTGATTGATATATGCATTTTTTTTTCTCTGCCCATTCTGTTGGTTTTTGTCTTTTGCCCTTCTCCCCCGTCCCTCTTCTCAGCTGTTTCTCTTTCCCTCTTTCTTTCTCCCCTTCTTTCCCCCAGTCAAGTCTGTCCCGTATTCAGTAAGTGAAAATAAAATAAACAATAAAAGGTGAATCAAATGGACCATTACGGCAAGGCTGGGATGGTCAGTTTGGTAAAGTAAATCCGTTGGGCATCTTTCTTTGCCTTTAGACAACAATTCTGATGGCAAAAGAGCCAAACGGGACAGGCCAAAAAAAAAAAAAAAAAGAAAGAAATATTACAGAGCAGAAAAGGCAATTTACACTCTGGCACACATACAACTGTTAAACCAGAAAACATTTCATAAAAGTTTAATTATTTCCTTTGTGCTTTATTTATTTATTGTGTGCTGTTGTCATGGTCACTCTGACCTCCTGTGCCGATCCGCCAGTTCCTGTATTTCTCTCTCTCCCTGGCTGCTCCTTTCCTCTCACCTTGCCTTGTGTTTCAGGGCCGGGCTCATGTTGGGACCCACCTTGTGCTCCATATATCAGCACAATCAACTCACCTGTTCCTCATCAACTTGTCCTGAGTTGAACTAATAAAAGTTAGTTGTTCCTAGCTCATTGTTGGCTCTTTGTTGGTGCTGTGTTTTCCTGTGTTTCCTTTGCCGATGAAATCTTCCAAAGGTTGAGAGAAATAATCGTTTAATTAATTTTCTACATTACATAACACCCTAATACAGAAGCTGTTGCACTTAAATTTGCCAGAGTGTACATCCATACTATTGCTCTTTTGTTTTAAACCTGTCATTTTAGTTAAGTTTCCATAACAGCTACATTACAGCCCCAGTGTAGGACGTCTAAAACGCAGACCTTTGGAGAAGCTCTTCTGAACATGTTCAGCCGGAAATCAGCAGGGTGTCTAACAAAAACAAATATGATGTATATCTGCATTTACCGTGACAGCACCAGCAGCAGTACTTAAACCTAACACTGGTCAGTATGTGGCTGCCATCTATAACAATGCATAATACTTTCCATCAGCAGATGCTGAACAAAGATATCTCTCCAGACTTCACAAAGCCTGAAGAAACTACATAATCAATTTTCTGGTCCGATAGAAAAAACAAAAACAAAAAAAGTCACGTGTTGGATACCAAGATTACAGATACAGATGATCCTCTTTGTTCCCAGTGTGAGAAATACTTTTACACAGATTTAATTATGTCTAGATGATTGCCTATATTTTGATATCAGATTAAAGAATAATTTGGCTTTTTAACAGTGTTTAAATGATGATGTGGGATTACAAATGCTGGACAAAACAAGGCTACTTACAAAGGCATATCTTAACCCATTCATACTGTATGTACTTTGAGGGCCTGTAATTCAGACAATTTCAGTAGCATGAAGGTAAAATTTTGCATGATTTCATTGGACTTGATGAGGAAAGATGTGACAAATCTCAGGATGTCAGGTACAAGGAACTTGCAGGTTTTCATTGCCAAAAACACCTCATAGTTATATGTTAGCTTCCAATCAAAATCTGTGACTCTATTGTTTTTCTTATTTCTGTTCATCCTTTGTACACCAGCAAAGGATGTCTTGTAAGTGTTCAGTGTTATACTTATTTAAAGCAGGTTAGTATAGAAGGAGAGTGTTTCTGAAATGTGGTGCAGAATGTTTATTGAGCACCATCAAAGCAGCCAAACGAAATGTTTTCTTTGGAGATTCAACTGTTTTCCTGCTGTGTCAGGAGGCCAATTAGCTTTAAGCTCCATTCAGAGAAATTCATTGTTGCAGAAATCCTCAGAAGCAGCATTGCTCTCCGCATGGAAGCATGACTTGAACACAACCACCTCAAGTTCAAAATAACACAGCGGAGCAGCAAATTCTCAATTTTTACTTTGACAATCATTTAAAAGTTTCACAAAGAAAAAACAACAACGCATACAACTGAACAATTTCACTTTTACACTTTAGGTGAACCTTTCACCCCAAAAATCCAAACACTTCAAGGCTCACCACAACAGAAGAGTGACAAATATGTCAGACAGACATGGCGGTTACAGCAAACACATGCTTTGTATCAGATGTGGTCCCATTTGTTCTTTTCAGATCTTTTATGTGATGAGATTGGTTCAGCTTTATAATCAGCGATAAATGGTTTTAAATTACAAACCTGCCTTTCATAGTGAAAAACAGGAAGCAACATCTGGGTGACAGCAAAAAGGAAGCCACAGCAAGATTTGGAACAAAGAGCCGCATGTAAGAGGCTGATTGAAAACACCAAAGGCTGCTTGCTTCTTGGTGAACACATGGGTTCAGCCACACATATTTTGCACACAGGAAATTATTTATAAGGGACTGTGTGTGAAGCTTTTCCATGAAAGTGAAAATTCTTATTGAATGCAACGTCCAATGTCTTTCAGGGCCTTCTCTCTGATTTTTACAATTAAAGGTTTGGACTTGAAAGAAAACATTTTTTTTCCTTTGTGAGTGATTTGTACAAGTGCAAAAGTCCAGAGAGAATATTTAGGGAAGAAAAAACATATAGAAATGTGTTTTTAGCAGGTTAAAAAAATTAACCACAGATTCACAGAAACACACATGAAAAAGTGAGAAAGGGTTTTCCAAAGATTAGGCGTCACAGGTTCAAACCTTGGATGCACCTCGATTTAAAGCAAGTGTGGAACAGCCCAGATCAAAAGGACACATCAACTGTGGTGAAAATATCTGTGCACATTTGGAGGGGGGAGGTATCCAGATCTTTGAATGTAATTAATAGAAGGATTTAACATGAATCCTGAAAATCAAGGAAGCCAATGAAGGGAACCACAAACAGGGATGATGAGTGAGCACCTGTAAGTTTTTGTTGGAGCAAAAGCTGCTGCATTCTGAATCAATTTAGAGTTGGCCGAGGAAGAATGAAAAGTGAGTAACAGTCTCAAGTTACAGTCTAGAGAGGAGAATATAAACATGTGTGTTGTATTAAAAGTCAAAAGAGTTGTTCACTGACCACAGAGAGTTTTTGTTCTTGTATTGGTTTGTTTTGCTCAAGTTGCTCAAACTTTGTTTCCACCGAGGCAAACATGTCCAAAAAAGCAGTTTTGTTTCTTAATTTTTTTTTCGATTCCACTAAAATTTTCTGATCCTAATGTTTTTCTTCCTACAGAGACATCTAAACAACATTCATGTGGCTTTTTTGTAGGGAAGGTGCTGCAGGTGTAGCCGTCAACATCCTGAAATTTCAAATCAAATCTGTGTCAGTGAATCAGTTCACACCCATAAGCAGCCACTGCTCCACAAATAACCACATGAAAAGGTTCTCTTTCTCCTCGTCCTCGTCCTTGTATACGAGGTACCATCTGGGCATAAATTTGTGCTCGTGTCTGCTGAACCTTTGACAAAACGTTGTCTGTATCTTTTGAAGTGTTTTTCAGTTGTGCCAAAACTGTTTTGACAAACAGATTGTGTGTGTCTGTTTTTCACCTGACAAACAGCAGCCAAATAACACATCAAGACCAACACAGCCATTCGGCACTGACGGTCACTTTTTTTTTTTTTTTTGTCAGCTGAATAAAAAACAAGGACAGCCAGCTTGCTAAAACATCTTTGGTACAAATGAAACATTAAAATTCATGTCAAAGTTTTTTCACATATTGGAAATGACACAGACAGTAATCACACACATCATCTGCTCAAAAATTCACCGATTTCCATTTTCACATTAGTCTATAGATAAAATAATGAACGCTGAGCTCTACATCCTGACGCTCAGCAGGATGTAGTGATCTATTGAACATTATATACAAAGCCAATAGAAACCACACATGCAAACATTGCCCAGATTATTTTCATGGCTGAAAAATGTCAAATGCTTTGCCAAAAATAGCAACAAGGCAATGATAAGATCTCTCCAACAGCTTTGTGACAGAGCACATTCTTTGGCCTCAGGAACAAACGTGCACTGAGCGCATGCTGTAAAAAACACTATAAGAATAAAACCGGTGGTACAGTTTTAATTTTTATGTCAACAAGAAGCAGGAGCAACGACCAGTTTGTTGTCCAAAACAAACATTACCATTTCAGTTGCATCATCAGTAAGTGCGAACTGCTGCATCTGCCATGTGAAGAAACAGGATATGACTGGATACTGATATGTAAATCACAGAATAAATGCTCACTCTCATAGTTTTGCTTTCAGGAAATATGCAACATGGTGGTGAAGCCTGCGAGATGTGGTTAAAAGCACAAAGTGCATGCAACAACTCGTGTTTAACACGAACCACAAACAAATGAGGTCAAAAAGTCTTTGCATGTGAGCACCACAGAGCGTGTTGGAAACGAGCTGCAGAGAGATCTTCAGCTTTTAAAGTCTCACTCTAATTTTAGCTGAGAGTAAACTTCACTTTGTGCATACAATATCCTGCATTTTCAGCACCGACGTGTTTTAATATCCCACCGCAATGAATTTTTTTTAAAAACTAGAGATATTGAAGTTAAAGTTTTTGTTTCTGTGTGTGCATTCCTGCAATATTTTCTTTGAAGTAAGCTCAGAAGACCCAAGGATTCTTTTTCATGAACAAAAACCCTCCAAGCTCTCTGCACGTGTACTCTTTAAACAAGCCCTTTTCTGTATTGGCTTCTCCCACGAGGGAATGCAGCCTCTCCACAACCCAAACTTGACTGAAAGATGAGCCTCAGATTCGCATCCACCACAGATGTTCGGTATTTTGAAAGAAAACAGTTAAGTTCAATCGATACTTGTGAACAAGATTCAGTCAGTCCTCAAGCTTGAGATGAGGCAGATGAGAGGATGCTCTGTGACATCCTTGAAGGATAAAATCTGGAGCTGATCCACTGGCAGTCAACCAGATTGGCTAAGTTTAAGGACTGAACAGCTGTTTGCAGCTTCTTTTTCTCAGCAAGGCTCCTCTTTACCTGCATATAATCAATACTGCAGGCCTGTGTGACTGCACTAAAGAGGTTAATGAGCAAACTGCTTCTTCCAGCCCTATTTTTTTTCTTCTGATGCATGTATCTGAATTTTATTTTGATTAGATTTGATTTCATTAGAAGTTAACACTGAAGAAATGCAGGAAAGATCCAAAGTCAGACACTTTTCTGTTAATGATCAGCATCCAAAACTACCCAAAACGAATTTTTACATTTGCATTTTTCTAATTTTCATATCATAAGCACAGAAAAAGAAGTTCCTACATATAATTAAATGTCTGAACTTTTTATTTACATATGAATTTACCAATTAAAAACATTCCAGTTTGTTAGTTTGCAGAGTTTTTATGACTTTCTTTGCAAACTTTGTGCATCTTTATCACAGATTGCAGTGAAATGATGGATGTAGCCACATTAAGTCGTCCATTACTTTGTTTGCCATCATTTTGAAACCCCTCGGCTTTTTGGCAAGCACCATCTTTGTCTTGGAAGTGATTATAATTAGTCAAGAGGATCATGCTAATCAACTAATTTAGCTCTAGCTACTTAGCAGGACTTGCCAAACCAAGGGGTGACATCAATGCGGCTGTGAGCTCTTACACGCAGTGCATGCATGGTTACTGACACTGGCAATAGCTACAATGTTATTTTAGGCTGGATAAATATCCAGAGTTCAAACAATTGAATGCTCAGCAAATGAGGACATCTTAAAATCTGAGTTTTACTTTAAATCAAGTAATAATTGACAAAATAAAGCCTGAAAGTAATACTAAGGTAAATTAAGCAGTTGGGACAGTTTCCCAAAAATACACCTCAACATTTCCTTAACTTTCTAAATCACAAGGCTTCATATATCTTTTTAGCCTTTATAGTCTATCCTATATGAGACACACTTTTAGCCACTATATGTAAAAGAAATCCAACATTTCTGACTTCAGTGCCTTCAATTACTTGCATTAAAAAAATCTTCCTACAAAATATTTATATTTACTGTAATTTACAGACATGGGATTTAAATGTGTCACTTTAGTCAAATCTTTTTTCAAGTAGAGCTCTTGGAAACAACCACAGCTCCTCTTAGAGAATACACGAGGAAACTCTGTGATGTGTTCTGCGCTTATTAATGTTGTTCAATGTTAATTCTCCTTATCTGACTCGCTCTCTCTGTCCCAGCAGAGAGCATTGGGTGTGTTGTGTCTGGAGCCCTGAGCTTGGAGATGCTCCACAATGACGCTCCTCTGAGCCTTTGGTGGCTGAGTGAGAAGGGTGGAAAAAGGAAAGGAAAAAAGGAGAGGAAGGAGGAAATGGGGACAGAAGAGAGGAAATGAAAAGACTGGAAAGGATCTTAGGAGAAGAGGGAGAAGGAAATTACATATGAGGATAGGTAAAATTATAAAGATCAGCATAAATAGCTAAGGAAAAGAAATGAAATATACACAGAGGAGGAAACTAAAGCAGAAGATAAGGCAAGAAAGGGAAATCAAGGACATAAGACAAGTGAAGAAGCAATTAAGAGAGGAAATAAAGAGTGGACAGAAAAATAAAATGCAACAAAAAGAGGATAGAAGTGAAAATGAAGCATGGAAACTTTTTATTATGACCTGACATCATCTGTGAATTTAAATGAGTCACACTGGAACAGATACAGCACCTTAGCCTTGGCTTTGAGTGCGTGAGCCACAAATCGACTGTCAACTTGTTGCTCCAAGCAGAATAAATTGTTCAAGTTATTTATTGAGCTACACCCAGGTGAAGGCTGCAGCTGGAGAGGCCATTTGGAAACATCGCTCCACGGTCACAGATAAGGCGGGTTTCACAGAGGTGAGATAGTCCAGCTGGTTTGGGACTTCTGTGGATTTGTTTTTCCTGTCATCACAGGATGAACCCCAGACATTTTGAGTGTTTTGCTTGATATGTGCATCTGATAATTCAGCACTAATGAAATAAAGACAAAGTGTTAAGTATTTCCATAAGACTTAGAGTGAAATTGACATTTGATATTGTTACAAGGCCGTGATCTTCACCGAGGCTTTAAAATATGCAAATCCAGAGAGTACAGTGATGCTGTATGTATAGTTCCCTATGGGCACATGCCAAGAATCATTGGTTTATGCACGTCAAAGCATGGTAAACACTCATTAGCAACTTTGACTTTTAAACAAGTCTGAAGTGTTCATAATAGTTCCCAACTCTTACTAAATGTTATTTAGGAACCACCAATTAGTAAAGGTTCAGTTGCGTGTCAGATAATGTTTTTCAAATGTGGTTAGATATGTGAAGAACAACGTTAGTGTGCTGACTCCCTCATGTTGCTTGATGCTGCATCTCCTGCAGCACCTTGGCTCCTACCTCAGCCCGCGATTCCCATGCTCCTCCTGCCATCTCTGGAGCCGCCGGAGAGGCTGTTGCCTACACCTAAAGTCTTCTTTGTTGAGTTGGACAAATGTGGAGGTTTTTTAACTCAGTGTCTGCTTATTATTTTTATTTTTTTTACCTGTGCTTCAGATGCTTCTAAAATCATTTTTATGCTGGCACTACTGTGCACCTGACACACCCCTTGTTTTAGGGCAGCTTGAGTAAACACAATCCACACATTGACTGGACCCAGAATACCATTGCAGGATGGAGCCTCTCCTCCCATCAGGACTGCCTATGATCAGCTTCGCCAATGGGGCCAGTCCTTCACCAGATCACCCATCTGTCCTCCATGCCATCCATCTATCATGACCTAGCCAACATTTTCCATAAGAGTCTTGATCCTTCTCCCTCCTCACTGTGCATAGAGAAGTACATCACAGACTCATTGGCTCTTGGTATCTTTTGCCCATTCTCATCTCTGCTTTGTGCAGTGCAATCCCGAGGACACTCCTTCAGTCAGCACTTGTCTGTTAAACCAGTCACTGTAGATGCTCACCTCTGTCCTGGAGTCTGCCCTGTTTTCCTTAAGGAGGATTTATGCATGTGAATTGGAGAGGGAAGTCTCTTTTACTGCAGAGTCTAAAGACAGAGTGAAATCTATTGGACCACTGGCTTGGATACTAAACATAGAGACTGTGGATGTTTTCATTTTCCCTTTTTGAAATACACTGTAAATAGTTTTTTCACATCACTGTAAATTCATTGAACTGCATTCTGTGTCTGTGTTTGAGTCCTTCCTGCTCTTGGAGTATGATAGTACCATACTGTACCTCTGTCTCTGTGCCTTTTTGAGGTTACTCACTCATCTAAAATAAAAACCAATGCCTAAAATGAGATTATAAGGTTTATAAAGCTTTGGGGGAAATTATTGTTAAATGAGTGAAGGCTTTAAAATAGAATAGAACAGAACAATCTGTCATCTTTTTAGCATTTAGTAAACACTAAAATATGTACACAAATGGGAGATGTTTCAACCCCTCAAACATCTACTTTCCTGTTTGCTGGAGTTTTGGGTTCTTTGGATTCCTCCCACACTACAAAGTTGTGTTTTTTAGGTTAACTAGTGATTCTAAAATAGCGCTGGTTAGCATCGCTCAGGGCCTCATGACCCTGGATAAGTGGTTAATTAATGAATGGATAGATACCCACATTGTCTTTGTAGAATGTAACAGATAATTTCTCTGCACCCACTTTGAGGTCAACTTCCAGTGAATCTATTTGAACTCACAGGTCTTAAGTTGCTTTGAGCTGTTTTCACACATTATTACAGTTGCCCTTTCTCAAATGTGGCAATCAGCTGGATTTTCACATGCTTCAGACGCATTCTCACTACTGGAAATTGTGTTTGGTTTATGCGTGGGAGCTGCTTGGGAAGGACGTGCAGGATGCATGACTCCCACTGACTGTCTGTGGATTCATTGAACCTGCAATATTCCCACATCACATAAACTTTGTACTTGAAAGTAAAAACTTGACGGATTAAAGATCATTTAGTATATAATCCAGTTGCACTGCACATTTGTGTTGTTCCATGTAATGAAAACTTCAGTGTTGCAGTGCACACGTGGGCTAACAGCTTTAAAGTCTCCTAAGTCTCGCTTGTGTTTGTAAGTAAATACTTGCAGACATGCATTTGCCCCATAAGTGTTTTTATTCAGTCTGAGCCCAAAGAGGATTTGGTAGCCAGCAAGTATATCCCCCTATGTCAATTAGCTAACATGTTGATGTCAGCATGGTCAGTATAATCCCCCTCTTAATGTACTATAATGACCCCCCCCCCCCCCCCTCCTTTCCCAGCTCCCCTTTAGTGAGATACTCAGCACACACACAACAATTTCTAAGGGACAACAACATGACAGGATGCTGCATTAGCTCAGTGGTCATAACAACATTAACAGGGGCTCAATGAAACCCTCCAGGGCTTTGACAGAGACAACTTTCTGACCCTGCAAACAGCTCTGACATGCAAGCGTTAAATTTAAAGTTCATCTTGATCTCTCTCATACCGCATTCATACTATGCTTCCTCTTAGCGTTGCATTTTAATTTGATTTAACTTTATGAGCAGGATCAGATGCTGGGATCCATAAACTTTTAGTTTTTCTTTTTTCTTCAGGAAAATTATCACCATTCAGGAAAATCTAAAATTGCATGAAATCTAATAAAAGAGCAAAGGGAGGCTTTCTAAAACGATCTAATAGAATCAAATTCTACAGTCAGGCTTGTGGCTTGGAAATTGAACAAAGCTGATGCGAACTGAAGGCTAGCGTGCAAATATTCATCAGGTATAATGTTTGCCATTGTAATGCACACCATGTTTGCTGAAATATATGAAAGTGGTGACTGATGTGGCTTATGTTCATCATCCTTTGAAGCAAATAAAATATACCCCTATCAGGTTTCAGTTTCTCTAACATCTGCAATCAGGCTAATACGCAGCCACATGACAGTGTATATGCACAAATAAGCAATCGCGTGCCACTTTATTAGGTAAAGCCTGCTAGTACCAGGTTGGACACATTTTTTCTTCACAGGTAACTTAATTCTTAGTGGCAATAAGATTTAACAAGATCCAGGAAAAAATCCTGTTTAAATGATGCTTAACTGCACAAAGGGACTCAAAGTGAGCCAAGAAAATATTCCCTACACCATGACAGCAGCACCTAAAGCCATGACCCATCAACATAAGGCCAGCTATTTGCATCTGGCAGAATGAGAACTCCCGCTCACTGGATATTTTCTCTTTTTTGGATAATTCTTCATAAACTCTAGATTGTTGTGTTGGGAAATTCCAGGAGATCAGCAGTTTCTTATATACTCAGACCAGCCTTTCTGTACCAGCAACCATGCCAGGCATATTAGTATCATTAACCAGTCATTAAGGCACATGTAGGTCTGATTATAATGGCACCTATGTACTAAATTAAGTTAATGACTTGCAAGATGTATTATTATGGTATTTAAGACAGTTTGAACCCTTTGGTTTCAGCTACAAAGTGGGCCCACTTGTAGGTTTCCAGTAAAAAAGGAAAAAAGAATTTGTGTTTGAGAATGTCCAGCAGGACAAAATGAAACAGGATTAAAATTTGCTGTGCAGATAATCTGTATCTCACTGAGGTTCATCAGGGAAAACGGAGGATTTAGATGGCCTCTAAAAACGAGTCTTTTAGTATCTACACAAGTCCATCACATCTTCAAGAAATGGGGAGGAATTGTCCAAGGAATTAACTGGTCACCTTCTATGGCATGATGGTGATAAATGAAATTTTTGGTGATTACGCTGTCCCTTAAATTTGTATTTTTTTTTATGTATGTATGCATTTATTTATTTATTTAATGACACAAAATGCATCATTGTTCAGTGAAATGAGGAGTTTAGAGAAGGGTTTTACTTTTGAGCTGAGGGTAGAGCTATCCTTTCTGGACAAAGTGCCAGCTACTGCTAAGACTAATGCCTTTTTAAACATTAAATTTAAATATGTATACTAAAAAAGGGGACTTTTTTTGGTTCATTGTTAAAGAGAATCATGGTAAAGCAGTACGTCTCAATTGTTGTCCTGTTATCAGGCAGTTGCAACTCATAATACCCTGTTGGTCATTTGAATTGAGTGGGTTAGAGCAGGGATTGGGATCAGCTATTGAGAGCATTGAGTGAAGATGTGTGTAAGCAACCTGCAATGTGAAAGCAATGTGTAACCATGCACTAATATTAATTTGCAGGAAATGAGCATGAGGGCTTTTCATGGGAGGAAAGAATGTGATTGGACAGTTAGGGTCATAGTGTCACTCCACTGGTGAGGGCAGTGAACTTGACGAGAGTGACAGGGGTAAGAGCCGACCCCAGAATCAGGTCAGAGGAAGCGTCAGGAGATCAGGGGTCACTTAAGCAATAGTGTGAGCATGTAAATAGGGATGTGTGTACACACAATGCAGAGTAGATCATCTCAGACACATACAGACACACACAAAGACACACAGTCACACATACAGTGTAACCCATGAATGCATGAACACAGACAGAAACACACACACTTATTTGTTATTTGTTACTTGGGGGTGGCTGTGGTTCAGGAGGTCAAATCATCAACTGATTGTAAGGTTGGTGGTTTGATTCATGGCTGCTCCAGCAATGATCCTGAACCTCAAGTTGCTCCCGCTGTGTTCACTGGAGTTTGAAAGTGTGTGTGATACAATTTCTATATGAGTATATACAGAAACCTATGATATTTTGGTACCCTACCCATTGTTGCTCAGTGAACGAACCAGTAGAAAGGTTTTATGTGTTTATCACTTATCTTGGAGTGTGACAGGTCATTAGCAGGTGTCATCATGGCAATATACCCTAGTAACATGTGAACCACTATCAACCATCCAGTGCAGACTTCAGTTCTGCTTCTGTTTATTCCAAACTACCAGTTGTCTTGAACTTAAAACACAGTGAAAGACTTTGTTTGCTTATTGTGTTTACTGATAAACATTCATCAGGTTTGTAGGATTACTGTATTTCATTTCATTTTGACCTTCACAGCTAAACCAACAATAATGATGTCCAGCAACACAACCACAATGAAACGTTATCCCCTCACGTCAACATTAATTGGCCTCCTTCTCGCTCTACAGGACTCAGCAAGCGTCTGGGCCAAGATGGCGGCTATTGATGCCTAGCTTGCCAAGGGACTCAGACAAGGCTGCCATTTCAGCCAGGGTAACGGTCCAGTCAGAGTAGCACACGCATCCAAGACAGCTGGTCGCACAAACCCAGCTGTCCAGAGAATCTGATAGTCCAGACATCCCGCTGGACAATCAGCAATGAGAGTCAAAGCCGGTCCTGGAGGTTAATGTGTGGCTATGTTTACCATTAATGTCAAACTCGTTTTTGTTTATGAGCCACATACAGCTCTATTTGATCTCATGTGACTCAGATCAGTAAAACTAATCCATAGTAAGCTCTAAAACATAATGTCTCTAAATGTTTCCATTCCTTTTCAGTCTAAAGAAGAAAAAGCACACTCTGAAAATGTTCACATTTAATGATGATCACGTATAAACAGATAAAGATCAGCCTGCAATAGTTTTAACAACAATAAGTGCAGTAAGCAACAATATGTCTCCTCTTCCACATTCACTCTCCTGTCAAGAAAAGAAATGCTACAACCATAAATCAAAGAAGGAAAGCAAGAAGTCGACATGGCTCATTAGCTTAACCACCTAAGTTCTATACTATTGCAGGAATAATGTCTTTGCCAGTTAGGAGGCAGTAATGATTAACACATTTAATAATAAATAACTAGTGGTGCAAAATACAGCATAAAGCCATCCTTCTGTACAAGATATCATTATCTATAGCGATGGTTTCATTTCAGCAGTTATTAGGAAGTCCTGCTATGCTTACTTTTTGCCAAGCACTTTTTTCTGGCTTTATATAAAAAGAAGCTTGAAGGACGTACGGTAAATGTTCTTATATAGCACTTATACAACATGCCTCATTCACCTATATATTTATACAAGCTCTATTTATTTAATATTCACTCTGATTAAAGCACTGGAGAGCAATGTGGTATTCAGTACCTTGCACAAGGATACTTTGGGATACAGACAGGAATCAAACCCCAACCTTTCTATTACTAGATGCCTTGCTCTACCTCCTCAGCTACATCCACCCTGGTTTTTCGTGGGAGAATCTCAGCAGATATTCTTTCACAGCCCATTATTGTAAATAATTTGGGTAATATTTACAACTTGCACAGATGTTTGTTTACTATGGTATTTGCATCTGTGTGTATCTTTGCTGCAGTCATGGTTGCCTCATAAATGTATGATTCTCCAACGAGCAGAGAGACAGTGTGGATTTGTGAAATCTGAGCTATCAGCTCATACAGTGAAGGGGTTGTGTGTATGCATGACAAAAAAAGGTGGGCAGTTGGTGACTTTGAAGTAGGCTATAGGTTGCCTAGTGTACAACCTATAAACCTACAACCTTGAAAAGCGCTATATAAATCCAATCCATTATTATTATTATTATTATTATTATTATTATTAATGTAATGCAAGCATATTCTGTCTTTTGTTTTTTACATTTGCTGAACTATTTTTTTTTTCTTTACTTTTTACTGCATGAACAAGACACATGTTTGGGCGGGCTCAGACCACGCCTGCTCACAGCTATCTCCGGCCCGGGTCTCCAGTGAGCTGCATGGTGAGGGCAGGATATAAATATTAACATCAAGCCCTGAGGAGGCTTTCCATGCGTGTGCAAGTAGGAGAATGCAAGTTGTGCAAAACGGTGCCCAATACACAGCACGTATTAGCTGACGGTTAGTACTGTAAGTGATTATTAAAGCAAAAACTTCAAGCAAACAACAGGATGAATTAAGTGTCTCACCTGGCCTCAATGACAATCATGTGTGTGTGTGTGTGTGTGTGTGTAAGACAGGTTGCTTTGTTTCATACACATGAGAGTCCTCCAAGGGTTGAAGTATCTTTTCCACCTCATGTCTCCATGGTGAAACAAATTAGCTTTCTTCCCTGAGAGATCATTGAGGAGCCGTGTGTGTGTGTGTGAGAGAGAGAGAGGTGGTTCCAGGTGTCTTTTGCAGATCGCAGTGGTCGGGTAGCGACGCCGGTCTCATCCCTGCTGTCTGAACACACACTTGTTTGTTATTACACATCTGTCTTCTGAGCTGCACGCCTGCTGCAACTGAATAATGATCATAAACATACACACACACACACACACAAATTATCTTTAATTGGGAGAACAAACTCGGCTCATTTGTTCAGATGAAAGTATGCATTTTGTTATTAGATGTTGTTCTTAGATACTCCTCAGGGTGGTTTGTTTGATAAGCCTAGTATGTTTATGTGATCCTTCTCCTGGCTTTTTTGTGTGCCTGTGCCTGTGTGTGTGTGTGTGTGTGTGTGTGTGTGTGTGTGTGTGTGTGTGTGTGTGTGTGTGTGTGTGTGTGTGAAGGCATTGTTTGCATGAGTGTGTTTCTGTCTGTACTAGCTAAACTAAACCTGTGAGAGTTTCACTTGTGGCCTTGATTTACGTCTCCCAGCGCTACTCTGAGAAAGAGAAAAAACTGTTGAATAATTCAGCTGTGTTTAAAAAGAATAAACCGCGATCCTCCATGAATATGACCTGCTACTCCCTAAAGATGCCTCGTCGTTCTCGTTCTCTAGTTTTATTTTCATCTTCTCTTTTCCTTGACTTCAGCCCACTCCACTGTCAGTGATTGAAAGCTCTTCTCTTGGCTCTTTTCTCAGTCACCACCGATGTTTTCACTTAAAAAAAAAGAACAAAATCAGGTCATTTGCTGGTTTAAACCTTTTTCTTACATGATTTCTCAACATTATAATAAATATACTATCCTGTAGAGACTGATTATTTTTTAGTTAGCAATACATCTATAATTTTAAATCCGTTCTGTTTGTACTCACCCATATCCACCACCATGTGACTTATTAGCAACTGAAGTCTGATGATGAAGCCTAAATGGGAGTATTTTGGCAAGCTCTATATGATCCACTTTAATGTCCTTTTTGATTCTAATAGAGACCTGATTTAAAAACCCAACATCATGTTGTGTCAAATAAGAATTAAAAATAGAGACTGAGACCATAAACACGTTAGGAAAGTGTTTACTGATGTCATAATTTAAGTGAGAAGCAGGTTTTTTCTCTCATAGGCTTCTGTGTAAGCAGACTTTGTTTTAATATCAGAGGAGTCGCCCCCTGCTTGGCATTGGAAAGACTGCAGGTGCTAAACACTTGTTAGCATCCCTGTTCAGACCAAGAGCCATTGTTTCTAATATTGCGGCAGTATTTTAGTCATCTTTCCTGATTGGTCAAAGTTAATATCCTGTTTCTATGCTGGCTTCACTCGTTTTGTTTTTCTCTGGTGTATCAATAACATGTCTTATCTACAGCATATTTTACTTTTCTATGTAAATGTGATTCATAGCAGAGAACATTTTCACTTTTGATTTCAGGCAACAGTGAAAGGTATTTTCACATAATTCAATTCAAAAGTAAAAGTGAAATGAGTCTTAATGTGAGTAGAGTTTTCAGATAATATGGTCACTGTTGGTCTTTACCCATGATTAATGAGAGCTTTTAGCTTATTTCTGCCTCAGAGAGTTTACAACCCTCAGACTGAGCCTTCGCTCTATGTCTACTCATTAAAGAGATATTAAGAGAGGAATACGTTGAACTTAAAATTGCGAGAATGCATCATTAGAGAAATCATACTTACTCCAAAGAAAAATATCAGCTAAAGCCTATAAACTATCACATCACGTCCAAGGTGCAGATAGGATGGTGACTAATTTTATCTGAATAGTTATTATCATTATTATTGTTTTTATGAGCACAGGCACAAACTTCTCTGCTCAGTGCTGATGACAGAGGAGTCGTGTCCTGCAGGTCAGCAGGTGTGACAGAAATGTGACCTCCAACTCACAACACAGCCATCAACAACTCCACTCAACACATACGTCAGTAGCAAAATGCATTAACTCCTCTTTGAACGTTTGACCCCTGCTGATGAGCTCTGTGAAGGCCTTTACATCAAACATTAATGCTGATGGTAAGATGATTTATACCTTAATATCATTTATGCAGCAGAGCCTTAATATAACAGAGTGGAATGAAATGTAATGCAAAGCTGAACAAGGCTGAGCAGCAGGATATTGTGCAGCAGCAGAGAAATAAAAGGCTTCCCCCTGCTGGCAGTTCACTTCAATCACAAGTAAATGGAAAAAGTCTGCAGTTCAACTCAGAATTAATGTGTAATCTTCAAGTCAAACTTTGCTGCTTAACTTTGCTGAATAGTGACAATTATAGGACAATGATAGTTTTCTGAGGCAACTGTTGTTGTGATTTGGTGTTATATAAATAAAAGTGAATTAAACTTAATAGAAATAATAGAATTTAAAGAAAAGAAAGCAGTTTTTAAAGTGTCACTTAGTCTAGACAAACTGCTGTATTATAGATTAAGGTACTGAGAAATATATAAGTAATTAAAATAATCAATATCTGCAAAATTAAAGAGATCTACAGCTCAACAAATCTATAATTGTGTTCCAATAATATGAAGTAAAAAGTGGTATTTGTATCAGATTTAAGTACTTGTGCATCACAGTGTTTCATAAAAAAACGTGTTTTCCACACTGATCATTCTCTGCAATAACAGAGGATGATGAGTGTTAATTGTTACTTTTCATTGGTAATCATATGATCTTAATTACTACTCCTACAGTGGGGCAAAAAAGTATTTAGTCAGCCACCGATTGTGCAAGTTCCCCCACTTAAAATGATGACAGAGGTCAGTAATTTGCACCAGAGGTACACTTCAACTGTGAGAGACAGAATGTGAAAAAAAAATCCATGAATTCACATGGTAGGATTTGTAAAGAATTTATTCGTAAATCAGGGTGGAAAATAAGTATTTGGTCAATAACAAAAATACAACTCAATACTTTGTAACATAACCTTTGTTGGCAATAACAGAGGTCAAACGTTTACTATAGGTCTTTACCAGGTTTGCACACACTGTAGCTGGTATTTTGGCCCATTCCTCCATGCAGATCTTCTCGAGAGCAGTGATGTTTTGGGGCTGTCGCCGAGCAACACGGACTTTCAACTCCCACCACAGATTTTCTATGGGGTTGAGGTCTGGAGACTGGCTAGGCCACTCCAGGACTTTCAAATGCTTCTTACGGAGCCACTCCTTTGTTGCCCGGGCGGTGTGTTTTGGATCATTGTCATGTTGGAAGACCCAGCCGCGTTTCATCTTCAAAGTTCTCACTGATGGAAGGAGGTTTTGGCTCAAAATCTCACGATACATGGCCCCATTCATTCTGTCCTTAACACGGATCAGTCGTCCTGTCCCCTTGGCAGAAAAACAGCCCCATAGCATGATGTTTCCACCCCCATGCTTCACAGTAGGTATGGTGTTCTTGGGATGCAACTCAGTATTCTTCTTCCTCCAAACACGACGAGTTGAGTTTATACCAAAAAGTTCTACTTTGGTTTCATCTGACCACATGACATTCTCCCAATCCTCTGCTGTATCATCCATGTGCTCTCTGGCAAACTTCAGACGGGCCTGGACATGCACTGGCTTCAGCAGCGGAACACGTCTGGCACTGCGGGATTTGATTCCCTGCCGTTGTAGTGTGTTACTGATGGTGACCTTTGTTACTTTGGTCCCAGCTCTCTGCAGGTCATTCACCAGGTCCCCCCGTGTGGTTCTGGGATCTTTGCTCACCGTTCTCATGATCATTTTGACCCCACGGGATGAGATCTTGCGTGGAGCCCCAGATCGAGGGAGATTATCAGTGGTCTTGTATGTCTTCCATTTTCTGATGATTGCTCCCACAGTTGATTTTTTCACACCAAGCTGCTTGCCTATTGTAGATTCACTCTTCCCAGTCTGGTGCATGTCTACAATACTTTTCCTGGTGTCCTTCGAAAGCTCTTTGGTCTTGGCCATGGCGGAGTTTGGAGTCTGACTGTTTGAGGCTGTGGACAGGTGTCTTTTATACAGATGATGGGTTCAAACAGGTGCCATTCATACAGGTAACGAGTGGGGGACAGAAAAGCATCTTACAGAAGACGTTACAGGTCTGTGAGAGCCAGAGATTTTCCATGTTTGAGGTGACCAAATACTTATTTGCCACCCTGATTTACGGATACATTCTTTACATATCCTACCATGTGAATTCATGGATTTTTTTTTCACATTCTGTCTCTCACAGTTGAAGTGTACCTCTGGTGCAAATTACTGACCTCTGTCATCATTTTAAGTGGGGGAACTTGCACAATCGGTGGCTGACTAAATACTTTTTTGCCCCACTGTATATTATATCTTTTCTTGCTCTAAAATACGAGTGCAAATGATTTTGTACCTCCTCAAAGAGCACGAAGACGATATCATTGATTTTTGGATTAAAGATTTTTTAAATTGTGTGTTTTTCCAGGTGTGGGCAGAAGAATCAGTGTTCAAGGTTTTCAGTTACCTCTGGATGGTAATGAGACCTGGTGGGATCACAGTGGTGGTAATAAATCATGAACACTTCCAAAAATAAATAAATAAATAAATAAATCATGAACACTGGAGCTGAAAGATGAGCCTTCCTTGGTTTTCACTTCCATTTCACTGCAGTAACAGGCAGTACTCATTTTGATATCACTCTACATGAACAAACACTTGTAGTAACTATCACTGTCATGGTCCCAGGGTTTGGTACTTTTGTGCTTTGGGGTTTTGAGGATTGATTTAGAGCTTTTTTTAATCATTTATTTTTTTTTATTAGTTATCAGTTTTTTATTACTGTCAAACTTTTAGTTTTGCAGTTCACAGTATTCACCAGTGTTTCCTTTTCTGTAAAGTTGCTGTGTTGTGTCTTCCAACTCTATATATTTGTTACTTCCTGTTTTAATTTGACACAATTTCTTTTTTGGTCTGGGTTTTATTGGATGTTGCTGCTGGAAACTCAGCCATGGACTGTATGTAAGGTATACAGAGATACAGTAATCTTTCTGAAGTCTACAGTCAAGGCAGATCCTTGTAAAAACAAGATGAGTCAAAAGTAATAACTTAGAAATCCGGTTAACAAATAATATTTCACATTGATGAGCACTGATGAAGATTAGAGGAAGCATTTCACTTTATTCTTTATTTAAATCCTAATTGGTTATTAGCACCAGAACAACCATCCTTCTAGAGGTCCTCAGATGACAATAATGCAAAGTATTCGACCATCAAACTACAATCCACCAGTAACGTGAAAAAATAAAACACCACAATGATGGTACAGTGGAAATCAAGTAGTTTCCACTTGATCATACTGTATATTGTACAGCTGTTGTCCATAATGGGAAATAAACAGAAAAGATCGAACACACCTTTGTCTCAAGTTGGGAAATCCCTGTGTTGCATCAGCATAATGGAATACAACGTGACATATAATATATAATAGCCTTTATTAATACTGCAGTCAGGAAATTTACATTATTACAGCAGCAAAATAAAATTACTCACTTGCTCTCACTTGAGCATTACAACACAGCTGGATATTAATCATACATGAAGGATGTAAGTGCTATGACTGAACAACATTTATTATACCTTTAGCTTTATTGAATAGAGAGTTTTATAGTCTTAAAAAATGACTGCAAATCTATAACACTCACCAGCAACCGTATGATGAGTGGAGACATGGAAAAAATAATAAAATGACAATATATAATACATCTCTGTGCATTTGGACCTTTGTTTAATTAATCAGGCTGCAGAAACTGAACCCATGAGCATGAAGGGTTCAATTCCTTAACAAAGGCGACCTCTGCTGGACAAAAATAATAAATAGCTAGAGCTGGCACTTCATACATCCTGGATTTAAATCTATGGGATGGAAATTTATCTCTAAACATAACATCACACGGCTGTGTGGAACAAAATCTCTAGTGTACCTGTCTCTTGCCTTAAGACAGCTTGGATAGGCTACAGTGCCCCCAGCGACCCTGAAAAGGATAAGCTGAAGCAAAAGAATGGATGGATAATTCTGACATTTATAATAACTCTGGGCAACTGATGTCACTTGTGATTTCCTCCAACACTGGGACTCAATTGGTTATTTATTATGAAGCAGTGGGTCACCGATTATATTTTAAACACTCCACTGCTTCATTCAGACTGAATCAACTGATCTGACAGACAGATGTTTGAAAATTGGGCCCTATACTCATGTATTTAAGATGACGGAAACACCCCTGCGCAGTTTGCATCACTAATACCTGTCGCTTCAGTCTGAAAATGTGTGGAAAATCTTGTTACCTTCTTAAAGAGTGACTGCTGAAATTGCCCAAGAGCAAAGAATGTCAGGCTCCAAAGTAATCCCATTAATTCACATGCTCAGACATAGTAGACTTGTAGTCAAGACCGCCTAATCCGAGACCAAGACAAGACCAAGACCAGGGGGTATCGAGACCAAGACAAGACCAAGACCAGAGGGTATCGAGACCAAGACAAGACCAAGACCAAGAACAAGTCAAGACGAGACCAAGACCGAGACCGAGTCAAGACGAGACCAAGACCAAGACCGAGACAAAAAAAGTCTTTAAACTGCAGCCAGATGCTATTCTATGCAGGCCACCTTAAACTAGTTTTTTAATTAAGCAGCAAGGCAGAACAAAGTCGGGCCTGTATCAAGACACAGGGACTAAACCCCAATTCAACCAGACCCAGAACTGATCCGGAATTAAAACAGGACTACAACAGTTCAAAATCAGGACTACTGAGGACTTAACCAAGACAGAACCAGAACTAGATGATAGTAGCACTAAAAAAAATCATCATAGACCTGCACTACACTTATTTTTTAATTCTACCAAAGTACAATATTTAGATTGAGAAAAGTTTATATAATTATTTAGCCTTGTTGTGCAAACAAGCCTGCATAACTTAATAAATATAGAATTTGAAAAGTAACAAATGGTATCTAAAAAGAAACACTAGGTACATGTTCTGATGAGTTTTGGCAAACAACCATTTGACTAACATGTGTGTCTCACCTGCTCTTGTTCCATCTCTGTTCTGTCCTCATTCTCTCTCTCCCTCTCTGCTCCTCTCTCTCCCTCTCTGTTCCTCTCTCTCCCTCTTTGTGCTGACAATCAAGCCAAACACCAACATCATCAAATATACAGTTGAAACCAGATATTTACAAACTCTTCAGATAAAAACACAAACACTTTTTTAATTGTAACATCAAATCAGACTAAATGTTTATTTTTTTAGATTGATAAATATAAAAAACATATTTGTTAACTTTAAGAGTAAAGAGAGAAACTATCTGTATTTCTTAATTGCAAATGGCACCAAATTGTATTCAAATTGAGCCACACTTATGGAGCTCCACAGTTGTCTTCCTGGTGTTTTGGTTGACATCTCTTGATTTTTCCCATGTCAAAGAAACAGGCTCTGTGTTTTGCCTTATATGCATCCACAGGTGTGCCACCAATTTACTCACATGGACTCTACTAACCTATCAGAAGCTTCTTCAGCTCAGAATGGAATCGTCTGGAGTTTTCTTATTAATTAACAATAAACTTAGTGTACATGTGCTCCTAAATTTGATGAAAGTGATTAAAATAGACAGCTCCCTCTTTTTATTCTGACATTTAACTAATTCAAAAGATATTTCAACATTTATTTATCTAAAACAAAAGTTTACTCTAAATTGATGTTTAACAGTAAAAAACTGTTTTTATGTTTTCTCCATAAAGTGTATGTAAATATCTGGTTTCAAGTGTGAATATACTGCTGTGTATTGAAATTCCTCTTGTTTTGCATAGATATACTAAACAACATCCAAAGCATAATATATAAAATAACATCTACCTGAGTTTTTTCTTTGAAAGAAGCTCCTTATGTCCATTGTTGTGTACATCAGTACACAATTGAAACCGATTTAGAGAGTTTGTTTAGCCGTGGAGGGTAACAACTGAAAATATGAAATGTAAGCTAAGACTCTCTAAAAAATCAGCATTGCTGTTCGGCTTTTTATTTATCCATTTGTTGATTCACTCGAAGAGCAAGTAACGCAACCAAGTGATCAGTTTGATATCAATCTTTTGTGATACACCGTCATATTTACATTATTAGTTCGGTACGAATGATTTGCTTTGGTACCTGGTCAAACTTAAGCTCTCCTCTGTCTGCAGCAAACTCGCAGGCAGCAGCTTCTCCTCCCTCGCTCACATGGGTGCTGTGCTCAGTCGCCTAGTGCCTGAGCTCGGATCATACCAAAATTAGGGGGAATTTACGACGGTGCGCTCTGTGCTTCGTGTGTTGTTTTTGTTTTATACAGTTGTCAGTCAGGCATCTAACTAACAAATTACACTCCAAAAGACCCCGGGCTTCTGAAAAAATGACCCGGGCTTAAACCCAGTAAGCCACCCCCCCGCTCCGCTGATGGTTGACTCCAAATCTCCCGAACACTATGTCGATTTGAGAACGCAGGACCGAAACAGCAAGACCAAGACCGAGACCAAGACAAAAGTCCGTCGAGACCAAGACGAGACCAAGACCACGTAAAAGTGGTCTCGAGACCGGTCTCGAGACATCCAACTCTACAGAGCGGCAGATCAGAGCAGAGTTCAACAAGCTCCAGCAGTTCCTGAAAGAGGAAGAGGAGTCCAGACTGGCAGCTCTGAGGGAGGAAGAGGAGCAGAAGGGGAGGACTATCAGCAGAGAGATGAAGATGATTGAGGAGCAGATCTCCTCTCTGTCAGACAGCATCTCTGCTGTTGAAGAAGAGCTGCAGAAACACAGCGTGCCATTCCTCAGCAGTTATAAAGACACTCAGAGCAGAGCCAGAGCCCAGAGCTCAGTGTCAGATCCACAGCTGGTCTCAGGAGCACTGATAGATGTGGCCAAACACCTGGGCAACCTGTCCTTCAGAGTGTGGGAGAAGATGAAGGAGAAGGTCCACTTCAGTCCTGTCATTCTGGACCCAAACACTGCAAACTGCTGTCTCTATCTGTCTGATGATCTGACCAGTGTGAAATATGGAGACACAAATCAGCAGCTTCCTGATAATCTGGAGAGATACAGTTATAGTGCCACTGTTTTTGGCTCTGAGGGCTTCAGCTCAGGGAAACACAGCTGGGAGGTGGAGGTGGGAGACCATCCTGACTGGAATGCGGGTTTAGTTAAAGAGTCAGTTGACAGAAAGGGAGAGTGTTTTGTTTCACCAAAGTATGGATTCTGGTGTTTATTGCATCGCAGTGGAAAATACACTAATGGTGTTTGTCAGACTGTGACAGAGAAGAAGAGTCTCCA
This sequence comes from Rhamphochromis longiceps, assembly GCF_057381845.1. NCBI lineage: Eukaryota > Metazoa > Chordata > Actinopteri > Cichliformes > Cichlidae > Rhamphochromis > Rhamphochromis longiceps. Next base: position 39,999,382 of record NC_140568.1, on the reverse strand, counting down.
GAGGATCAGCGTCCAGCTGGACTATGACAGGGGGGAGGTGTCCTTCTATGACCCTGAAGACATGACTCACATCTACACTTACAGAGACACTTTCACTGAAAAACTCTTCCCATATTTCAGTGTTGGAAATGCAGGAGATGCCAAAACCTCTGATATCAAAATCTGTCAGACTGAGATTTGATTGTAAAGGGATTCTTTATTTTAACGGGGTGGGGGGATAGCTTTACAATATTTCTCGTGTTGTTTATGTAAATATTTTATTAATTTTAAAATCTAAATGATGATGATTTTCTTGCTTTTCAAAGTTGTTGAGTGTGAACAGTAAACTGTGACACTTCTTTAAAGAAGGATTAATGATTAAACTTGTGTCACATCAGCAAGAGTCAACTTTACAACTACAAGATCTTAATTTTCCTGAATATCAGCATCTTGTTTTCAGTTAAATAACATTTTATAGTAACACGTCTACTTTACAGTTTTCCAAATTCAAAGAAATGACTTCTAAGTTCTGAAACTGTCTCATCAGCAGGTTAAAAATGTTTAAACAGATAAAATTACAATGTTTACTTCAGCAGCATCTTCATTTCAGTCATTTCAGTTGATTATTGAAAATCACAAAATGTCTCTGTGAAGTGAAATAAATCAAATTCAGTGATTCTGTTGTTGTTGTGTTTGACTGTAAATCAGCTTTCAGACACATTCAGTCATTGGTTCAGATTTATTTAACATGAAACTTCACTTTGATTGTTGTGTAAACATTTACTGACTCCTTAGAATAAATGATCATTTACTTCTGTTGGTTTGTAAATACAAACATTCACATGTAACCTCAGCTCTCTTAAACTGCATATCAGAGAAGACTTGTGCAGTTTGCTTTGATGGAGTCACTGATTCTCACTTTGGTCTGATCCTCACAGAAATCAAATGCAAATGTTGATAAAGTTTACATTCTCACACCTGTATGTTTATAAACTCTAACATATGTTGTTTAAGAGTAAAAATAAAATTCAGACGTATCCTACAGAAATATTTACACAGAGCTGAAAATAGTTTGTATGAACAAAGCTGCAGAGATGTGAGCTGAAGGTCAGATTTTATAATATTTCTTTAAAAACATTTAACGCCTAAACAGGACTGCAAAACGAATTTTCCTGACATGCTGCCATGTATGTTGTTGTGAGACTTTCGGAGATCCTGTGTCTCTGAGATGCCATCATAGCTTCTGTTTAAGCTGCCTGTGAAGATTCAGGGAACAAGCTAAAAAGAAATTCTGCCCCACTAGCAGCAGGCAGCCATCTCTGATAGTTTGATCTTCTGATGTTTTATAATAAGGCTTTAATTTAAATTTTTACACTTCACTCTGAGTTTCAGTGTTTCAGTGAATCAAAAGTTATTATAACTCTCATTTCTATTTTATTTTTAGCTGACATGTTAGAATATTGATCACAGAACTGTTCAGCATGTTGCCTCTGTAACGTGAAACAAAAATCAATTTAGGTGATTTTGTGTTGTTGTGGTCCACACTGCACAGAGACAAGCATAAAACACGAGTAGTTTATGGAACAACTTTAGTATTTGACAGGAGAAGTTCACCTTTTGTTCCACCATTCCTGCCTACTGCACACAGTACATGACAAAGAAAACTTATTAGAGCAACTTAGAGGTTTCTGTTTGCCTCATCCGGTGTCACAGAGATCCACTAGCAGACACATTTGAAAGGAATAGAAAAATAGGATAAATAAATAAAAACAGTAAGACCAGGGTAAATGACACAGAGGCTTCAATAAGAAGCCAAAACAGTAAGTACAGATTAAGTGCCGTAACTGGCTATTTATTAAAAACATTACTAAAACTGTATGAAAAATGGGAAAAACATGAGAAGACATATCTGACAACTGCAGGAAGCCAACCAACCCCACTAAACAAACATGTAAACAAATTCTATCACCAGACAAAGTGAGTGAATTCCCAGCATGCCAATAGAATCAAAACATTTCAGAGAATAAAACTATGAATCACTAAGTAAAACAATATATCAGTACAGAAACAATAAAACATTACAATATCTAAAACAACTAATAATAAGTCCAACATTTTGTTGGTCACTTCAAACTACATGAGGAACCCAGCACAGTCAAAGGAAATGGCTCCAGGTAGTTTTCACCTATTTATCCACTTGTGCTCAACTTGGTTATTCTTCTGTCTGGAGTGGCTTTGCTACAATCTGGCCCATGACGTCCCAGGCACTATGAAACACTGGGAGGGAGTGTGACTTGATTTATGCAGGGGACAGTGGATCTGAAGTGGTGATTTTCTGTTTTCCTTTAATAACATTGTCTGCTCTGCTAGGCCTTTCCCAGCATGTTGTGAGGTGATTCCAAAATTACAAAAATTAAAATAAAAATTAAAAAATTAAATCTGAAACTGAGATTTCTCTTTAATGTTCAGAAAAAAATGTTGTTGCTTAATAATGATCTCATCCTGCCAATGGACAGCACAACCTTCATGCACACTACTTATAATTTCACCAAACACTGACTCCTGATGTACTGCAATAAAACCTGATCATGTGGACGAAACTGTGAACAGTTTTGTTCCTGCAAAAACCACAAGATGGAGACAAAGTTGATATTTTCTCAACACAATCAGAATCAGAATTGCGTTTATTGAACAAGTATATGCTCAAACACATACAAGGAATTTGTTTCCGGTAGATGGTGTCTCTACTGGATCACAACAATATGTAAATGACTCAATACACACACACATCTATTGCAGTCTAGCAGTGTGAAGCAGTGTGAGACTTAGGAGGGAGATGGTGAGGGGAAAGAATATGTTCCTGTGTCGGGTGGTCCTGGTCTGCAGGCTTCTATACCGTCTACCAGAGGGCAGCAGGTCAAAAAGTCTGTGTCCAGAGTGTGAGGGGTCTGTGATGATTTTCCCTGCGTGTTTCCTGGTTCTTGAGAGGTGCAGGTCCTGGGTGGAGGGCAGGGGGGCGCCGATGATCTTTTCAGCTGCCTGTACAGTCCGCTGCAGTCTGCACCTCTCCTGCTTAGTGGCTGCACCATACCAGACTGTGATGGAAGAGCACAGGACAGACTCAGTGACTGCAGTGTAGAACTGGATCAGCAGCTCATGTAGAAGACTGTACTTCCCCACTAGTCTGAGGAAGTACATCCTTTGCTGGGTCTTTTTAAGATCTTGGTCTCCCACTTCACCTCCTGGGAGATGGTGGTACCCAGGAACTTGACAAACAGTATTATAACACAATTTAGTTTCACTTTTTCATATGTAATATGATTTGCTTCAGTAACCTTAGTTCACAAGTAAAACAAAAAAATCAAGACTATAGTTTCAGAAAATATTGCAGATACATTCATTAAAACCTTGTACTGTGTCTGAATATGGTAGCGTGGTGGCAAGAAGCAAGAAAGTCCTGAGTTCGAATCCACAAACTGACTTTCTGTTTGCCTGGGTTTCCACCAACTACTCCCACAGTTAACTGATGATTTTCAAATTGCCCGTCGGTGTGAATGAGGGTGAAAACGGTCATTTGTCTCCTTGTGTTGGCCCTGGGGCAGACTAGACTGTCTTGATATGACAGCTGGGATAGGTATTTTGTAACAATGTGTCTGTTTCTGACTTTTAAATCATCTTGATTAAAACATGACTGCTCTTTTTTTTTTCTTTTTTTTTTTAGCATTTTACACTTTCTCTTTTGGTTCAGTCTTGATTTGGATTTGATCAAAAATGTAAAAAGATTTCTTTATTTTCTATGCATGTTGATGTTGTTGTTAAAGTCATGCTGGGAAAGTGTTTCCTGTGGCAGTTGCTGAAAAACAAAAATGTTGTAAAACTGGTTTAGTATCTGTCAGTTGAAATCCTCCTCAGCAGACTAAAACAACTCAGATTTCTCCTTCTTTCTGTTATTTTTATACTTTATTTAAGTAAAAGCAAATCCTGAGAGCTCAACATATAATTTTCTTCTTTCATTTTCTTTCTGTATGGAAACAAAACTGCCAAGATCTTCTAAGATTGTATTACGACAACACCATCGCCTGGTTGACTTGCTTTTAACAGTCATGAATGAAAACATTTCCACACTGTCAAACAGACTTTAAATTCCACTGCAAGGTGTGAGATCTCCTGCTGAAAAATACAACTACGAAAAATAGACAATTCAACAGGAAGTGCCTAAACTTTTCTGTGTGTCCTGTGTGTGAGTTTTCTCTCCACAAGAGTCACAAAGTGGTTCCTGTGGAAGAAGCAGTCGTGACCTGAAGGAGCAGCTGAAATCTGATTTTAAATTCCACTGCAAAGTGTGAGATCTCCTGCTGAAAAATATAACTACGAAGAACAGTCCTGCTGTTGGTTGGATTCTGAAAATAACTGTTAAGATTTTTACACATTTTTTTTACATGCTATGTTAAAATTCACAAAAAAAGATTGTTACTACTGCAATAACATATTTCTTTGTTTCATTTTTAACACATCCTTTCTAAGAGTGTACTAGCATCAGCCTAGTGAAAAGACTAATCGAGTACACATTCTTGTAATGCAGTGATCTCTCCAGAATTTTAAAAAACAAACATGTTTTTGAATGTTTTTTATTAATCCTAAATTAGTGCACTGTTTCATAAATTCATTTATATGATGAATATGAAATTATTATCATTGGCCTAACACAGTTATATGTGACTCTGTGCATTTACTGTGCAACCTAACATTGATACTGTGGTTTCTTAGACATGTTAGTCAGTGCATTGTAGCATTATCTCGGCACTTATCTGTTTACACTGACTCTATTAGAAAGAGTACTGTCTTCAGTGCACTGCTGTTTCTTTAAATGAATGATCAAAATATTTGTTGAATGAGTTTTGTGAGCAGACACCTTCTAGACTTCACATCACTAGAGAGAATCTGTAAGTGAAATCTACTGAACAAAACTTGGAGGAGAACCCATTTCTCTTTAATAAACTTCTGTCCAGCTGAATCTTGTTTCACGTGTTCTCCAAACCCTCTGCCTTTTCTTTCAACACATGTTCAGTTCCTTTAACTTCTCGTGTGTTAAGCTCTTCAAAGCATTGCAGTTGTTTCCTATAAATATGTTTGTCTTTAATTTCCTAGCAGTTACTGCACAGGTGCATTTATCTAAAAAACAGTAATTGTATGTTAATATTTTTTAACAGGGAGTGGTGCTTGATGACACAATTCATCATTGCTGAGTCACCAACCTGATTGGATTCCTCCATCCAAATGACTGCATCCAAACTCAGAAAATAGTTTGTATTAACAAAGCTGCAGAGATTTCAGATGAAGGTGCAGCTTTATAATAGTGATGTTTTATTTGTATATTATATTTACACACAAGATGGAGACAAAGTTCATATAATACATACATTTCTTAATGAAACTTTCATACAAATAATATGTTCGTCTTTCAGCTCAACACGTGACTCCAACTTATATTGGTGTTTTATTCGTATATTATTTTTACTCACAACATGGACACAAAGTTTGTATTTTCATTTACGGAAAAACGTTTAAACATTTTATTTCCACTTTCTCACATTTTTAAATGTAAATCGTTAAATGTTAGGAATGACTTACCAGGTAAAAAAGAGCATTAAGACTGAGCCGAGTTCATCTGTAAATATTTTAAATAGACAAATAAAACATCTTTTTCTTGTATTTCCATAAACAGTGGGTCTAAATAAATAATTTGTCAGGAGTTATTAAGAAATGTTGAGTTACTATAATTATCAGAGAAAGATGAGTGATTAATTAAAAGTCAGTAAAACTGCATTTATTCATTTTACCAAGTGAATCTTTTTTTACCCTGCAGACATGCAAAAACCTGTGATATCAAGTCAGACTGAGATTTCATTATAAAGTCAGCATTTTCTTATGGGGGGAAAAGTTACAGTGGCAAAGCTTTATCGTAAACATTTGGTTGTTTTTTAAACTTTCTTCTTGTTAGCAAACATATTGTCTATGGTTGATTAATATTTTACTCATCAGCACCTGCAGTGATTTTATTGTTTGTTTTTCCTGAAAATCCTCTTTCAGACATTTAACCAAGCATGTAGTTTTATTTAATTCAAACTAGTGATGTCAAATGATTAAAATTTGTAATCAGATTAATCACAGGATTGCTGTGGATTAATTTTGATTAATCACAATTAAATATCATTCATTTTTTGTCATGGTCCTTGTGCCTGTCCTTAATAGGCGATATTAATAGGTCTGCAATTTGTTGCAATCCACTCGGCAATTGTGTCAGTCAAATTGTCCAAGGTAGGTTCACTGAGTCCCCGATGCTTCGTGAGTGGTTTGTTGCAAGCTGGGCGACAAAGTGCTAGCAGCATCCCCGACTAACGTATGCTTCGCGTTAATGTGATATTTTGAGCTGGAAGTGCTTTGGTGAAAACAATTCTTTCCTGCACAAAGCGCATAATACTTTATGTTGCTCGACTGTTCAGTCTTGTTGTTTTTATACTCAGATTTCCCATTGAGAGGGCCAACATGCTGTTTGTCATCTTGCATATTGAGTTGGTTGGTTCAGCTGCCCGTCACCAGATCAACTGCTCATTTGACTCTACTTGGACAAACTGCCCGAAATGTGTTGACAGAGACATTCCAGGGATTTTGAGTCATTCTGCTCTTCAGATGGGTTAACTGCGTTAAAAATGTTAATCAGATTAATCATGATGATGGATTAACCTGCATTAATGAGTTAATTTAGACAGCCCTAGTTCAAATACATTCATCACAGAAGTTTCTACTTTTATTGTTGTTTTTACATTTAATTGATTCCTTAGAAGAAAAGAACATTTGATTCTGATGGTTTTTAAATACTCCTGTTGTGCTGACACTGTTTTCTTGAACCAGTTGTAGCACTGATGTTGCTGTAAAATAGATATATAAGCTGCTGGACTAGTTCTAGGTTCTGAGGAGTGATGGAGCAAAGCACAGTGAAGAGACCAGAGCCAGAAACGTTTCAAATGAAAAGCAGCCATCTTTAATAAAACAGAAAAACATCAACACGATCAGTTGATGTTAAGTAGCTCACACTTATCCTTACATTTGTTCTAAACCCCACAGCTAGGTTGTTTCTTTAAGATTTAGTTTTTTATTTAAGAATCAGAAATCTTCATAATTTACTTCTTTAAGAGACTTTAAGAGAATTCAAGATCAGTCTGTTCTGTGCAGGACTAATAAAGCTAATTTAGTGTTATAAGCTCATTTAACTTGTGCTCATTATTAATCATCCTGATTAGTTTCTGTCTTGCACGAGCAATCAAATCTTATCAAAACCCTTTTTGGTGCGTTGACCCTTTAACACAAAGTTCCTGTAGAGAAATAAAAATAAATTTACTCCCGTGAGCAGGATGTCTCTCCGAGCACAGAGAGCTACCTGCGAGAGCGTGAAACTGTCACAGCGCGTGTAAAGCAGACACTGCTCTACAAAAAGGTCAAAACCACACAAAAGTTCAATTCATTTTTTATATAGTGTCAAATCACAAAAACGGTCACCTCAAGGAAGTTTTTGGGAGTCCCTACAACTCTAACCAAGTATAACACCATAGTTATTGTCTTAATTCACATGTCATGGTCTGAATAAAGCCTGTGTTTTGTGTGGATAGTTATGCTACAATCATGGCCAATAATCGGTATACCCTACACACGTTGCTCCACGTTTGGTGAAAGTAATGAGTTTAGGATTGTAAAAAAACGGAATATTTCATTCATTCGGTTTATACAACCTGATTGGATCCCTCCATCCTGATGACTGCTGCTGTGGATAATGGACCCAAACCATCCTCTGCATCTCCTACTGGACCTGCAGATAAACACTTCCTTCAACAACTGTTTCAGCTTCACTGACACAAAGATACAGAAAATCTACACCTCACACCACAATCCCTGTACTCAGTTTAGACATAAGATCCTTATTGTGTCATATTATGTATTGATTTATTGAACACTTCACTCTTTGTATTTTTTCTTTCATTGGCTTCATTTAATGCATTTATAAGAGCTCTATAATGTTGTTGTTGTTTTTTGTCTTTTTAATTATTTTTCAAGAAAGTGGACGTGATTAACAACTTCGAGGCAGTAGGACCTTAAACATGACTTTGACCAGAATCTGATTTGTGACATGTGACTGTAAATTCTTCTGTGTTGTCACAGTTCAATGTCATATTATGTCATATCAACAGTTTATATCAGTTTTGTTTTCTGATTATTAGCATTTCTGGTCTGTTCGCTGTGATTTTTCTCTTTGTTTTTCATTATTATTTCGGTGACATCTCTAACACTGGTCAGCTCATCACATTTCAGTTCATGACAAACTTGAAAGTTGGAGTCTAAAGGTCTAAACTCTTATGCAGGTTTGAGGCCACAGCCCAGGTAGTAAAAGCAGATATTGTGTTTGGTGGTTATTAATTAACTAGAAGACCATTACAACAGGTGAATTCTCTAAAACAACTTTGCTTTCTTGAAGGACTGTAAGGTTCAAGCTGTAAAGATGTGACATTTGATGAGTGTAGAAACTTTCCTGAACTGTAACGTGTTCAGAGACATTCAGAGATCCTGTGTCCCTGAACTCGAACTACTTACAGGATGTAGTCAGTTTACAGTAATACAGTCATCTTTGATTGAATCTGGTCAAAGGAAATTAACTTCACTGGTATACAAGCATATTTTAATGATGTATTATTTGAGAAAATAAACTTTTGACTTCATGTATTTCAGCTGCATTTTACTCAGAATTATACCCTCATGTTCATGAGGGTCAAGAATTTTTCTTTGTTTTGAGTGTGAGAGCGGAGGTCTGGCAGGCTGACAATCTAAACCCTGTGATGAATCCAAATTTATGTCTTTGGCTGCAACGACAACTTTAGTTCAAACTGCAGATAAAAACTCTGAGAACATGCTGACTTTTCCTACTTGAACTTCTGAAACACCACAGCTTCCTTTGTGTCATTTTTATGTTCTATTTAGGTTTCGTTTTTTTTTAAAGGAGAAGTCAAAATTTTCTAAATTTTTCACTTTTGTGTCGTTTTAAGGAGCACAAACTGAAAACTATCTGAATGACACACACAGCGCCCTCTGACGGACACAAGTGTTTTGTGCGTGTTTCAGTTTAACACGTGATCGTGATTCATGAAAATGAAAGTAAATTCCGACACTTTTGAACTGAGCTGAGACGCCATTACAGGGAGTCAGATCTCTGCTGAAAAACACACGTTTGGAGGATTTTAATCAGAAAGTTCAAGAGACACTAATTTGGTGAGTTAAAAATACTTAAAGATCAAATGGCTGAGAAACTTAGACTTTTTGAAAATTTTCTGAGCTGCCATGTGTGTTCAGAGACTTTCAGAGATCCTGTGTCTCTGAGCTGCAACCACAGCTTCTGTTCAAGCTGCCTGCAGAAATTCTGGGAACAAACTACAAACAAAAACTGTCCCATTTGTAAAAGAAAATCTTCAAAGGATCATCCAATTGTCAACTTTACACTGAAAGAACTTGCTGATTCAGTTGCTGGGAGACAGAAATCTGGATCATCTGAGACAGAAAAGAGAGAGAAGAAATTAACAGTGGTGTGCAGTAAACATGAGGAAGTGCCTAAACTGTTCTGTGTGGACGAGCAGAGAGCTGTGTGTCCTGTGTGTGACTTTTCTCTCCACCAGAGTCACAAAGTGGTTCCTGTAGAAGAAGCAGTCAGTGACCTGAAGGAGCAGCTGAAATCTGACTTAAAGTCTCTGCAGGACAAGAGGAACAAATACAAACAAGTGGAGAAAACATACAATAAAGTGATTCAACACTCCAAGAAGCAGCTGTTGTCCACAGAGAGGCAGATCAGAGCAGAGTTCAACAAGCTCCAGCAGTTCCTGAAAGAGGAAGAGGAGTCCAGACTGGCAGCTCTGAGGGAGGAAGAGGAGCAGAAGGGGAGGACTATCAGCAGAGAGATGAAGATGATTGAGGAGCAGATCTCCTCTCTGTCAGACAGCATCTCTGCTGTTGAAGAAGAGCTGCAGAAACACAGCGTGCCATTCCTCAGCAGTTATAAAGACACTCAGAGCAGAGCCAGAGCCCAGAGCTCAGTGTCAGATCCACAGCTGGTCTCAGGAGCACTGATAGATGTGGCCAAACACCTGGGCAACCTGTCCTTCAGAGTGTGGGAGAAGATGAAGGAGAAGGTCCACTTCAGTCCTGTCATTCTGGACCCAAACACTGCAAGTGGCTGGCTCTATCTGTCTGATGATCTGACCAGTGTGAGATATGGAGACACATGGCAGCAGCTTCCTGATAATCCAGAGAGAAACACTAAGCATACCAATGTTTTTGGCTGTGAGGGCTTCAGCTCAGGGAAACACAGCTGGGAGGTGGAGGTGGGAGACCATCCTGTCTGGAATGTGGGTTTAGTTAAAGAGTCAGTTGACAGGAAGGGAGAGTGTTCTGGTTCACCAAAATATGGAATCTGGTGTTTAACACATCGCATTGGAAAATACACTAATGGTGTTGGTCAGACTGTGACAGTGAAGAAGAGTCTCCAGAGGATCAGCGTCCAGCTGGACTATGACAGGGGGGAGGTGTCCTTCTATGACCCTGAAGACATGACTCACATCTGCACTCACAGAGACACTTTCACTGAGAAACTCTTCCCATATTTCAGTGTTGGAAAGGCAGGAGACGCCAAAACCTCTGATGTCAAAATCTGTCAGACTGAGATTTGATTGTAAAGTGATTCTTTATTTTAACTGTTTTTTCAGTACAGCAGCAGGGTTAATTTTAGGGAAATTATTAATCACACTGTCTAACTTCATTATCAGGTTTTATTTCATTTTGTTGTTCTAGTGGAACTATTAGCAATTCAATGAAACCAAAGCAACTTTTTCATGTGATAATCTTGTGACCCACTCGAGTTTCTGTAAGAAACTTTTACATTTTTTTCTTGTTTCTTTTAAATTAATATTTTCAGAATATTTCTCATGTTGTTCATGTAAATATTTTTGATAGTTTTAAAATCTGAATGATGATTTCTTTGCTTTTCAAAGTTGTTGAGTGTGAACAGCAAACTGTGACACTTCTTAAAAGAAGGATTCATGATTAAACATCAGCAAGAGTCAACTTTACAACTACAAGATTTAAATGTCCTGATTATCAGCATCTTGTTTTCAGTAAATAACATTTGAAAGTAACACGTCTTCTTTAAAGTTTTCTAAATTCAAAGAAATGACTTCTAAGTTGTGACGCTGTCTCATCAGTGTAACTACACTTGATTGATTTCATTAAAAATGTTCTTTCTTGTGTTGTTTTTAACCTTAATCAGAAGCTGACATCTCTCACAGTTTGAAAGGTTTCTGGATCTTCTCATGTTTCATAATTAGGTTTTAATTTGATTTTCAAACTTCACTCTCAGTCTCAGTGTTTCAGTGAATCACCTACCTTTGATTTGTACTTCAATGTTATTCTTTAACTGCTCTCTTTGATTATTGAGATCACAAAATGTTTCTGTGAAGTGAAATAAATAAATTCAGTGATTCTGTTGTTGTTGTGTTTGACAGTAAATCAGCTTTTCAGACACAGTCATTAGTTCAGATTCATTTAACATGGAAACTCACTTTGATTGTTGTGTTTACATTTAACTGACTCCTTAGAATAAAATATTATTTGCTTCTATTAGTTTGTAAATATTCTTGTTGTGCTGAAGCTGTTTTATTGAAACAATCAGCAGATTTTATCAAATCAAGAATTGATTTTAAGCAGCTACATTTTAAATCTTTTTTTCAGACCAACATTCACATTTAACCCCAGACAGAAATCAAATGTGATCATTGATAAACTTTACATTCTCACAGCTAATCTGTATGTTTACAACCTCAGAAAATAGTTTGTATGAACAAAGCTGCAGAGATTTCAGATGAAGGTGCAGCTTTATAATAGTGATGTTTTATTTGTATATTATATTTACGCACAAGATGGAGACAAAGTTCAGATTTTGTTTTCTAGTAAAAATGTTTACACTGTAAACATTTACACTTATCCCATTTTTAAATGTAAATCATTAAATGTTAGAAATGACTTCACTTAACAGATAAACAGAACACTAAGACTGAGCCAAGTTCATCTGTAAATATTTTAAATAAACAAATAAAATGTCTAATCTCACTTTCACCTCAGGTCAGTGTCAGTCTGATCAGCTCAAATCCAGAATCCTGCTGCGATAAAGCAAATTGTCTCTTTAGGATCAAATCAAACTGATGCTGCTGATGTGGTCGCTGTAGTGTCTGTAAGTTTGAGTCTTGTGTGTCATCTGCAACCACCACACATTCAGAGGGGGAGAGAGGGCAGTACAGGCCTCGACCAACACCCACAAAGCTCTCCTGCAGGGAAAGAATCTGGCCAAAACTCCACTGGTTAAAATGTCTCTGCTCTCTGGTGTCACTGTAGTGCAGAGGCTTCAGAACTAGAATCCTCTGGTTTAAGGATTTCTTCAACATTAAATAATCCAGTGACAGTTGTCTGTATTTCCACCGCTGCACACAAACAATAACTGTTAACAATGAATTCAGCAAACTTTATTTTTCAAATTGTAAACAAATACAGTTTAAAACAGCATTTCTGTCGCTGCCACAGAGTAACTCACATTAGGACCCCGTCCTCGTTTGGGCTGTTAAAAGTCAATTTACTCGCGTGAGCAGGATTTCTCTCCGAACGCAAGGAGGTGTCCGTCAGAGCGTGAAACTGTCACAGTGCATGTAAAGGAGACACTGCTCTACAAAAAGTGTGATTTTTATCCTGGTGGGAGCAGAACAGCTAAAGTAAGAGGGAAATTCATAACAGTTTTTTAAATGAGACATGTAGTTTTGATCTTCTTTTGCTGCTGGTTCAGTGAATTTTGGTCTGAGAGTGACGAAACCTGCAGCTGCAGAATCTGTGAGGTGTCGGCTTTCAGCTCCTGACAGCATGTCCACTTACGTGACATCGGATGAAAGATCCACACTTTGTGTTTAAATCCATTCACCTGCTGTTATTTCCTGTTTTAGCTGTTTGCTGTGTTGAAATAGTTTTGTGAGCTTTAAGCTGAGATTTACACCTTAAGATCACACACAGAAACACAGAGAGAGTCAGAAGCAGGTCCAACCAGCTGGGCAGCTGCCCTTTTGTAATGATCCCTGGCAAGTGATTGACCTACTGTGCACAGATCAGCCAATAGACACATACCAATTAACTTTAAATGGGCCAATAGATACAGGCCTTACACTTGAAAGACAAGAGAAACAGAGGAATAACACTGCCACTAGTCGTGGCATGTAACAATTATACCTCAGACTGCATGTTTGAGGTATAATTTTAATCTCCAAAAAATGCATGAATTTAATACAAATATGTGGGGATAGAAACAAAGCATCAATCCTATCATGGTAGACTTGATCCCATAGCAATACCAGAGTCGGTATCGATACTATCAATACTTGGATCGATCTGCCCACCTCTACTGATTGCATTGTTCTTCAATACGTAAGATACACTTCACATTCTTGGTCTCATTTTTTTTTTTTTTTTTGCCATATTAAGATAAAGTAAAACATGAGAAGTTAAAATGTTTTATTTCTTTTCCTTTTTTGTTTTTGTTTTGAGGGCAACTACTCACACAAATAATATGAGTATCTGAACGACAGCCTAGCAGCACCATCTGGTGAAGACAAATAACATATTGTAGATATCAAGTGGAGGTGGAAAAAAGGCTGCAGAGAACCCACACAAACATGACAAGTCCACACAGAAAGGCCCCGCCCAGGTGATGAAGATGAACTTGGGGCCTTCTTGCTGTGAGGCAACACTGCCTTTGGACACCTGCTTTTTAGGTGGTCAGACACACTGAAACACTGAGGAGTCTGAGGCTATCATGTGGGTAATCTGTTGGTTTCTGGCTCACTATTTTTGTCATGTATGTCTTCTTATTGTCTTTTAACAAGAGAGTGGAGAGCAGGAGGCAGAAGCTTCAGACAAGAGGAGGCTGCAGCTGAAATTGTGGGAATCATCACTATAACATCATAGTTTGTGAATGAGCTCTCCAAAACCACTTTCAATCCTGCCTTATGTAAAAGTTCAGGTTTGCTCAATGTATAAAGTGATGTTATTCATTTAGACACAGGTCACTGTTACATTAAGATTCTTCATGAGTTCATTCACATGTTTTCATAAACCCGATTAAGAAATGAGCAACATCATGCATTTCTATTTGCAGAATTTGTCAGTACATGAAGTGGTGCATGATGCTTCTGATTTGATTTTGTTAGCTTGGCAGCTATATTTTGATAGTTAATTTCATAATTACAACAGGCAAACTTTAAAGTGAGTCATATAAACTACAGTCTGCAGAGAGCTGTCACTGCCATTTGCTGTTAACTCATCCTTGATCCTGCTTCTACTTCCTGTGTAATACGTTTCCAAAAGACACAAACTAACCCTCGTATTTTTTTGTTAAATCTCAGACTATAATTATTACTGTCACCTGTCACAGATTGTCTTCATCATGATAAACATGTTAAAATTAATTACAAATACATTACATACAAATTTTATATACCATATATGTACTCAGAGCAGAGCCCAGAGCTCAGTGTCAGATCCACAGCTGGTCTCAGGAGCACTGATAGATGTGGCCAAACACCTGGGCAACCTGTCCTTCAGAGTGTGGGAGAAGATGAAGGAGAAGGTCCACTTCAGTCCTGTCATTCTGGACCCAAACACTGCAAACTGCTGGCTCTATCTGTCTGATGATCTGACCAGTGTGAGACAAGGAGACACAAAGCAGCAGCTTCCTGATAATCCAGAGAGAAACACTAAGTATGCCACTGTTTTTGGCTCTGAGGTCTTCAGCTCAGGGAAACACAGCTGGGAGGTGGAGGTGGGAGACCATCCTGTCTGGAATGTGGGTTTAGCTAAAGAGTCAGTTGACAGGAAGGGAGAGTGTTCTTCTTCACCAAAATGTGGAATCTGGTGTTTACTCCATCGTAGTGGAAAATACACTAATAGTGATGGTCAGACTGTGACAGTGAAGAAAAGTCTCCAGAGGATCAGAGTCCAGCTGGACTATGACAGGGGGGAGGTGTCCTTCTATGATCCTGAAGACATGACTCACATCTACACTCACAGAGACACTTTCACTGAGAAACTCTTCCCATATTTTCATGTTTGGAAGGCAGGAGACGCCAAAACCTCTGAAATCAAAATCTGTGAGATTGAGATTTGATTGTAAAGTGATTCTTTTTTTTTAACTGTTTTGATTTTTTTTTTCAGTCCAGCAGCTTAATTTTAGGGACATTATTCATCAAACTTTCTAACTTAATTATCAGGTTTTATTTATTTTTTGTTGATTTAGTGGAAGTATTAGCAGTTCAATTAACCGAAAGCAACTATTTTATGTGACCCACTCGACCGACTCGAGTTTTTGAAAGAAAAGTTTACTTTTTATATTTCTTTTAAATTCATGTTTTCAATATTTCTCATGTTGTTCATGTGAATATTTTTGATAATTTTAAAATCTGAATGATGATTTATTTGCTTTTCAAAGTTGTTGAGTGTGAACAGTAAACTGTGACACTTCTTAAAAGAAAAAAGGATTAATGATTAAACTTGTGTCACACCAGCAAGAGTCAACTTTAAAACTACTGGATCCTAATTATCCTGATTATCACCATCTTGTTTTCAGTTAAACAACCATTTTAAAGTAACACGTCTACTTAAAAAAAAAAAAAAAAATCAAAGACTTGACTTCTAAGTTCAAAAACTGTCTCATCAGTGTAACTACACTTGATTTGATTAAAAATATTTTTTCTTGCGATATTTTTAACTTCAATCAGCAGCAGGCGTCTCTCACAGTTTGAAAGATTTCTGAATCTTCTGATCCTCTTTTATAATCAGGTTTTTGATTTTTAAACTTTGCTCTCAGTCTCAGTGTTTCAGTGAATGAAAATAGGTCCTACCTTTGATTTTTACCTCAATGTTATTCTTTATTTGGTCTTTTTGATTATTGAGAATCACAAAATGTCTGTGTGACGTGAAATAAATCAAATTCAGTGATTCTGTTGTTGTTGTGTTTGACTGAAAATCAGCTTTTCAGACACATTCAGTCGTTAGTTAAGATTTATTTAACATAGAAACTCACTTTCATTGTTCTTTTTATATTTAACCGACTCCTTAGAATAAGAAATTATTTGCGTCTATTGGTTTTTAAATATTCTTGTTGTGCTGAAGCTGTTTTATTGAAACAATCATAATCAGATTTTGTTTTCAGACCAACATTCACATTTAAGCTCAGCTCTTATAAACTGCATATCAGAGAAGACTTGTGCAGTTTGTTTTGATGGAGTCACTGATTCTCACTTTGATCTGATCCTCAATGTGAAACATTACCAGGCAGAAATCAAATGTAATCATGGATAAAGTTTACATTCTCACACCTGATCTTCATCTTTATAAACTCTAACTTGTGTTGTTTAACAGTAAATTTAATATTTACACTGACAGAGCAGAGCTGGAAATAGTTTGTATGAACAAAGTTGCAGAGATGTTTGATGAAGTTCCAACTTTATAATATTGGTGTTTTATTCATATATTATATTTACTCATAAGATGGAGACAAAGTTTATATCATCAAAGGTTTTTTAAACATTTTATTTCCAGTTTCTCACATTTTAAACTGTAAATCATAAATGTTAGAAATAACTTCACTTAACAGGTAAAACAGAACATTAAGACTGAGCCGAGTTCATCTGTAGTTCAATGCGAGTTTAAACACATTCATCACAGAAATTTCTAGCTTTATTGTTGTTTTTACATTTAATTGATTCCTTAAAATAAAAGAAAATTTGCTTCTGGTGCTTTTTAAATTTCCTGTTGTGCTGAAACTGTTTTCTTGAAGCATTTGTAGCACTGATGCCACTGTAAACAGATATATACGATACTGGACTAGTTCTAGGTTCACAAGAGTGATGGAGCAAAGCACAGTGAAGAGACCAGAGCCAGAAACCTTGAAATGAAAAGCCACCATCTTTAATAAAACACAAACACAATCAGTTGATGTGTAGTACATCACACGTATCCTTCCATCTGTTCCAAATCCAACACCTCGGTTGTTTCTTTAACCTCCTAAGACACGAACTCTTCCACAGCATGCATTTTTAATTTCTCTTTGATATTTGGGGCCTGATGAATGTAAAAACAAAGAATTACCAGATTTTTTTTTTTACCTTATTTTTTTTTAAGAAAAATAAGAGCCACATATGAGGATATTCGTTTAAAATTCTGATAGAACAGTAGCAGTATAATGTCCTCGTAAGTGGATATCAGGCCCTTGTAGAGCAAATTGAGTATTTTGGTCTAAATAACCCAAAATGTGATGTCCACATATGTGGATGCCAGGTCCTAGGAGGTTAAACTTTAGTTTTTGATTAAAGAATCAGAAACCTTCAGTTTCAGAATTTACTTCTTTAAGAGACGTTAAGTGAATTCTGTTCTGTGAAAAGCAAATAAAGCCAATTTAGTGTTATGAGCTTATTAAACTTGTGCTCATTATTAATCACTATGATTAGTTTCTGTGTTGTATGAGCAATCAAATGTGATCAAAACCCATTTTTGGTGTGTTGAGCCTTTAATGCAAAGTTCCTGTAAAGAAATCCAGTTTGGCTCAAAACAAAAAAAAATAACATCACTCAATGTCATTAAAGTCTGAATAATCACACTTTCAGTTCAGGTCAGGTTTTCACAGTTTGTCTTTGGGAAATAAATCCTTCATTTTCCGAGTAAACACAATTATATCTCTGATGCTTTACATTCATGTCTCTGCTCTCTGATGTTGCTGATTTAATTTATCAGAAGCTAATGTGCTCTTATGGAGGAAGAGGGAAGGGTTACGCTAAAGGAGCATTCCCACAAATCACTTCAATATGATCTTAGTCTAGTTCGAACAGGAGTTTTTACACACATGTTATACATTTGAACATGAATTTTAACTATGATGGCTTTCACTATGAGGGCGTTTATTTTTCTGTTGTAGTATAATATTTGTGGCCTGGGTTGCACAATCATAATTAGATTAGATAAATTTATTTGAAGAAACTCCGTTTTAAATCATCGTTGTTAAATTTCCATTTTAAATGTAACCTCTGTTCTGATGAACCGCATATTACAGAAGATGCTTTGATAGAGTAGAGAACAAATCTCAGCAAAGTCTTTACAAAATGGGAATTTTAAATCTTTTTGCATGTTTGTTCAGTCGTCTTTAGTCACAGACACAATCCTGCTGACATGTTGGCAGAAAATGTTTCCTGTTGCAGCTGAAAGAAAAAACCCCACAACATTCACATTCTGATGTCATTTTTACGTTATATTAAAATAAAGTAAAGCATGAGAGGTCAGTGTTTTATACTTGTTTTCCTTTTATTTTTTATTCCTGTGTTGAGGGCAAGTGCCCAGGCAGAATATTTAAGTATCCAAATGACAGCCCAGCAGCGCCATCTGCTGGAGAGAAATAACATATTGTAGATATTGCAGTCTATTTACACCTGCAGGCCAGTGGCCACTCTTTCAGTGATGAGGATGTACATGTCCTGGACAGGGAGGAACGCTGGTTTGAGTGCGGAGTCAAGGAGGGCATTTACGTGAAAAGGGAAAGACTGTCTCTGAATCAAGGAGGGGGCCTTTTGCCATCTTGCTGTGCCGTGATTGCAGCCATTCCCCAACTCACTGTGAATCGTACTCATGGCCATCAGTGGTCTTTGATCATGACAATTTGCATATTAATGATCACGGAACTGACGTCCCAGCCCATTGTTCATTCAGTGGGCTGTGAGGTCAGTTATTGTGCAAAGGTACTGTTTATAAGGTTGGGGAAACTTACAGTCAGCTGAGACTGAAGAAGTCACTTAGATGAGTGACAAAACGTTTCTCCCACTGATAACGCTACATCCAGATGAACAGAATCAACCTTTTGGGATCTCAGGTGGTAGTCAGTTTAACTGCTAATCTGTTAGCAGAGAACTAATCGCCCTACTAATTATCTCACTCACATACTATACACATGTAGCTTCTTCTTTTGACTATAAACATCACAGCAGTTATTCTAACACTTTGCTGAAGTATAACAAGGCATAAAGCACTAAAATGAATGTGAATCAATACAAACTCACCAGAGCAGTTTGGTTAATGCTGAATGTCTGAACTCAGCTCTGCTTCAAAGTTAGTGACTTCTCACTCTAACAACACATTAGACTCATTAGTTTCAATCATGTACATTTTTATCAACTTATCTAGCATGACTCATTTCATCATACCGGCACACAGAGGACACCTGGTTTCTATCACAGCTGGGATTTCATTCTGCTGTGACGGGCCATCGTAGTCTAATCACAAAATAGCATAACTGAATTCTTATATCAATAAATCATGTTTAGTTCCATCTATCTCTCCTTATTGAAATATCTGCATTAACGCTTAAGTAAACAAAAACTTTGCAGCTGTTTATGAGCCCTCTGACAGAGAAGAGAAGTTTGTATAGAGAAAGTTGCAGAGATGTCAGATGAGTGTCAAAATGTATAATATTTGATTGTTTTTTAACACATTTGGTCACTCAACAAAATTTAAAAACACATCTAAAAACAGAAAATACTACAACATTCCCAAAAGGAAAAATCTCAGCAAAGTCTTCACAGAACAGAAATTTTGAAACTTTTTGCATCTTTGTTCACTGAGTCGTCTTTAGTCACAGACACAATCCTGCTGACACGTTGGCAGAAAATGTTTCCTGTTGTTGTTGCAACTGAAAAAATAAATCTTGTAAAACTGGTTCAGTGACAATCAGCTGATTGCTAGTGCTGTGTGAGCCTGCAGATTTTTATATTGACCTGATACAGAGTAAATACAGGGCCAGTACCAATACTTGTAACCTATATAGGCAACTTATGTTGGGGAGAGCAGTGTGTCATGACTTAACAGAGGGCATTTTCCAATGAAAGTATAACTTAGATTGAAAGTAAAATTACTTAAACATAAATTAATTCACATAAATGTGATCACACTTTAGTGGGTATCACACACTCCCTGACAAAAATAAAATGGTTCCCGATATTCACAAAATCATGACATTTAAAACTTTTTTTTCAAACTCTCTCAAAACTTATCATAACTGATTTTATCAGTCCAAGAATTACTTTAAACAATAGGGGTGATGTGTATGCAGATGGGGTTAGTGATGCGTGATACTGGTATGGTGAGTATGGTATTGGGGTGCAGTACATTGGTGAATGTGACATACACGCAGGCAGCACAATTGCCAATGGTGGGCATGGAAATACAGTGCATGATGGTATGGTTGTGACAAGTAAATGTGGTGCTGTGCGTTTCCCCAACTAGATTAACTGCTGCATGTGACTGCACTGAGGGTTCACCCAATGATTCATAAGTCAGAAACTGTTGTGGCTTTCTGTGACAGGTAGACCTTGTAATGTCTATATAAGTGTGTCCCAGTGGTTGAACCTGTAAGTTAGACTGCAAATGAGTTTAAAGCTCATCCTCTCCAGGCCCTGTGGGTTCAGATAGATTGTCACTATCCACTTGCATTTCTTTTATCTCCTCTCTCAGAGAAAATGGCACAGGTGAACATTCTGTCCCAGTTTCATTTCCATATGCAAGGTTGAATAGCTTTAAATATCATCATAATACCCATATGTATGGCATATTCTTTGGGTGTAGCTGGAACGAAGTCATAAGTTTGCTGTACTGCGCTGCTGCTCCAGAGGGAGAGATAGTACTTCCAGGTTAGTTTTGTTCACCTCCTCATGTATGTGTATATATTAGGGGTGCAACGATATTCGTATCGATATTGAACCGTTCGATACAGTGCTTTCGGTTCGGTACGCATATGTATCGAACAATACAACATTTGTAATTTATTTTATCAACTTTCCTTCTGACGATGCTGTCTGTGTTGAGCGCTCAGTGAATCTGCGTTCGACTACTCCGCCTAGGCTCCACTGTCCAGCGCAGATCCACTGAGCGCTCAACACAGACAGCATCGTCAGAAGGAAGAGCGCAGGGCAAGCTAGCGAGACAGAAGTTAAGCTCTCCTTGCAACATGGACCTCCCCCACCCTCATTCAGATCTGGCGTTTGGAATTATTTTGGTTTTCATGTGACGTATGACCCTGAAGGTAAGCGTGTCATGGACTAAAGTAAAACAGTATGTTGGATGTGCCATGCAATGCTCAATTACATGGGTGGGAGCTAGCGTGTTAGCGCAGTTAGCTCGTTAACGTGTTGGCCGTCTAGCCCCATGCCCGGGGCGATCGGCGGTAGCTCGTTAACGGAGATTTGCCATGTTGTGGTGTTAAGGTCATTTCAACGAGATTAACCTGAAAGCACTAGTGGGAACACAACGAATATGACTGCACATTTACGCCGACATCATCCTAGTGCAAAGACAAAAACAACAAGCATGCTACTAACTTTAGCTGTTAGCACATGATTCTCCTTATGGTGCTGAGAATATAGCCCAGAAGAAGCGGATAGTATAGCTTTTATTTTGGAAAGAGACATTTCTCTGTAATAAACTCTCTTTTCCAAAGATGAGTGATTCCTCAATCAGATACAGGGCTTGCAATATCGCTAGCCCGACGTCCTGGGGCTAGCAATTTTTTCAGTCGGGCTACCAAAATCTATCTCTTCCCTGCCCGTCGGGCTATTGTAGGAAGGAAAAATATATGTCAATGCTTTTGCATTCTTTCGGAAATGTAGCTGGGTAATTATGTCATTGGCATCGGTGAGCCACTGTCAATATGTGACATATTGAAATCGCGTTTGAATTTGCGCTTGTTTTTTTGCTTTCACTTTGCAATCGCGTGAACTGTGTATAGAGAGCGACAGCACTGATCTGTGAGTGATGATAATTTGTGCACCAATTCCTCTGACATCGTCTTATTAATCGTTAGCTTACTATGCAAACATGACAAGTGAAATCTCCCGCAGCAAGCTTAAACATGTGAGAGGTTGATCGCGCAGAGAATCGCTGAGCATTATGTGAGTGCGCGTGTAAAAGCAGCAGGATTTATATTTTAGTTCTGCTGAGCCAAATAAGACAGGTCAGGGTGAAGAAGTGACAGCCAAAGAAAAGCTTACCACAAAACGGAAAAGTTATGACAAATCAGACTATAAGGCAAAAAGAAAGTGCAGCTTTATGGTTTCATGGACAAAAGAATTTCTGTGGCTGCGATATGATGAGCTATATAACCGGGGCTGCACATAAGTGGTCCACAGGTGCGCATTCGCTGTCAAAATAAAAAACACGCACAAGGGTTAGGGTTAAATTTAAAAACTGTACTTTTGAGTTAAAATATATATTTATAATTTTAATAAATGACAAATTAAAAAGGCATGAACATTTTTTTTGTATCGAAAAAATATCGAACTGTGACACCAAAGTATCGAACCGAACCGTGAATTTTGTGTATCGTTGCACCCCTAGTAGACATGTTACTATAAAATGTTATTTAACTGAAAACAAGATGCTGATAATCAGGATCATTTAGATCTTGTAGTTGTAAAGTTGACTCTTGCTGATGTGACACAAGTTTAATCATTAATCCTTCTTTAAAGAAGTGTCACAGTTTACTGTTCATACTCAACAACTTTGAAAAAGCAAAGAAATCATCATCATTTAGGTTTTAAAATTAATAAAATATTTACATAAACAACATGAGAAATATTGTGAAAATATTAATTTAAAAGAAACAAGAATATTAAAAGCAAAAATTTCTTACAGAAACTCGAGTGGGTCAGATTTTCACAAGAAAAAGTTCCTTTGGTTTCATTGAATTGATAATAGTTCCATTGAATCAATAAAATAATTAAAAAAAAACCTGATAATGAAGTTAAACAGTTTGATTAATAATTTCCCTAAAATTAAGCTGCTGGACTGAAAGAAAACCTCCCAAAACAAAACAAGACAAAAAAAAAACCCCAATTAAAATAAAGACTCACTTTACAATCAAATCTCAGTCTGACAGATTTTGATATCAGAGGTTTTGGCGTCTCCTGCATTTCCAACACTGAAATATGGGAAGAGTTTCTCAGTGAAAGTGTCTCTGTGAGTGTAGATGTGAGTCATGTCTTCAGGGTCATAGAAGGACACCTCCCCCCTGTCATAGTCCAGCTGGACTCTGATCCTCTGGAGACTCTTCTTCACTGTCACAGTCTGACCAACACAATTAGTGTATTTTCCACTGCGATAAACTAAACACCAGATTCCATATTTTGGTGAAACAAAACGCTCATTTTTGTCAACTGACTCTTTAATTAAACCCACAATCCATTCAGGATGGTCTCCCACCTCCACATCCCAGCTGTGTTTCCCTGAGCTGAAACCCTCAGATCCAAAAACAGTGGCAGTATAAGTGTTTCTCTCTGGATTATCAGGAAGCTGCTGCTTTGTGTCTCCTTGTCTCACACTGGTCAGATCATCAGACAGATAGAGACAGCAGTTTGCAGTGTTTGGGTCCAGAATGACAGGACTGAAGTGGACCTTCTCCTTCATCTTCTCCCACACTCTGAAGGACAGGTTGCCCAGGTGTTTGGCCACATCTATCAGTGCTCCTGAGACCAGCTGTGGATCTGACACTGAGCTCTGGGCTCTGGCTCTGCTCTGAGTGTCTTTATAACTGCTGAGGAATGGCACGCTGTGTTTCTGCAGCTCTTCTTCAACAGCAGAGATGCTGTCTGACAGAGAGGAGATCTGCTCCTCAATCATCTTCATCTCTCTGCTGATAGTCCTCCCCTTCTGCTCCTCTTCCTCCCTCAGAGCTGCCAGTCTGGACTCCTCTTCCTCTTTCAGGAACTGCTGGAGCTTGTTGAACTCTGCTCTGATCTGCCTCTCTGTGGACAACAGCTGCTTCTTGGAGTGTTGAATCACTTTATTGTATGTTTTCTTCACCTGTTTGTATTTGTTCCTCTTGTCCTGCAGAGACTTTAAGTCAGATTTCAGCTGCTCCTTCAGGTCACTGACTGCTTCTTCTACAGGAACCACTTTGTGACTCTGGTGGAGAGAAAAGTCACACACGGTACACACAACTCTCTGCTCGTCCACACAGAACAGTTTAGGCTCTTCCTCATGTTTACTGCACACCACTGTTAATTTCTTCTCTCTCTTTTCTGTCTCAGATGATCCAGATTTCTGTCTCCCAGCAAATGAATCAGCAAGTTCTTTCAGTGTAAAGTTCACAAATGGATGATCCTTTGAAGATTTTCTTTTACAAATGGGACAGTTTTTGTTTTTAGTTTGTTCCCAGAATTTCTGCAGGCAGCTTGAACAGAAGCTGTGGTTGCAGCTCAGAGACACAGGATCTCTGAAAGTCTCTGAACACACATGGCAGCTCAGGTAATTTTCAAACAGTTTCTCAGCCATTTGATCTTTAAGTAATTTTAACTCACCAAATTAGTGTCTCTCGAACTTTCTGATTAAAATCCTCCAAATGTCTGTTTTTCAGCAGAGATCTGACTCCCTGTAATGGCGTCTCAGCTCAGTTCAGTAGTGTCGGAATTTACTTTCATTCTCATTTTGAATTTTCGTGTCCGCCAGAGGGCGCTGTCTGTGTCATTTAAACAGTTTTCAGTTTGTGCTCTTTAAAACGACACAAAAGCGATAATGTCTTAACCTCTTAATTAAAAACAAAAGAAAAGCTAAACAGAACATAAAAACGACACAAAGAAGATGAAGCTGTGGTGTTTCAGAAGTTCATGTAGCACAAGTCAACGTGTTCTCAGAGTTTTTATCTGCAGTTTGAACTAAAGTTCAAAAGGACAGAAACTTAGATTAATCACAAGGTTTAGATTGTCAACCTACCAGAGTCCTGCTCTCACACTCAAAAAAAAGAAGAAAAATTCTTGACCCTCATGAACATGAAGCAATAATTTTGAGTAAAATGCAGCTGAAATACATAAAATTAAAAGTTCATTGTTTCAAATAATACATCATTAAAATATGCTTGTTATAAACTAAATGTATACCAGTGAAGTTTATTTCCTTTGACCAGATTCCATTAAAGATTTCTCTATCATTGTAAACTGACATCCTGTAAGTAGTCAGAGTTCAAGATCACAGGATCTCTGAATGTCTCTGAACACGTCACAGTTTAGGCAAGTTTCTACAGTCATCAAATGTAACATCTTTACAGCTTGTACCTTACAGTCCTTCAAGAAAGCAAAGTTGTTTTAGAGAATTCACATGTTGTAATGGTGTTCTAGTTAATTAATAAACACCAAACACACTACTGTCTGCTTTTACTTCCTGGGCTGTGGCCTCAAACCTGCATAAGCTGTTAAACTTTTAGACTCCAACTTTCAAGTTTGCCTTGAACTGAAATGTGATGAACTGACCAGTGTTAGAGATGTCACCAAAATAATAAATAGAAAACAAATACAAGAATAACAGTGGGCAACAAGAAACCAGAAATGCTAATAAATGGAAATAAACAAACTGATGTAAACTTGTTGATATGACATTAAACTGTGTCAATCACATCCACTTTTTTAAATGAAAAGTAACACTGTAGACCTCTTATAAATGCATTAAATGAATCCATGACAAGACAACTGATACTTTATTTATCCCAGACGTTGTGACATTACTTTGTTACAGCAACCATTCACACACACACACACACACACACACACACACACACACACACACACACACACACACACACACACAAAGTGAAGTGTTCAATAAATCAATACATAATATGACACAATAAGGAGCTTACATCTAAACTGAATACAGGGATTGTGGTGTGAGGTGTAGATTTTCTGTATCCTTGTGGCAGTGAGGATGAAACAGTTGTTGAAGGAAGTGTTTATCTGCAGGTCCAGTAAGAGGTGCAGAGGATGGTCTGGGTCACCACAGCAGCAGTCATTAGGATGGAGGAATCCAAACAGGTTGGTGACTCAGCAATGATGAATTGTGTCATCAAGCACCACTCCCTGTTAAAAAATATTAACATACAATTACTGTTTTTAAGATAAATGCACCTGTGCAGTAACTGCTAGGAAATTAAAGACAAACATATTTATAGGAAACAACTGCAATGCTTTGAAGAGCTTAAAACACGAGAAGTTAAAGGAACTGAACATGTGTTGAAAGAAAAGGCAGAGGGTTTGGAGAACACGTGAAACAAGATTCAGCTGGACAGAAGTTTATTAAAGAGAAATGGGTTCTCCTCCAAGTTTTGTTCAGTAGATTTCACTTACAGATTCTCTCTAGTGATGTGAAGTCTAGCAGGTGTCTGCTCACAAAACTCATTTAACAAATATTTTGATCATTCATTTAAAGAAACAGCAGTGCACTGAAGACATTACTGTTACTAATAGAGTCAGTGTAAACAGATAAGTGCCGAGATAATGCTACAATGCACTGACTAACATGTCTAAGAAACCACAGTATCAATGTTAGGTTGCACAGTAAATGCACAGAGTCACATATAACTGTGTTAGGTCAATGATAATAATTTCATATTCTTCATATAAATGAATTTATGAAACACTGCACTAATTTAGGATTAATAAAAAAACATTCAAAAACATGTTTTTTTTATTCTGGAGAGATCACTGCATTACAGGAATGTGTACTTAGTCTTTTCACTAGGCTGATGCTAGTACACTCTTAGAAAGGATGTGTTAAAAATGAAACAAAGAAATTTGTTAATGCAGTAGTAACAATCTTTTTTTGTGAATTTTAACATAGCATGTAAAAAAAAAAAGTGTAAAAATCTTAACAGTTATTTTCAGAATCCAACCAACAACAGGACCTAAAACTAGCAGCTCAGTAATTGGGTACTAGTCTTGTCTTTAGTCCAGGGGTGGGGGGACCTCCAGGCCTCAAGGGTCAGTCTCCTGTAGGTTTTACATGTGCCCTTGATCCATCCCAGCTGATTTATATTGCTAAATTACCTCCTCAGCATGTCTTGAAGTTATACCGAGGCCTGGTAAGGAACTAATCATTAAGGTGTGTTGATCAATGGTGATATCAAAAACCTGCAGGACACTGGCCCTTGAGACCTGGAGTTCATAACCACTGCTTTAGTCAATTAAGAAGTTTCACAGTTTGCTGTTCACACTCAAAAAATTTGAAAACCAAAGAAATCATCATTCAGATGAAATGCGAGAAATATTCAGAAAACATCAATTTACAAGAAACAAGAATATAAAAAGATTTTGATATCAGATGTGCTGGATTTATATTTTATTAATGTCATTTGTATTTATCCATCCATCCATCTTCATCCGCTTTATCCGAGGCTGGGTCGCGGGGGCAGCAGCCCAAGCAAAGAGGCCCAGACCTCCCTCTCCCCAGCCACCTCCTCCAGCTTATCCGGGGGAACACCAAGGCATTCCCAGGCCAGCCGAGAGATATAATCTCTCCAGCGTGTCCTGGGTCTGCCCCGGGGCCTCCTCCCGGTGGGACATGCCTGGAACACCTCACCCAGGAGGCGCCCAGGGGGCATCCTTGTCAGATGCCCGAACCACCTCAGCTGGCTCCTTTCGATGTGGATGGCCGAACTTCTCACCCTATCTCTAAGGGACAGGCCAGCCACCCTTCGGGGGAAGCTAATTTCTGCCGCTTGTATCCGCGATCTCGTTCTTTCGGTCACTACCCACAGCTCGTGGCCATAGGTGAGGGTAGGGACGTAGATCAACCGGTAAATTGAAAGCTTCGCTTTTACACTCAGCTCCCTCTTCACCACGATGGACCGGTACAGCGTCTGCATTACTGCAGCTGCAGCCCCAATCCATCTGTCGATCTCCGGCTCCCTTCTCCCATCACTTGCGAACAAGATCCCGAGATACTTGAACTCCTCCACTTGGGGCAGGAACTCATCCCCGACCCGGAGTGGGCACTCCACCCTTTCATTTGTATTTAGAGGCATATAATCATTTATGCTTAGAAGTATATAGTTGATTGCATATTGAAAGAATGTCTCATCCTAGGAGGTCTGTAACAACTCTGTGTAGCATGAAGAGGGGAGTTCGTTCACTGCTCTTCAGAGTGTTCTGGTATAGATCACACACCTCCTAGGATCATGAGAGAGGTCGTATCTTCTCTTGCTGATATAGGGTATAGCAAACACCAGTGATGGGAATGATGGCGTTACAAGTAACGGCGTTACTAATGGCATTACTTTTTTCAGTAACTAATTACTATTCCTATCCAGTTGTTCAGTGATGACGCGACGAATCCTACTTCCGGGTCTAAAGTAGTCTGTGTTTAATATGGCTTTTGTGTTGTTAACATGTTTAATGTTATGTATTTTCTTCTATTTGATCTCAAAAAGCTCCTAAAACAGTCAGTGATCACTGTTGACCTCCCTCGGCTTTTATTACCGCTAATCATTTATTTAAGCTCAGTTTTTAAAACCTTACGATGTAACTACAGCCCAGCCCATGCAGCAGTATATGAATGACTAACCTCGTATTGTGGATGGATTATCTCAGTTGTTCTCCTGGCTGAAGTTTGGTCCTTTTACAGCATCCTGCCATGCGATTACATTTGTTCCTGACCACCGAGAACACTCACATTAACTTTTATCGAGTGGAAAAAAAGTTAGCTTGTTTATATTATGCTAACATAGCTGTGTCGCTAGCGGTCACGTAGCACATCATTATATACCAGCTAGCCCAACTTCAGTAACCCTACAAACGTCACTGCTGTTTAGTTTTCTGTCTTCATTTATGCTGGAAGTGATAGCAGAGCTGTACGTTTTAATTTGTTTCCAAAACCCCGCAGTCAGGACATGCTATATTGTATTTAGATAGAAGCTAGCGAGCTAACTCCCTGCTAACTTCTAACTCCGTTAAATGTCATAAATTCCGTTTTCATGGATGCCTGGATGTTAAACTCAATTGTTACACCTGGTAGAGCAGAACGCTGATCATTTTATTAAAGATGAAAGACTTTAGACAGTTTTTCAACTCTCAGTAATCCCATAGTGATCGTTTGATATATGGACCTGCAGCGGAGTTTAGACCCAGACACGGCTAGTGACGTCAGACTGAACAACCGGATTGTTACAACGGTATTACAGTTACTAACGAGAAAATTTATGTGGCATCTTATTGAATGCAGAACAGCTGATTGTTCTGTAAATAGTTTGAAATTGTTATTTAAAAAATCAAGGTAAAAAGTAAATGGATGCAAATAAATGGTTTATATGGATGCATGGTTATTTGTTTGCAAACTTTGCAAAACTTGTGCATGAGATTTTAAAATTGACAATTTATATTTGCATTTAAAGTTATGAATTATGATTCATTAAACATGTTTGTGGTTGTTACAGTAAAAATATAACTTTTTCTAGTGGATTTTATGTTTTTTGTCTGATTTTAGATCAATTGTGTTAATACAGTATGTCAAAATGAAAACATAACTGTAAATTCAGACACATGAGGTTGTGCTGAAAAGGATGATACCAAACAAGGCAAAGTAAATAGTTTTTAAAGATAAAATGTTGAGGAAAAATCAAAAGTAGTTAAAAATGGGCAATTATACCCTGGACACCAGTGGGTTAAACGTTTTTTTAAAGTAACGCAATAGTTACTTTTCAACTATTAATTACTTTTAGAATATTGTAACTCAGTTACTTTTTTGAAGAAGTAACTATAATTAACTACATTTTCAAAGTAACTTGCCCAACACGCAAACACACGTATATCTGTTTGAGTGTAAGAGCCCTTTGTCTATGTGAACTGCTAGACTCCTGGCACCAGCTTTGGGGAGTCTTCTCAGGGACACACACACACACACACACACACACACACACACACACACACACACAGAGAGAGAGACAAGGTATTCTTTGTATACATGTACTGTATACTTGTGTAATACGTTAATGAACCTATGCATATTCATGTAACCACAATAAAAGGAGTGCTGCAGGGAACCTGGCTGAGTGTCTGATGGAGGTCAAGTGGGTGGAACGACACTTAGCTCCAGTTGGGTCTCCCTCAAATCTTGCTTTGCTGTGCAGTAGAATTGTCTCGTTCCAGCGGTGGGGTTGTGCTAGACAGACCCATTAAAATGTTTTTGCATTTCCTGCCTTTCCGACACCAAAATATGGGAACAATTTCTCAGTGAAAGTGTCTCTGTGAGTGTAGATGTGAGTCATGTCTTCAGGGTCATAGAAAGACACCTCCCCCCTGTCATAGTCCAGCTGGACTCTGATCCTCTGGAGACTCTTCTTCACTGTCACAGTCTGACCAGCACCATTAGTGTATTTTCCACTGTGACAAACTAAACACCTGATTCCATATTTTGGTGAAGCAAAACACTTTCCCTTTCTGTCAACTGACTCTTTAACTAAACCCACAAGCCAGCCAGGATGGTCTCCCACCTCCACCTCCCAGATGTGTTTCCCTGAGCTGAAGCCCTCAGAGCCAAAGATAAAGGCATACTCAGTGTTTCTCTCTGGATTATCAGGAAGCTGCTGCCATGTGTCTCCACATCTCACACTGGTCAGATCATCAGACAGATAGAGCCAGCGGTTTGCAGTGTTTGGGTCCAGAATGACAGGACTGAAGTGGACCTTCTCCTTCATCTTCTCCCACACTCTGAAGGACAGGTTGCCCAGGTGTTTGGCCACATCTATCAGTGCTCCTGAGACCAGCTGTGGATCTGACACTGAGCTCTGGGCTCTGGCTCTGCTCTGAGTGTCTTTATAACTGCTGAGGAATGGCACGCTGTGCTTCTGCAGCTCTTCTTCAACAGCAGAGATGCTGCCTGACAGAGAGGAGATCTGCTCCTCAATCATCTTCATCTCTCTGCTGATAGTCCTCCCCTTCTGCTCCTCTTCCTCCCTCAGAGCTGCCAGTCTGGACTCCTCTTCCTCTTTCAGGAACTGCTGGAGCTTGTTGAACTCTGCTCTGATCTGCCTCTCTGTGGACAACAGCTGCTTCTTCATGTGTTCCCTCATTTCATTGTATGTTTTCTCCACTTGTTTGTATTTGTTCCTCTTGTCCTGCAGAGACTTTAAGTCAGATTTCAGCTGCTCCTTCAGGTCACTGACTGCTTCTTCTACAGGAACCACTTTGTGACTCTGGTGGAGAGAAAACTCACACACAGGACACACAGCTCTGTCTTCATCCTCACAGAATAGTTTATATCCTTCTTGATGTATGTTGCAAACCACCGCCACTTCTTTTTCTTTTTCTGTCAGAATTTCTGCAGGCAGCTTGAACAGAAGCTGTGGCTGCAGCTCAGAGACACAGGATCTCTGAAAGTCTCTGAACACACATGGCAGCTCAGGTAATTTTAAATAACTTTTTCATCCATTTGATCTTCCCTCTTCACCAAATTCCTGTTGAATTGTCTGTTCTTCATAGTCGTATTTTTCAGCAGGAGATCTCACACCTTGCAGTGGAATTTAAAGTCTGTTTGACAGTGTGGAAATGTTTTCATTCATGACTGTTAAAAACAAGTCAACCAGCAGATGGTGTTGTCGTAATACAATCTTAGAAGATCTTGGCAGTTTTGTTTCCATACAGAAAGAAAATAAAAGAAGAAAATTATATGTTGAGCTCTCAGGATTTGCTTTTACTTAAATAAAGTATAAAAATAACAGAAAGAAGGAGAAATCTGAGTTGTTTTAGTCTGCTGAGGAGGATTTCAACTGACAGATACTAAACCAGTTTTACAACATTTTTGTTTTTCAGCAACTGCCACAGGAAACACTTTCCCAGCATGACCTTAACAACAACATCAACATGCATAGACAATAAAGAAATCTTTTCACATTTTTTATCAAATCCAAATCAAGACTGAACCAAAAGACAAAGTGTAAAATGTTAAAAAAAAAGAGCAGTCATGTTTTAATCAAGGTGATACAAAAGTCAGAAACAGACACATTGTTACAAAATGCCTATCCCAGCTGTCATATCAAGACAGTCTAGTCTGCCCCAGGGCCAACACAAGGAGACAAATGACCGTTTTCACCCTCATTCACACCCACGGCCATTTTGAAATCATCAGTTAACTGTGGGAGTAGTTGGTGGAAACCCAGGCAAACAAAAAGCCAGTTGCTGGATTCAAACTCAGGACTTTCTTGCTTCTTGCCACCACGCTACCATATTCAGACACAGTACAAGGTTTTAATGAATATATCTGCAATATTTTCTGAGATTAGTCTTGATTTTTTTGTTTTACTTGTGAACTAAGGTTACTGAAGCAAATCATATTACATATGAAAAAGTGTCATAGAGTGAAACTAAATTGTGTTATAATACAGTTTTTCAAGTTCCTGGGTACCACCGTCTCCCAGGAGGTGAAGTGGGAGACCAAGATCTTAAAAAGATCCAACAAAGGATGTACTTCCTGAGACAAGTGGGGAAGTACAGTCTTCCACATGAGCTGCTGATCCAGTTCTACACTGCAGTCACTGAGTCTGTCCTGTGCTCTTCCATCACAGTCTGGTATGGTGCAGCCACTAAACAGGACAGGAGCAGACTGCAGCGGACTGTACGGGCAGCTGAAAAAATCATCGGCGCCCCCTGCCCTCCACCCAGGACCTGCACCTCTCAAGAACCAGGAAACACGCAGGGAAAATCATCACAGACCCCTCACACCCTGGACACAGACTTTTTGACCTGCTGCCCTCTGACAGACGGTATAGAAGCCTGCAGACCAGGACCACCCGACACAGGAACATATTCTTTCCCCTCGAAGTGTGAAGTGGTGCTGGTTTCAGTCATTGTGCAAATTTACTGTTTATAAGATTGAGGAAACCTGCAGTCAGCTGAGACTGAACATGTCACTTGGATGAGTGACAAAATGTTTCTCCCACTGAAAACGCTTCATCCAGATGAACAGAATCAACTCTTGGAGTTGTATGAACAAAGCTGCAGAGATGTCAGATGAAGGTCCAACTTTATAATATTGGTGGTTTTTTTTTTGTATATTATATTTACTCCCAAGATGGAGACAAAGTTCATATTATCAAAGATTTTTTAAACATTTTATTTCCAGTTTCTCAAATTTTTAAATGTAAATAATTAAATGCTGTTAAGAAATATACTCTAAAACACTTCTTCAGTAAAGAGTCAGAGAAGAGAAACACACAGAACTTCTTGCTAGCAAGGGCAGCCTCCAGAACTGAGACTCGCGCTGAGAAACTGCCCCGGTCTTTATTTATACTTCAGTGGGTGCTTGTGTGTGTGTGTGTGTGTGTGTGTGTGTGTGTGTGTGTGGGGGGGGGGAATAAAAGGTGTGGCCCCATAAACAATTTCCCTTAACCTGCTGGTCTGGAAAATCCAACAGTTCATCTATATGTAAAAAAGCACTTAGACTAAAACTGACATAGCTACGTTAATCCTACCATAAAACAATAAAACAAGGTACGTCCTCTTCCCATGCTCCCAGGATGTGGGGGTGGACGCTAAAAGACCTTAGAATGTTACAGGACCCCTAGGATGAGACATTCTTTCAATATGTCACCAACTATATACTTCTAAACACAAATAATTACATGCAGTATTCTACCATATGCAAACTTATATCATTAAAATATTATACTGACTACTAAGTACAATTTCCTATTGACAAATGCTTTCACTTAATAGGTAAAACAGAACATTAAGACTGAACCAAGTTCATCTGTAATTATTTTAAATAGACAAATAAAACATCATTTTCTTGTATTTCCATAAACTCTGGGTCTAAATAAATCATTTGTCAGGAGTTATTCAGGAATGTTGAGTTACTATAATTGTCAGAGAAAGATGATGAGTGATTAATTAAAACCAATAAAACTTAATTTATTATTTTTGCCAACTGAATCTGTTTTAAACCCTGCTGCCAAAACTTGATATCAAGTCAGACTGAGATTTCATTATAAGGTGAACATTTTCTTATGAGGGAAAGTTGCAGTGGCAAAGCTTTATTGTAAATCTTTGGTTTTTTTAACTTTCTTATTATTGGCAAACATATTGTCTATGGCTGATTAATATTTTACTCATCAGCATCAGCAGTGAAGTTTTGTTTATTGTTATAGTTATTTTTCCTGAAAATCAGCTCTCAGGCATTTAACCCAGCATTTAGTGTTATTTAATCTAAACACGTTCATCACAGAAATTATAATATTGGTGCTTTATTCATACATTATATTTACTCATAAGATGGAAACAAAGGTCATATTTTTGTTTACGGAAAATGTTTTTTAAACATTTTATTTCCAGTTTCTCACATTTTTAAATGTAAATCACAAATGTTGGAAATAACTTCACTTAACAGGTAAAACAGAACATTAAGACTGAGCCGAGTTCATCTGTAGTTCAATGCAAGTTTAAACACATTCATCACAGAAATCTCTACCTTTATTGTTGTTTTTAAATTAAATTGATTTCTTAGAATAAAAGAACATTTGATTCTTGGGATTTCTTCAATACTCTTGTTGTACTGAAACTGTTTTCTTGAATCAGTTGTAGCACTGATGTCACTGTAAAACAGATTTATAAGATAATGGACCTGTTCTGGGGTCACAGGAGTGATGGAGCAAAGCACAGTGAAGAAACCTTGAAAAAAAGCTGCCATCTTTAATAAAACAGGAACACATAAACACAATCAGTTGATGTTAAATAGGTCACACTTATCTTTCCTTTTGTTCCAAATCTGACAGCTCAGTTGTTGATTTAAACTTTAGTTTTTGATATAAGAATCAGAAACCTTCAGTCTCAGAATTTACTTCTTTAAAAGACTTTAAAAGAATTAAAGATCAGTCTGTTCTGTGCAGGACTAATGAAGCCAATTTAGTGTTATGTGCTCATTTAACTTGTGCTCATTATTAGTCACTCTGACTAGTTTCTGTCTTGCATGAGCAATCAAATGTGATCAAAACACTTTTTGGTGTGTTGAGCCTTTAATGCAGAGTTCCTGTAGAGAAATCCAGTTTGGCTCAAAACAAGAAAATAATATCACTCAATATTATTAAAGTCTGAATAATCACACTTACATTCAGGTCAGTCTGATCAGCTCAAATCCAGAGTCCTGCTTTGAAAAAGCAAATTGTCTCTTTATGATCAACTCAAACCGATGTTTGAAGTGAACTGAGACGGAGTCAGATCTTTGCTGAAAAACACACATTTGGAGGATTTTAATCAGAAAGTTGAAGAGACACTAATTTGGTGAGTTAAAAATACTTAAAGATCTGCACGGTCGTTTGATGAATATTTATTAGTTTCATTTGTCTTCTGGAATGCTTCTGGTTGTTTGTTGGTGTGATCTGCTCCTGTTCCCTCGCTTCCCTGCGTTCAAGTTGGAGGGAGTGTGTTTGTGTTTGTGTGTGTGCTGTGGTATGTTGGTTTTTGTTGCCACACCTGGGATTAAAAACTCACCTGTTGCCGATCTGCCTGTCAATGAGCCCGACTTAAGAGAGCAGTGGAGCGGCAGTTGGCGTGGGATTGTTATACTAGGAACACAGTTAGTTGTCCAGCTCATATGATCGTTGTTTCTGTTATCTCCTGTGAACTGGTTTAAGTGTTTTTGTCAGCTGGTGAATAGGACTGTACTCACTGTGATATCTCTCGTTTCTAGGTCAAATGCGGAAACATGTGGAGGGAGCAGTACACTGTGTACAAAGGCACCAAGGAGGACAAAACTTCACCACATATCAAGGAGAGGAATCACAGCCTGGGAATGACTATGACAGGGGGGAGGTGTCCTTCTATCACCCTGAAGACATGACTCACATCTACACTCACAGAGACACTTTCAGTGAGAAACTCTTCCCATATTTCAGTGTTGGAGAAGCAGCAGATGCCAAGACATCTGATATCAAAATCTGTCAGACTGAGATTTGATTGTAAAGTGATTGTTATTTGACTTTTAACTCTGTGTATGTGTTCTCTTAGATACATTCTTGTTTCTTTAAACAAGAGTATTCTGAATATTTTCAGAATATTTTTCATGTTGTTAATTTAAATTCTAAGTGTGAACAGTAAGCTGTGACACTTCTAAAAAAAAGGATTAATCGGTAAACTTATATCCCTTCACCAAGAGACGACTGTACAACTAAGTTATCTTCATTATCCTGATTATCAGCATTTTGTTTCAGTCAAATAACAATTTTTAGTATTTTACTTTAAAGATCTCCAAATTCACACCTAATCTGTATGTTTATACAAGATTAGTTGCGAGAATGTGTGAAATATTGAGACAAAAAGCAGCAGCTTCAGAGAGAAATCCAGAAAAGGTGTCCAAAGAGAAACAGATAAACTAATCTGGAGAGAAACAGAAAATATTCTTTTGTTTTTGGCTCTGAGGGCTTCAGCCCAGAGAAACACAGCTGGGAGGTGGAGGTGGGAGACCATCCTGACTGGCTTGTGGGTTTAATTAAAGAGTCAGTTGACAGGAAGGGAGAGCTTTTCCTTTACCAAAGTATAGAATTTCATGTTTGCTGCATCACAGTGGAAAATACTATGATGGTGATAGTAAGACTGTGACAGTGAAGAAGAGTCTCCAGAGGATCAGAGTCCAGCTGGACTATGACAGGGGGGAGGTGTCCTTCTATCACCCTGAAGACATGACTCACATCTGCACTCACAGAGACACTTTCACTGAGAAACTCTTCCCATATTTTGAGGTTGGAAATGCAGGAGATGCAAAACATCTGATATCAAAATCTGCTAAACTTTAAAGTGAGTCTTTATTTTAACTGTGTATGTGATGGGCGGGTTTTTATATTCTTGTTTCTTTTAAATACATAGTTTCTGAATATTTCTCATGTTTCTTATGTAAATATTTGATCAGGTCAAAATCTGAATGATTTCTTTGCTTTTCAAAGTTTTTGAGTGTGAACAGCAAACTGTGACACTTATTAACTGACTAAAAGCAAGAGGGGGCGAAGTCCAGGCCTTGAGGGCCGGTGCCCTGCAGGTTTTAGATATCACCATTGATCAACACGCCTGAATCAAATGATTAGTTCATTACCAGGACTCGGTATAACTTCAAAACATGCTGAGGAGGTAACTTCAAAATCAGCTGTGTTGGATCAAGGACACATCTAAAACCTGCAAGACACCAGCCCTTGAAGCCTGGAGTTCCCCACCCCTGGACTAAAGACAGGACCAACACCCAGTTACTGAGCTGCTAGTTTTAGGTCCTGCTGTAGGTTGGATGTATGGACTTATGATTTTTTTTTTCCCCACCAGAATCTGACTCATGACATGTGAGAGTAAATTCTTCTGTGTTGTCAGTTTCAAGTATTTGTCCTGACCCTCTACTTGATAACCTACAGAAGATGAACGTTTCACAAACATGACTACAAAGGCACAGTCACACACAAACACTGAAACAAATAATAATTTAGTAATAATATCTTTGTTGTTTAATTGTGTTCATCATCCATCAGCAGAAACACACAACGATCATTAATGTCATGTCATATTGAGTTATATCAACAAGTTTATG
The DNA here is from genome assembly GCF_057381845.1 of Rhamphochromis longiceps. NCBI lineage: Eukaryota > Metazoa > Chordata > Actinopteri > Cichliformes > Cichlidae > Rhamphochromis > Rhamphochromis longiceps. The sequence goes on along the minus strand of NC_140568.1, from coordinate 39,961,870 downwards.
TCAATTTATTTTTTTATTGGTATTTCTCACACTGGTCAGCTCATCACATTTCAGTTCATGACAAACTTGAAAGTTGGAGTCTAAAGGTCTAAAGTTTTATTCAGGTCTGAGGCCACAGCCCAGGTAGTAAAAGCAGATATTGTGTTTGGTGATTAATAATTAACTAGAAGACCATTACAACAGGTGAATTCTCTAAAAGAAGTTTGCTTTCTTGAGGGACTGTAAGGTACAAGCTGTAAAGATGTTACATTTGTTGAATGTAGAAACTTTTTCGAACTGTAACGTGTTCAGAGATATTCAGGGATCCTGAGTCCTTGAGCTCGAACTACTTACAGGATGTAGTCAGTTTACAGTATTACAATTGTTACTTTAATGAAATCTGATCACATGAAATGTACTTGACTTGTATACATTTGGTTTATAACAAGGATATTTCCCTTAATGATTTATTCTATTTTTGTATAAATAAGCATTTGGTTTGATATGTTTCAGTTGCATTTTAATAAAACGTATTATCTTTTTTTAGGGCGGGAGATGAGAGCAGGGGTCTGGCAGTTTGTCAATCTCAATGTTGAATCCAAATTTCTGACCTTGGCTACAACCACAACTTCTGTTCAAGCTGCAAACAAAACTTCTGAAAACAAGCTGACTTGTGATACTTGAACTTCTCAAACACCACAGCTTAATTTTCTTTGTGTCATTTTTATGTTCTGTTAGCATAAAAAGCTCAAAAGGTAAACATTTTTTACATTTTGGCTTTTATGTTTTTCTATGAAGCACAAACTGGAAAACTATCTGAATGACACAAACAGCGTCATCTGGTGGACACAAATGATATATTCATCTTTCAGTTTAACACGTCACTGTGATCCATGAAAATGAAAGTAAATTTCGACACTTCTGAACTGAGCTGAGACGCCATTACAGGGAGTCAGATCTCTGCTGAAAAACACACGTTTGGGGGATTTTAATCAGAAAGTTGAAGACACGCAAATTTGGTGAGTTAAAAATACTTAAAGATCAAATGGCTGAGAGAGCTCTTTTTGAAAATTTCCTGAGCTGCCATGTGTGTTCAGAGACTTTCAGAGATCCTGTGTCTCTGAGCTGCAACCACAGCTTCTGTTCAAGCTGCCTGCAGAAATTCTGGGAACAAACTAAAAACAAAAACTGTCCCATTTGTAAAAGAAAATCTTCAAAAGAAGGCCCTGGAGTGAACTATGCGCTGAAAGAACTTGCTGATTCCTTTGCTGGGAGACAGAAATCTGGATCATCTGAGACAGAAAAAGGAGAGAAGAAATTAACAGTGGTGTGCAGTAAACATGAGGAAGTGCCTAAACTGTTCTGTGTGGACGAGCAGAGAGCTGTGTGTCCTGTGTGTGACTTTTCTCTCCACCAGAGTCACAAAGTGGTTCCTGTAGAAGAAGCAGTCAGTGACCTGAAGGAGCAGCTGAAATCTGACTTAAAGTCTCTGCAGGACAAGAGGAACAAATACAAACAAGTGGAGGAAACATACAATAAAGTGATTCAACACTCCAAGAAGCAGCTGTTGTCCACAGAGAGGCAGATCAGAGCAGAGTTCAACAAGCTCCAGCAGTTCCTGAAAGAGGAAGAGGAGTCCAGACTGGCAGCTCTGAGGGAGGAAGAGGAGCAGAAGGGGAGGACTATCAGCAGAGAGATGAAGATGATTGAGGAGCAGATCTCCTCTCTGTCAGACAGCATCTCTGCTGTTGAAGAAGAGCTGCAGAAACACAGCGTGCCATTCCTCAGCAGTTATAAAGACACTCAGAGCAGAGCCAGAGCCCAGAGCTCAGTGTCAGATCCACAGCTGGTCTCAGGAGCACTGATAGATGTGGCCAAACACCTGGGCAACCTGTCCTTCAGAGTGTGGGAGAAGATGAAGGAGAAGGTCCACTTCAGTCCTGTCATTCTGGACCCAAACACTGCAAACCGCTGGCTCTATCTGTCTGATGATCTGACCAGTGTGAAACATGGAGACACAAAGCAGCAGCTTCCTGATAATCCAGAGAGAAACACTAAGTATGCCAATATTTTTGGCTCTGAGGGCTTCAGCTCAGGGAAACACAGCTGGGAGGTGGAGGTGGGAGACCATCCTGTCTGGTATGTGGGTTTAGTTAAAGAATCAGTTGACAGAAAGGGAGAGTGTCCTGCTTCACCTAAATATGGAATCTGGTGTTTATTGCATAACAGTGGAGAATACACTAATAGTGATGGTCAGACTGTGACAGTGAAGAAGAGTCTCCAGAGGATCAGAGTCCAGCTGGACTATGACAGGGGGGAGGTGTCCTTCTATGACCCTGAAGACATGACTCACATCTGCACTCACAGAGACACTTTCACTGAGAAACTCTTCCCATATTTTCATATTTGGAAAGCAGGAGACACCAAAACCTCTGATATCAAAATCTGTCAGACTGAGATTTGATTGTAAAGTGATTCTTTATTTTAACTGTGGGTTTTTTTTGTTGTTGTTGTTTTTGGGGGTCGTTGTTGCTTGTTTGTTTTGTTTTCAGTCCAGCAGCAGCTTGATTTTAGGGAAATTATTAATCAAATTGTCTAACTTCATTATTAGGTTTTATTTTATTTTGTTGATCTAGTGGAACTATTAGCAAATCAATGAAGAAAGAAACTTTTTCATGTGAAAATCTTGTGAACCACTCTAGTTTCTGTAAGAAACGTTTTCTTTTTCATATTCTTGTTTTTCAATTAATATATTTCACAATATTTCTCATGTTGTTGATGTTAAAATTTTGATAATTTTAAAATCTGAATGATGATGATTTCTTTGCTTTTCAAGGTTGTTGAGTGTGAACAGTAAACTGTGACACGTCTTCAACGAAGGATTAATGATTAAACTTGTGTCACATCAGCAAGAGTCAACTTTACATCTACAAGATCTAAATTATCCTGATTATCAGCATCTTGTTTTCAGTTAAATAATATTTTAAAGTAAAACATCTACTTTAAAAAAAAAAATCAAAGAATTGATTTATAAGTTCAGAAACTGTCTCATCAGTGTAACTACACTTGATATTATAAAAATGTTCTTTCTTGTGTTATTTTTAACTTTAATCAGCAGCTCTCTCTGTCTGTCTCTGACAGTTTAAAGGACTTCTGGATCCTCTGATGTTTTATAATCAGGTTTTAAGTTTGACTTTGAAACTTCAGTGTTTCAGTGAATGAAAATAGGTCCTACCTTTGATTTTTACCTCAATGTTGTTCTTTATTTGGTCTCTTTGATTATTGAGAATCACAAAATGTCTGTGTGACATGAAATAAATCAAATTCAGTGATTCTGTTGTTGTTGTGTTTGACTGAAAATCAGCTTTTCAGACACATTCAGTCGTTAGTTAAGATTTATTTAACATAGAAACTCGCTTTCATTGTTCTTTTTATATTTAACCGACTCCTTAGAATAAAATATTATTTGCTTCTATTAGTTTTTAAATATTCTTGTTGTGCTGAAGCTGTTTTATTGAAACAATCATAATCAGATTTTGTTTTCAGACCAACATTCACATTTAAGCTCAGCTCTTATAAACTGCATATCAGAGAAGACTTGTGCAGTTTGCTTTGATGGAGTCACTGATTCTCACTTTGGTCTGATCCTCAATGTGAAACATTACCAGACAGAAATCAAATGTAATCATGGATAAAGTTTACATTCTCACACCTGATCTTCATCTTTATAAACTCTAACTTGTGTTGTTCAAAAGTAAATTTAATATTTACACTGACAGAGCAGAGCTGGAAATAGTTTGTATGAACAAAGTTGCAGAGATGTTTGATGAAGGTCCAACTTTATAATATTGGTGTTTTATTCATATATTATATTTACTCTTAAGATGGAGACAAAGTTTATATCATCAAAGGTTTTTTAAACATTTTATTTCCAGTTTCTCACATTTTAAACTGTAAATCATAAATGTTAGAAATAACTTCACTTAACAGGTAAAACAGAACATTAAGACTGAGCCGAGTTCATCTGTAGTTCAATGCGAGTTTAAACACATTCATCACAGAAATTTCTAGCTTTATAGTTGTTTTTACATTTAATTGATTCCTTAAAATAAAAGAACATTTGCTTCTGGTGCTTTTTAAATTTCCTGTTGTGCTGAAACTGTTTTCTTGAAGCATTTGTAGCACTGATGCCACTGTAAACAGATATATACGATACTGGACTAGTTCTAGGTTCACAAGAGTGATGGAGCAAAGCACAGTGAAGAGACCAGAGCCAGAAACCTTGAAATGAAAAGCCGCCATCTTTAATAAAACACAAACACAATCAGTTGATGTGTAGTACATCACACGTATCCTTCCATCTGTTCCAAATCCATCTGTTCCAAATCCAACCTCCTAAGACACGAACTCTTCCACGGCATGCATTTTTAATTTCTCTTTGATATTTGGGCATATTGGGGCCCAATGAATGTAAAAACAAAGAATTACCAGATTTTTTTTTTACCTTATTTTTTTTTAAGAAAAATAAGAGCCACATATGAGGATATTCGTTTAAATTTCTGATAGAACAGTAGCAGTATAATGTCCTCGTAAGTGGATATCAGGCCCTTGTAGAGCAGAATTGAGTATTTTGGTCTAAATAACCCAAAATGTGATGTCCACATATGTGGACGCCAGGTCCTAGGAGGTTAAACTTTAGTTTTTGATTAAAGAATCAGAAACCTTCAGTTTCAGAATTTACTTCTTTAAGAGACGTTAAGAGAATTCTGTTCTGTGAAAAGCAAATAAAGCCAATTTAGTGTTATGAGCTTATTAAACTTGTGCTCATTATTAATCACTATGATTAGTTTCTGTGTTGTATGAGCAATCAAATGTGATCAAAACCCATTTTTGGTGTGTTGAGCCTTTAATGCAAAGTTCCTGTAAAGAAATCCAGTTTGGCTCAAAACAAAAAAATAACATCACTCAATGTCATTAAAGTCTGAATAATCACACTTTCAGTTCAGGTCAGTCTGATCAGTTCAAATCTAAAATCCTGCTGTGATAAAGCAAATAGTCTATTTAGGATCAAATCTGGCCCAAACTCTACTGATTAGTTTTCACAGTTTGTCTTTGGGAAATAAATCCTTCGCATTTTCCGAGTAAACACAATTATATCTCTGATGCTTTACATTCATGTCTCTGCTCTCTGATGTTGCTGTTTTATTTATCAGAAGCTAATGTGCTCTTATGGAGGAAGAGGGAAGGGTTACGCTAAAGGAGCATTCCCACAAATCACTTCAATATGAACTTAGTCTAGTTCGAACAGGAGTTTTTACACACATGTTATACATTTGAACATGAATTTTAACTATGATGGCTTTCACTATGAGGGCGTTTATTTTTCTGTTGTAGTATAATATTTGTGGCCTGGGTTGCACAATCATAATTAGATTTGATAAATTTATTTGAAGAAACTCCGTTTTAAATCATCGTTGTTAAATTTCCATTTTAAATGTAACCTCTGTTCTGATGAACCGCATATTACAGAAGACTATATGCTTTGATGGAGTAGAGAACAAATCTCAGCAAAGTCTTTACAAAATGGGAATTTTAAATCTTTTTGCATGTTTGTTCAGTCGTCTTTAGTCACAGACACAATCCTGCTGACATGTTGGCAGAAAATGTTTCCTGTTTAAGCTGAAAGAAAAAACCCCACAACATTCACATTCTGATGTCATTTTTACGCTATATTAAAATAAAGTAAAGCATGAGAGGTCAGTGTTTTATACTTGTTTTCCTTTTATTTTTTATTCCTGTGTTGAGGGCAAGTGCCCAGGCAGAATATTTAAGTATCCAAATGACAGCCCAGCAGCGCCATCTGCTGGAGAGAAATAACATATTGTAGATATTGCAGTCTATTTACACCTGCAGGCCAGTGGACACTCTTTCAGTGATGAGGATGTACATGTCCTGGACAGGGAGGAACGCTGGTTTGAGTGCGGAGTCAAGGAGGGCATTTACGTGAAAAGGGAAAGACTGTCTCTGAATCAAGGAGGGGGCCTTTTGCCATCTTGCTGTGCCGTGATTGCAGCCATTCCCCAACTCACTGTGAATGGTACTCATGGCCATCAGTGGTCTTTGATCATGACAATTTGCATATTAATGATCACGGAACTGACGTCCCAGCCCATTGTTCATTCAGTGGGCTGTGAGGTCAGTTATTGTGCAAAGGTACTGTTTATAAGGTTGGGGAAACTTACAGTCAGCTGAGACTGAAGAAGTCACTTAGATGAGTGACAAAACGTTTCTCCCACTGATAACGCTACATCCAGATGAACAGAATCAACCTTTTGGAATCTCAGGTGGTAGTCAGTTTAACTGCTAATCTGTTAGCAGAGAACTAATCGCCCTACTAATTATCTCACTCACATACTATACACATGTAGCTTCTTCCTTTAACTATAAACATCACAGCAGTTATTCTAACACTTTGCTGAAGTATAACAAGGCACAGCACTAAAATGAATGTGCATCAATACGAACTCACCAGAGCAGTTTGGTTAATGCTGAATGTCTGAACTCAGCTCTGCTTCAAAGTTAGTGACTTCTCACTCTAACAACACATTAGACTCATTAGTTTCAATCATGTACATTTTTATCAACTTATCTAGCATGACTCATTTCATCATACCGGCACACAGAGGACACCTGGTTTCTATCACAGCTGGGATTTCATTCTGCTGTGACGGGCCATCGTAGTCTAATCACAAAATAGCATAACTGAATTCTTATATCAATAAATCATGTTTAGTTCCATCTATCTCTCCTTATTGAAATATCTGCATTAACGCTTAAGTAAACAAAAACTTTGCAGCTGTTTATGAGCCCTCTGACAGAGAAGGAAAGTTTGTATAGAGAAAGTTGCAGAGATGTCAGATGAGTGTCAAAATGTATAATATTTGATTGTTTTTTAACACATTTGGTCACTCAACAAAATTTAAAAACACATCTAAAAACAGAAAATACTAAAACATTCCCAAAAGGAAAAATCTCAGCAAAGTCTTCACAGAACAGAAATTTTGAAACTTTTTGCATCTTTGTTCACTGAGTCGTCTTTAGTCACAGACACAATCCTGCTGACACGTTGGCAGAAAATGTTTCCTGCTGTTGTTGCAACTGAAAAAATAAATCTTGTAAAACTGGTTTAGTGACAATCAGCTGATTGCTAGCGCTGTGTGAGCCTGCAGATTTTTATATTGACCTGATACAGAGTAAATACAGGGCCAGTACCAATACTTGTAACCTATATAGGCAACTTATGTTGGGGAGAGCAGTGTGTCATGACTTAACAGAGGGCATTTTCCAATGAAAGTATAACTTAGATTGAAAGTAAAATTACTTAAACATAAATTAATTCACATAAATGTGATCACACTTTAGTGGGTATCACACACTCCCTGACAAAAATAAAATGGTTCCCGACATTCACAAAATCATGACATTTAAAACTTTTTTTACAAACTCTCTCAAAACTTATCATAACTGATTTTATCAGTTCAAGAATTACTTTAAACAATAGGGGTGATGTGTATGCAGATGGGGTCAGTGATGCGTGATACTGGTATGGTGAGTATGGTATTGGGGTGCAGTACATTGGTGAATGTGACATACACGCAGGCGGCACAATTGCCAATGGTGGGCATGGAAATACAGTGCATGATGGTATGGTTGTGACAAGTAACTGTGGTGCTGTGCGTTTCCCCAACTAGATTGGCTTTCTGTGACAGGTAGACCTTGTAATGTCTATATAAGTGTGTCCCAGTGGTTGAACCTGTAAGTTAGACTGCAAATGAGTTTAAAGCTCATCCTCTCCAGGCCCTGTGGGTTCAGATAGATTGTCACTATCCACTTGCATTTCTTTTATCTCCTCTCTCAGAGAAAATGGCACAGGTGAACATTCTGTCCCAGTTTCATTTCCATATGCAAGGTTGAATAGCTTTAAATAGCATCATAATACCCATATGTATGGCATATTCTTTGGGTGTAGCTGGAACGAAGTCATAAGTTTGCTGTACTGCGCTGCTGCTCCAGAGGGAGAGATAGTACTTCCGGGTTAGTTTTGTTCACCTCCTCATGTATGTGTATATATGTGTTCTACTGGTGTGCAATACTGCACATTTTGGTATGGATGTGATACCAAGTAAATACAGGCCAGTATCGCAGATACCGATAAAGAGACTTTTTAATAAATAAGGTGGATGCGTCATTGAATTGTTAAATCTCTGTAACCGAGGACAAGGTATGAGTAAACAGGGCAAAGAAACAAATTGATCATTTATTTATTACATTAGTTAGACATACAAATTCCCAGTTATTTCCAGACAGGACTTACAATACATCCTGCTGATATCCCAGCTGCACATGAGACTTACCACACAAACTGTGCGAAAATAACAACACTGCAACCCGTCACACCCCGTTTAGCAACACTGCAATCGTGGCACACACTGCAAACAATTCAGGTCTCAGCACAGCTGGGAATCAGTGCTATGCATGGCCTGCGATCTGGGAGATAAAGGGAAGTGGCACAAACAATTAGACCAAAAACAAAAAGGGAGGTTAGTCCGCCCTTACACAACTTACTCTCAATCAATAACTGCCTTTACGGCTGGACGGACTAACCAAAACAAAATTACAAATCAATCAAAAGAACGAAAAAAGGACAGCAGAGACAGCACAGCTGAAAAACACAAACAACATTATCGATTAAAATATTACCCAATAAAATATCAATTTTATGAAACCATTCAAAATCATGAAGCTAAAACAAACACTCAATATACCTACAATATTGATCAGTTTCCCTGCGCGCAGTCGATCTAGGGCTTGATCAATTCTTCTATTAAAATTCGTGGTCACACTAAAAAAGTCCAATGACACATTAAAAATAGGCACATACAATAGCAAATGATCCAAACAAAAATGGCAAAAGTCTCTTACCGACAGTATACCCACTCACACCCGAGTGAATTAATTGCCTCTGGTTTTTTCCACAGAAGAGCGCTGACTTCACCCCACACACCCACTACCTTTTCACAGCACTAAAATGAATGTGCATCAATACAAACTCACCAGATCAGTTTGGTTAATGCTGAATGTCTGAACTCAGCTCTGCTTCAAAGTTAGTGAATTCTCACTCTAACAACACATTAGACTCATTAGTTTCAATCATGTATATTTACAAACGTATCTAGCATGACTCATTTCATCTGTTGCAACTGAAAAAATAAATCTTGTAAAACTGGTTTAGTGGCAATCCGCTGATTGCTAGTGCTGTGTGAGACTGCAGATTTTTATATTGATTTAATACCAAGTAAATACAGGGTCAGTACCGATACTTTTAACCTATGTAGGCAGCTTATGTTGGGGAGAGCAGTGTGTCATGACTTAACAGATGGCCCATTATCAGTTTGCAAATTGTGACCACTAACTCACTCTGATTTTTGCTAACACAACAAAACACACCTTCCAGCTTTTCAAGTATTTTGAAACTGGGTTTTTGGAGACCTGGAATGTAAATGTTCCTGTCTCTAAAGGTCTTTGGGTCAACTTCTGTTGTTTGACATTTTTCATTGTGGAGGTTTGAGGTCCTATTTTAATTTCCAAAAAATGTACTAATTTAATACAAAAACGTGGGATAGAAACAAATCATCGATCCGATCGTATCAATCCCATACCAATACCAGAGTCGGTGTCGATATGATCAATATTTAGATAGATCTGCCCACCTCTACTGATTGCAGTGTTCCTCAATAAGTAATATACCAAACACTTCACATTCTTGGTCTCATTTTAATGCTATATTAAGATAAACTCACAATATTTTACTTGTTTTCCTTTTTCGTTTTTATATTGAGGGCAACTACTTACAGAGAAAGAGAACCCACACAAACATGACAAGTCCACACAGAAAGACAGAAAGCCAGGTGGTGGAGACAAACTCAGGGCCTTCTTGCTGTGACGCAACACTGCTAACTACCACTCAACCATGCTGCCTGTTGACTATAATGAATGAAACTTAAACTAAATTTCTACACTGTTGAGCTGAGACACATTGATTGTGTCAGATTTGTGCTGAAAAACACACATTTGGAGAATTTGTTATGTTTTTTAAATCCATTGATTGTCCAACATTTAACTGTTTGCTATATCTTTACATAAAAGAAGGTTGTGGTCAGGAACATTTGTTAATCCTCACTAAATACAGACTCTCACTCATGTATACTATTAATATTAATATGATAAGAGGGACTTCACCATGAATGACAGCACAGAGGGAGAGAACAATATTTGCTTTTGTACTATTAAAGGTACTTTTACTATTGTTTTAATAGTAAAAGTTAATTGAATGGATACCTGCTTTTTAGGTGGTCAGATACACTCTGTATGGAAACTGAGGAGTCTGAGGCTATCATGTGGGTAATCTGTTGGTGTCTGGCTCACTAACTTTGTCGTGTCTGTCTTTTTATTGTTTTTTAACATGAGAGTGGAGAGCAGGAGGCAGCAGCTCCAGAGAAAGCAGGAGGTGCAGCCTCAGAGAGGAGGAGGCTGCAGCTGCAATTGTCATGGCTGTGTGCAGGCAGGAAAAGGACCCAAACCCAGACTCCAAAACACAGAAGAAAAACTCAAAACACTCAGCTTTATTGCTGGCAACAACAAAACAGAGACCTGAACCTAAACCAGGGCCGCTATGGACAGAAAACACAGTGAGTATGAGGGTACTACACCATTACAAGTGGAATCAAGGATAAAGTTTACATCCTCACACCTGATCTGCATCTTTATAAACTCTTATGTTGCTTAACAGTAAATGTAATATTCACATTGACAGAGCAGAGCTGGAAATAGTTTGTATGAACAAAGCTGCAGAAATATCAAATGAAGGTTCAACTTTTATTTTATTCGTATATTATTTTTACTCACAACATGGACACAAAGTTTGTATTTTCATTTATGGAAACATGTTTTTTAAACATTTTATTTCCACTTTCTCACATTTTTAAATGAAAATTATTAAATGTTAGGAATGACTTAACAGGTAAAACAGAGCATTAAGACTGAGCCAAGTTCATCTGTAAATATTTTAAATAGACAAATAAAACATCTTTTTCTTGTATTTCCATAAACAGTGGGTCTAAATAAATAATTTGTCAGGAGTTATTAAGAAATGTTGAGTTACTATAATTATCAGAGAAAGATGAGTGATTAACTAAAAGTCAGTAAAACTTAATTTATTCATTTTACCAAGTGAATCTTTTTTTACCCTGCAGACATGCAAAAACCTGTGATATCAAGTCAGACTGAGATTTCATTATAAAGTCAACATTTTCTTATGGGGGAAAAGTTACAGTGGCAAAGCTTTATCATAAACATTTGGTTGTTTTTTAAACTTTCTTCTTATTAGCAAACATATTGTCTATGGTTGATTAATATTTTACTCATCAGCACCTGCAGTGATTTTATTGTTTGTTTGTTTGTTTTTCCTGAAAATCATCTTTCAGACATTTAACCCAGCATGTAGTTTTATTTATTTCAAACTAGTGATGTCAAACGATTAAAATTTCTAATCAGATTAATCACAGGATTGCTGTGGATTAATTTTGATTAATCACGATTAAATATCATTCATTTTTTGGCATGGTCCTTGTGCCTGCCCAGCCAGCCCAGTATGGATGGTATGGATGTGATACATTTTGTGCTCATTATTAATCACCCTGACTAGTTTCTGTCTTGCACGAGCAATCAAATCTTATCAAAACCCTTTTTTGGTGCATTGACCCTTTAACACAAAGTTCCTGTAGAGAAATAAAAATAAATTTACTCGCGTGAGCAGGATGTCTCTCCGAGCACAGAGAGCTACCTGCGAGAGCGTGAAACTGTCACAGCGCGTGTAAAGCAGACACTGCTCTACAAAAAGGTCAAAACCACACAAAAGTGACATCAACACATAACCCAGTGTTTTTAACAATTGTAGCTCTGGTGTCCAGCCTGCCACCACAAACAATCTGTTCACACTAGGGCAGGGTATCGATTTCTGTTTCTATAACTGATTCGATGTCAATTCACGAGGTCAACCGTCAGAAATATTATAATTATGATCATTTATCAGTACATTTATCCATATTTTTATATCTGTGTATTAAAACAAAGCTGACACTTGCGAGACTTTATCAAAGGTGTAACTGAGGATAAAACACAGGAAAATATGAAGGAGATTTTCCTGGCCTGGCTTTCTACAGCACACAACACTCTTAAAATATTCTGCAGTTGAACAAAAACACAAGAACACCATGAATCAAAATATGAACATTACCTGATGTTGCTGAAGTGAAGCAGAGCAAAGTTACAGAGGTTTTATTAGAGACACAGCTAAGATTTTTGTAATTTGGCATAATTTGTAAGAGTTTATATTTCTTCAGTATTGAACAGCAGAAATGAAACTTTCTTGTCAGAGGCCAATTTTGAAAAAACAAAAGCACTGAACACAACTGTAGACTGGTGCGTAATAAAAAAGCGAATAATGCAGAAAACAGATTTTTCATGGGAAACTGGTCTCTGAGTTACTGAGAGAGAGAATTCAGTTCAATTCATTTTTTATATAGTGTCAGATCACAAAAACGGTCACCTCAAGGAAGTTTTTGGGAGTCCCAACAACTCTAACCAAGTATAACACCATAGTTATTGTCTTAATTCACATGTCATGGTCTGAATAACGCCTGTGTTTTGTGTGGATAGTTATGCTACAATCATGGCCAATAATCGGTATACCATACACACGTTGCTCCACGTTATGTAAAATATTTTATTTGGTGAAAGTAACGAGGTTATGATTGTAACAACAAAAAAAACACCAAAATAAAAAATGAATATTTCATAAATTTGCTTTATACAACCTGATTGGATCCCTCCATCCTGATGACTGCTGCTGTGGATAATGGACCCAAACCATCCTCTGCATCTCCTACTGGACCTGCAGATAAACACTTCCTTCAACAACTGTTTCAGCGTCACTGACACAAAGATACAGAAAATCTACACCTCACACCACAATCCCTGTACTCAGTTTAGACATAAGATCCTTATTGTGTCATATTATGTATTGATTTATTGAACACTTCACTCTTTGTATTTTTTCTTTCATTGGCTTCATTTAATGTATTTATAAGAGCTCTACAATGTTGTTGTTGTTTTTTGTCTTTTTAATTATTTTTCAAGAAAGTGGATGTGATTGACAACTTCGAGGCAGTAGGACCTTAAACATGACTTTGACCAGAATCTGATTTGTGACATGTGACAGTAAATTCTTCTGTGTTGTCACAGTTCAGTGTCATATTATGTCATATCAACAGTTTATATCAGTTTTGTTTATTTTTGCATTATTAGCATTTCTGGTCTGTTCACTGTGATTTTTCTCTTTATTTTTCATTATTATTTCGGTGACATCTCTAACACTGGTCAGCTCATCACATTTCAGTTCATGACAAACTTGGAAGTTGGAGTCTAAAGGTCTAAACTCTTATGCAGGTTTGAGGCCACAGCCCAGGTAGTAAAAGCAGATATTGTGTTTGGTGGTTATTAATTAACTAGAACACCATGACAACATGTGAATTCTCTAAAAGAACTTTGCTTTCTTGAAGGACTGTAAGGTTCAAGCTGTAAAGATGTGACATTTGATGAGTATAGAAACTTTCCTGAACTGTAACGTGTTCAGAGACATTCAGAGATCCTGTGTCCCTGAACTCGAACTACTTACAGGATGTAGTCAGTTTACAGTAATAAAGTAATCTTTGATTTAATCTGGTCAAAGGAAATTAACTTCACTGGTATACATTTATTTTATAACAAGCATATTTTAATGATGTATTATTTGAAAAAATAAACTTTTGATTTTATATATTTCAGCTGCATTTTACTCAGAATTATTGCTTCATGTTCATGAGGGTCAAGAATTTTTCTTTGTTTTGAGTGTGAGAGCAGAGGTCTGGCAGGTTAACAATCTAAACCCTGTGATGAACTTCTGAAACACCACAGCTTCACCTTCTTTGTGTCATTTTTATGTTCTATTTAGGTTTCGTTTTTTTTAAAAGGAGAAGTCAAAATTTTCTACATTTTTCACTTTGGTGTCGTTTTAAGGAGCACAAACTGAAAACTATCTGAATGACTCTGACAGCGCCCTCTGACGGACACAAGTGTTATGTGCGTGTTTCAGTTTAACACGTGATCGTGATTCATGAAAATGAAAGTAAATTCCGACACTTTTGAACTGAGCTGAGACGCCATTACAGGGAGTCAGATCTCTGCTGCAAAACAAACGTTTGGAGGATTTTAATCAGAAAGTTCAAGAGACACTAATTTGGTGAGTTAATAATACTTAAAGATCAAATGGCTGAGAAAGTCAGACTTTTGGAAAATTTCCTGAGCTGCCATGTGTGTTCAGAGACTTTCAGAGATCCTGTGTCTCTGAGCTGCAACCACAGCTTCTGTTCAAGCTGCCTGCAGAAATTCTGGGAACAAACTAAAAACAAAAACTGTCCCATTTGTAATAGAAAATCTTCAAAGGATGATCCAATTGTCAACTTTACACTGAAAGAACTTGCTGATTCAGTTGCTGGGAGGCAGAAATCTGGATCATCTGAGACAGAAAAGGGAGAAAAGAAATTAACAGTGGTGTGCAGTAAACACGATGAAGAGCCTAAACTGTTCTGTGTGGACGAGCAGAGAGTTGTGTGTCCTGTGTGTGAGTTTTCTCTCCACCAGAGTCACAAAGTGGTTCCTGTAGAAGAAGCAGTCAGTGACCTGAAGGAGCAGCTGAAATCTGACTTAAAGTCTCTGCAGGACAAGAGGAACAAATACAAACAAGTGGAGGAAACATACAATGAAGTGATTCAACACTCCAAGAAGCAGCTGTTGTCTACAGAGAGGCAGATCAGAGCAGAGTTCAAGAAGCTCCAGCAGTTCCTGAGAGAGGAAGAGGAGTCCAGACTGGCAGCTCTGAGGGAGGAAGAGGAGCAGAAGGGGAGGACTATCAGCAGAGAGATGAAGATGATTGAGGAGCAGATCTCCTCTCTGTCAGACAGCATCTCTGCTGTTGAAGAAGAGCTGCAGAAACACAGCGTGCCATTCCTCAGCAGTTATAAAGACACTCAGAGCAGAGCCAGAGCCCAGAGCTCAGTGTCAGATCCACAGCTGGTCTCAGGAGCACTGATAGATGTGGCCAAACACCTGGGCAACCTGTCCTTCAGAGTGTGGGAGAAGATGAAGGAGAAGGTCCACTTCAGTCCTGTCATTCTGGACCCAAACACTGCAAACCGCTGTCTCTATCTGTCTGATGATCTGACCAGTGTGAGATGTAGAGTCACAAAGCAGCAGCTTCCTGATAATCCAGAGAGAAACACTAAGCATACCACTGTTTTTGGCTCTGAGGGCTTCAGCTCAGGGAAACACAGCTGGGAGGTGGAGGTGGGAGACCATCCTGACTGGAT
The DNA here is from genome assembly GCF_057381845.1 of Rhamphochromis longiceps. NCBI lineage: Eukaryota > Metazoa > Chordata > Actinopteri > Cichliformes > Cichlidae > Rhamphochromis > Rhamphochromis longiceps. The sequence goes on along the minus strand of NC_140568.1, from coordinate 39,946,367 downwards.
TGCGGGTTTAGTTAAAGAGTCAGTTGACAGGAAGGGAGAGTGTTGTGCTTCACCAAAATATGGAATCTGGTGTTTATGGCATAACAGTGGAAAATACACTAATGGTGTTGGTCAGACTGTGACAGTGAAGAAGAGTCTCCAGAGGATCAGAGTCCAGCTGGACTATGACAGGGGGGAGGTGTCCTTCTATGACCCTGAAGACATGACTCACATCTACACTCACAGAGACACTTTCACTGAGAAACTCTTCCCATATTTCAGTGTTTGGAAGGCAGGAGACGCCAAAACCTCTGATATCAAAATCTGTCAGACTGAGATTTGATTGTAAAGTGATTCTTTATTTTAACTGTTTTTTCCCTTGTTTTTTCAGTACAGCAACAGGGTTAATTTTAGGGAAATTATTCATCACACTAACTTCATTATCAGGTTTTATTTCATTTTGTTGATCTAGTGGAACTATTAGCAATTCAATGAAACCAAAGCAACTTTTTCATGTGGAAATATTGTGACCCACTCGAGTTTCTGTAAGAAACTTTTACATTTTTTTCTTGTTTCTTTTAAATTAATATTTTCAGAATATTTCTCATGTTGTTCATGTAAATATTTTTGATAGTTTTAAAATCTGAATGATGATTTCTTTGCTTTTCAAAGTTGTTGAGTGTGAACAGCAAACTGTGACACTTCTTAAAAGAAGGATTCATGATTAAACATCAGCAAGAGTCAACTTTACAACTACAAGATTTAAATGTCCTGATTATCACCATCTTGTTTTCAGTTAAATAACATTTTATAGTAACATGTCTACTTTAACGTTTTCCAAATTCAAAGAAATGACTTCTAAGTTGTGACGCTGTCTCATCAGTGTAACTACACTTGATTGATTTCATTAAAAATGTTATTTCTTGAGTTGTTTTTAACCTTAATCAGAAGCTGACATCTCTCACAGTTTGAAAGATTTCTGGATCTTCTCATGTTTCATAATTAGGTTTTAATTTGATTTTCAAACTTCACTCTCAGTCTCAGTGTTTCAATGAATCACCTGCCTTTGATTTGTGTCTCATCAGCAGGTTAAAAATGTTTAAACAGATAAAATTACAATATGTTTACTTCAGCAGCATCTTCATTTCAGTTGATTATTGAAAATCACAAAATGTCTCTGTGAAGTGAAATAAATCAGATTCAGTGATTCTGTTGTTGTTGTGTTTGACTGTAAATCAGCTTTCAGACACATTCAGTCATTGGTTCAGATTTATTTAACATGAAACTTCACTTTGATTGTTGTGTAAACATTTACTGACTCCTTAGAATAAATGATCATTTACTTCTGTTGGTTTGTAAATACAAACATTCACATGTAACCTCAGCTCTCTTAAACTGCATATCAGAGAAAACTTGTGCAGTTTGCTTTGATGGAGTCACTGATTCTCACTTTGGTCTGATCCTCACAGAAATCAAATGCAAATGTTGATAACGTTTACATTCTCGCACCTGTATGTTTATAAACTCTAACATATGTTGTTTAAGAGTAAAAATAAAATTCAGACGTATCCTACAGAAATATTTACACACCGACAGCTGAAAATAGTTTGTATGAACAAAACTGCAGAGATGTCAGCTGAAGGTCAGATTTTATAATATTTCTTTAAAAACATTTAACGCCTAAACAGGACTGCAAAATATATTTTCCTGACATGCTGCCATGTATGTTGTTGTGAGACTTTCGGAGATCCTGTGTCTCTGACATGCCATCATAGCTTCTGTTTAAGCTGCATGCGAAGATTCAGGGAACGAGCTAAAAACAAATTCTGCCCCACTAGCAGCAGGCAGCCACCTCTGATAGTTTGATCTTCTGATGTTTTATAATAAGGCTTTAATTTTATTTTTTACACTTCACTCTGAGTTTCAGTGTTTCAGTGAATCAAAAGTTATTATAACTCTCATTTCTATTTTATTTTTAGCTAACATGTTAGAATATTGATCACAGAACTGTTCAGCAAGTTGCCTCTGTAACGTGAAACAAAAATCAATTTAGGTGATTTTGTGTTGTTGTGGTCCACACTGCACAGAGACAAGCATAAAACACAAGTAGTTTATGGAACAACTTTAGTATTTGACAGGAGAAGCTCACCTTTTGTTCCACCATTCCTGCCTACTGTACACAGTACATGACAAAGAAAACTTATTAGAGCAACTTAGAGGTTTCTGTTTGTCTCATCCTGCCAATGGACAGCACAACCTTCATGCACACTACTTATAATTTCACCAAACACTGACTCCTGATGTACTGCAATGAAACCTGATCATGTGGACGCAACTGTGAACAGTTTTGTTCCTGCAAAAACCACAAGATGGAGACAAAGTTGATATTTTCTCAACAGAATCAGAATCAGAATTGCGTTTATTGAACAAGCATATGCTCAAACACATACAAGGAATTTGTTTCCGGTAGATGATGCCTCTACCGGATCACAACAATATGTAAATGACTCAATACACACACACATCTATTGCAGTCTAGCAGTGTGAAGCAATGTGAGACTTAGGAGGGAGATGGTGAGGGGAAAGAACATGTTACTGTGTCGGGTGGTCCTGGTCTGCAGGCTTCTGTACCGTCTGTCAGAGGGCAGCAGGTCAAAAAGTCTGTGTCCAGGGTGTGAGGGGTCTGTGATGATTTTCCCTGCGTGTTTCCTGGTTCTTGAGAGGTGCAGGTCCTGGGTGGAGGGCAGGGGGCGCCGATGATCTTTTCAGCTGCCCGTACAGTCCGCTGCAGTCTGCTCCTGTCCTGTTTAGTGGCTGCACCATACCAGACTGTGATGGAAGAGCACAGGACAGACTCAGTGACTGCAGTGTAGAACTGGATCAGCAGCTCATGTGGAAGACTGTACTTCCCCACTTGTCTCAGGAAGTACATCCTTTGCTGGGTCTTTTTAAGATGTTGGTCTCCCACTTCACCTCCTGGGAGATGGTGGTACCCAGCAGGGGCGGAGCGTGGGGGTGGCTTACTGGGCTTAAGCCCGGGTTGTTTTGTCAGAAGCCCGGGGTCTTTTGAAGTGTAATTTTTTCATAGTTAGATGCCTGGCTGACAACTGTATAAAACAAAAAGTACACACAATATTCGAAGCACATAGTGCACACTGTGGGAATTTACGACTGTGCGTGAATCCCCCCTGATATTGGTATGATCCGAGCTCGGGCACTAAGCGACTGAGCGAGGGGGCGGGGCAGCTGCTGCCAGCAGTGAGTGCGCTGTTGGAGAAACGGAGCCAGCCATACTAAGGAGAGCTTAAGTCTGACCAGGTACCAAAGCAAATCATTCGTACCGTACAAATAATGTAAATATGACAGTGCATCACGAAAGGTTGATATCAAACTGATCACTTGACCAATATTACGTTACTTGCTCTTCAAGTGAATCAACAAATGGCGAAATGAAAAGCCGAACAAATGCTATTTTTTTAGAGAGTCTTAGCTTACGTGTGTTTATTTCATATTTTCAGTTCTTACCCTCCCCGACTAAATCGGTTTCAGTTATGTACTGAAATATAAGAATGGACATTAGAGGCTTCTTTCAAAGAAAAAACTCAGGTAAATGTTATTTTATATATTATGCTTTGTATGTTGTTCAGTATATTTCTATGCAAAACAAGAGGGATTTCAGTACACAGCAGGATATTCACATTTGTAACCAGATATTTACATACACTTTAGGGAGAAAACATGAAACATTTTTACTGTACAACATCAATTTAGATTAAACTTTTGTTTTAGATAAATATTGAAATATCTTTTGAATTAGTTAAATGTCAGAATAAAGAGAGACAGAGCTGTCTATTTTTTATCACTTTGATCAATTTTAGGAGTACATATACACTAAGTTTGTTAATTAATAAGAAAACTCCAGATGATTCCATTCTGAGCTGAAGAAGCTTCTGATAGGTTAGTAGAGTCCATGTGAGTAAACTGGTGGCACAGCTGTGGATGCATATAAGGCAAAACACAGAGCCTGTTTCTTTGACATGGGAAAATCAAGAGATGTCAACCAAAACACCAGGAAGACAACTGTGGAGCTCCATAAGTGTGGCTCAATTTTGAATACAATTTGGTGCCATTTGCAATTAAGAAATACAGACAGTTTCTCTCTTTACTCTTAAAGTTAACAAATATGTTTTTTATATTTATCAATCTAAAAAAATAAACATTTAGTCTGATTTGATGTTACAATTAAAAAAGTGTTTGTGTTTTGATCTGAAGAGTACATAAATATGTGGTTTCAACTGTATATTTGATGATTGTCAGCACAAAGAGGGAGAGAGAGGAACAGAGAGGGAGATGCAGAATGAGGACAGAACAGAGATGAACAAGAGCAGGTGAGACACACATGTTAGTCAAATGATTGTTTACCAAAAGCATCACCGTATCATAGGTACTCATGTATCTCGTACCTAGTGTTTCTTTTTAGGTTTGCTATTTTTCAAATTCTACATTTATTAAGTTATGCAGGCTTGTTTGCACAACAAGGCTAAATAATTATATAAACTTTTCTAAATCTAAATAGTGGACTTTGGTAGAATTAAAAAAATAAGTGTAGTGCAGGTCTATGATGATTTTTAGTGCTACTATCATCTAGTTCTGATTCTGGTTCTGTCTTGGTTAAATCCTCGGTAGTCCTGATTTTGAACTCTTGTAGTCCTGTTTTAATTCCGGATCAGTTCTGGGTCTGGTTGAATTGGGGTTTAGTCCTCATGTCTTGATACAGCCCCGATTGTGTTCTGCCTTGCTGCTTAATTAAAAAACTAGTTTAAGGTGTCCTGCACATGTGATATATATTTTTCCCTATATGAAGTCATTCTTTTTTGAACAAAACTCAAAACAGAGCCTATTAATCTTTCAGTCATTTCTAAACCCCCCCCCCCCCGCCAAAAATAATAATAATAATCCCACATGCATACTACCCTTTAGGGCTAAGCCCCGGGTGTTTCAAATGTCTGGCTCCGCCTCTGGTACCCAGGAACTTGAAAAACAGTATTATAACACAATTTATTTTCACTTTTTCATATGTAATATGATTTGCTTCAGTAACCTTAGTTCACAAGTAAAACAAAAAAATCAAGACTATAGTTTCAGAAAATATTGCAGATACATTCATTAAAACCTTGTACCGTGTCTGAATATGGTAGCGTGGTGGCAAGAAGCAAGAAAGTCCTGAGTTTGAATCCACCAACTGACTTTCTGTTTGCCTGGGTTTCCACCAACTACTCCCACAGTTAACTGATGATTTCAAATTGCCCGTGGGTGTGAATGTGGGTGAAAACGGTCGTCTGTCTCCTTGTGTTGGCCCTGGGGCAGACTAGACTGTCTCGATATGACAGCTGGGATAGGCATTTTGTAACAATGTGTCTGTTTCTGACTTTTATATCATCTTGATTAAAACATGACTGCTCTTTTTTTTTTTTTTTTTTTTTTAGCATTTTACACTTTCTCTTTTGGTTCAGTCTTGATTTGGATTTGACAAAAAGTGTAAAAAGATTTCTTTATTCTCTATGCATGCTGATGTTGTTGTTAAAGTCATGCTGGGAAAGTGTTTCCTGTGGCAGTTGCTGAAAAACAAAAATGTTGTAAAACTGGTTTAGTATCTGTCAGTTGAAATCCTCCTCAGCAGACTAAAACAACTCAGATTTCTCCTTCTTTCTGTCATGTTTATACTTTATTTAAGTAAAAGCAAATCCTGAGAGCTCAACATATAATTTTCTTCTTTCATTTTCTTTCTGTATGGAAACAAAACTGCCAAGATCTTCTAAGATTGTATTACGACAACACCATCTGCTGGTTGACTTGCTTTTAACAGTCATGAATGAAAACATTTCCACACTGTCAAACAGACTTTAAATTCCACTGCAAGGTGTGAGATCTCCTGCTGAAAAATACAACTACGAAAAATAGACAATTCAACAGGAAGTGCCTAAACTTTTCTGTGTGTCCTGTGTGTGAGTTTTCTCTCCACCAGAGTCACAAAGTGGTTCCTGTAGAAGCAGTCATGACCTGAAGGAGCAGCTGAAATCTGATTTTAAATTCCACTGCAAAGTGTGAGATCTCCTGCTGAAAAATATAACTACGAAGAACAGTCCTGTTGTTGGTTGGATTCTGAAAATAACTGTTAAGATTTTTACACATTTTTTTTACATGCTATGTTAAAATTCACAAAAAAAGATTGTTACTACTGCAATAACATATTTCTTTGTTTCATTTTTAACACATCCTTTCTAAGAGTGTACTAGCATCAGCCTAGTGAAAAGACTAATCGAGTACACATTCTTGTAATGCAGTGATCTCTCCAGAATAAAAAAAAACATGTTTTTGAATGTTTTTTATTAATCCTAAATTAGTGCAGTGTTTCATAAATTCATTTATATGATGAATATGAAATTATTATCAATGGCCTAACACAGTTATATGTGACTCTGTGCATTTACTGTGCAACCTAACATTGATACTGTGGTTTCTTAGACATGTTAGTCAGTGCATTGTAGCATTATCTCGGCACTTATCTGTTTACACTGACTCTATTGGTAACAGTACTGCAGGCACGTGCAGGGGGGGGGGCTAGAGGGGCTTGAGCACCCGCCCCTTTCCTGATGGGTGCCCAAAGTGCCCTTTTGATAAGGCAACTTTTTAAAAAAAATTATTATTATTTTTTTAATGTGTGTGTGGGTGCGGAGTCCTGTCTGTGCCCCTCAACAATAATATTTAACTATTAATCACAGTTTTGCTAAATAAAAGGATCTGGCTTGCATCAGTCACATGATCACATTTAACCAATGATCGCCCTTGACGGAAGAACGCGCTGGTTACGAGCCGGGAACGAGCTCACAAAGAGCACGCGCATTTTTAGCGGTCCGGAGCTGTAGGAGAAACACAAGTTAACTCGGAGACACAGACTGATGCGACAAAACCAGTAAGTAGGTGTACAGCGCACACTGTAGTGTGTAGCACACAGGAGTATTGGCTTATTACGTACACGTTGGTAAGTTGTCTTGTTGCAAACATTACCTGTCCTTTTATTAACTGCACAGGTAGTGCTGGTCATAGCTGCTGGCTACCTGTGTAAGGCTGTCATGGGTCTGTAGCTCTGTCACCGTTTTAGGGAACATATTTAGTTTTAAATTATTTAGAACATATTTAGTTTTAAAGTAAGTTTCCGGGCTTTTCCTGCCTTTCTGGAGGGATTATATTTCACTAAAAAACGATCTAATATGCATGTCCACATAATTATGCATTATTATAATATTTTAAAAAACACACGCTGTATTTTAAAGAACATACATTAAGAAGCAGATTATATTAGATTTATATTTTAAATAAGACAAAATTTGGATTTTACAGCAGTAAAATGATTGTATCTCTACAGTTTAAAAATGTAATAAGCTTTGCCCCTGCACAGAGTGGATAGTGAAACAAATGGAATCATCATAAATACATTATTTCATATTTATTACTTCCCCCTCCTCTTTGCTTTATTATTGTAGCTCTAGTAATAAATAATAATGTAAGGATTCTGGATCAGCACCATGATGCCCATAGTATATACAGTATTCTGAAGAAGGTCTAACATGTCACTGTGTGTGCGTGCATGTGTGTGTTTTATTTAGATGGATTTTTAAAAAAAAATATTACTCATGATATAACATTGTCCAGACATGGCTGGTAAGGACATGAGGAGGAAACAGTAGGAGCTGTGTGAGGCTACTAAAGGCAGTGCTATAACATTTTTCTGTCATCATTTTATTATAGATTAAGTGCAAGAGTTGTTAGGTGTGGATAATTAGATTATAGTTTATTGCAATAACAAGTTGTGCCTTGTTCTCAGATAGACAGCAAGTGGAGAGTGATATATGAAATGATGGGATGGAAGGAAGAAGAGAAGCAAAGAGTGATTCACAGGCAGAGCCTAAATTATTTCTCACAGTTTTTTGTTGCCTTATGGTTCCAAGTGCTGTCACCAGTCTTTGCATTTTGTTATTATCTCATGACACTTGTTTAATCAGCTACCATCTCTCCTATGGACTTTTTAATGTCTACAGTCTCAGATCAACACAGCCCTGCCCTTCCCATATTAGATTCTTGATGAATGTGTGTTGTTGTTATTCAACCTGGTTCAATGTGCCCCTTTTTAACTTTGAGCACCCGCCCCTTTAAACCTCTCTGCACGGCCCTGCAGTACTGTCTTCAGTGCACTGCTGTTTCTTTAAATGAATGATCAAAATATTTGTTAAACGAGTTTTGTGAGCAGACACCTGCTAGACTTCACATCACTAGAGAGAATCTGTAAGTGAAATCTACTGAACAAAACTTGGAGGAGAACCCATTTCTCTTTAATAAACTTCTGTCCAGCTGAATCTTGTTTCACGTGTTCTCCAAACACTCTGCCTTTTCTTTCAACACATTTTCAGTTCCTTTAACTTCTCGTGTGTTAAGCTCTTCAAAGCATTACAGTTGTTTCCTATAAATATGTTTGTCTTTAATTTCCTAGCAGTTACTGCACAGGTGCATTTATCTAAAAAACAGTAATTGTATGTTAATATTTTTTAACAGGGAGTGGTGCTTGATGACAGAATTCATCATTGCTGAGTCACCAACCTGATTGGATTCCTCCATCCAAATGACTGCATCCAAACTCAGAAAATAGTTTGTATGAACAAAGCTGCAGAGATTTCAGATGAAGGTGCAGCTTTATAATAGTGATGTTTTATTTGTATATTATATTTACACACAAGATGGAGACAAAGTTCATATAATACATACATTTCTTAATGAAACTTTCATACAAATAATATGTTCGTCTTTCAGCTCAACACGTGACTCCAACTTTATAATATTGGTGTTTTATTCGTATATTATTTTTACTCACAACATGGACACAAAGTTTGTATTTTCATTTACGGAAAAACGTTTAAACATTTTATTTCCACTTTCTCACATTTTTAAATGTAAATCGTTAAATGTTAGGAATGACTTACCAGGTAAAAAAAGAGCATTAAGACTGAGCCGAGTTCATCTGTAAATATTTTAAATAGACAAATAAAACATATTTTTCTTGTATTTCCATAAACAGTGGGTCTAAATAAATAATTTGTCAGGAGTTATTAAGAAATGTTGAGTTACTATAATTATCAGAGAAAGATGAGTGATTAACTAAAAGTCAGTAAAACTTCATTTATTCTTTTTGCCAATTGAATCTTTTTTTACCCTGCAGACATGCAAAAACCTGTGATATCAAGTCAGACTGAGATTTCATTATAAAGTCAACATTTTCTTATGGGGGGAAAAGTTACAGTGGCAAAGCTTTATCGTAAACATTTGGTTGTTTTTTAAACTTTCTTCTTATTAGCAAACATATTGTCTATGGTTGATTAATATTTTACTCATCAGCACCTGCAGTGATTTTATTGTTTGTTTGTTTGTTTTTCCTGAAAATCCTCCTTCAGACATTTAACCCAGCATGTAGTTTTATTTAATTCAAACTAGTGATGTCAAACGATTAAAATTTGTAATCAGATTAATCACAGGATTGCTGTGGATTAATTTTGATTAATCACAATTAAATATCATTCATTTTTTTTCATGGTCCTTGTGCCTGTCCTTGGCCGACGCACCTGCAGCTGATTACCGATGATTCCTCACAACTGTTTGCTGACTCTTCATAAGGCAGGGGCGCTGAGCTACTCCTCGCTGGAATATTGAGTAACTCTAGTTAGTATTGACTGGCTCTGTAGAAAGCAATCATTTCTTGTGCGTACCTACGAGTAACTTTCGTGTTTGTGTGTAGATTTCCCGGAGCTGTGACCCTGGACCCCTGAGTGCGAGTGGAGCTGTTCAGAGTGGAGTTGTGTGTGCGAGGAGCGTGAAGAGTGGAGCGTGTGTGAGGACCTTGTGTTTCCCTACCCTGTGGACCCTTTTCCCCCCGCGTGTATATAGAGCACCCGGTGTGGTTAATAAAGCTCAGTTAAACTGTGTTTCTCAGTCTGCGCCCGAGTCTGTTCCATTCATCCTGACATTTTTAGTCGGTATAAATCGCATTTCATTTTGCATGAGCAAACAGACTCAAGAAAAAAGGGAATACATATGCACTTAACATGCTTATTGAACATCTTGAACATTCATGTTAACAAATAACTCTAAACATTTATCAACATCAATGTGGCCCTGTTACTAAGACTAACTTGTTGATAATGTTCGAGAGGAGAGCTGACCGCTTCTTATTTACAATGTTGCCTGCAACTGAGAACAGTCTACAGTTGTGATTTTTCCCTCAGTTTCCCAGTCATGTGCCACTGTTAACAAATGTTCAGCAGAGGAGGCTACCCCCCCCCCCCCCTCTGTCCCCTTCTGGCTGCCTCTGCCTCAATTTTATCCCACAACTTAGACATTCACATTACTCACACCCTCATTACACATACATATAGGATCTTGGGGGTGGGCACGATACACGGAGTCCAAATTACCATCAGGGTGTACACCTCACCCCTGGCATCGTTGCCCACCTCTCAATTTTAAATACACGTAGACATTGAGGGCTAGCAGGAGGGACTATGCGCTTACCTGCTGCTCTCTGGCAGGTAGCTCCATGCCCTCCTGGGTTTTAAATGCACCTTAGAACACACATGGAACAACACTACAATGAGCGGGTGGAGGGAGGTTTGGAGTCTTCTCCCACCCCCGTTCTCTGCGACCTGCTGGAGCGGGGGGGCTAGGAGGAGGAGTTGGCCGTCCGACTGCGGTCTGGAGTGTGGGGCCTCCCTGCTGCTGCGGAGTCGGGGCGGTCTGCCTCTCCCCACCGCAGGGACAAGGGTAACACCACCTGGGTCTGGGTGCAGTTCCCCCCTCCAGGGGCAAGGGTACCTAGACCCGGTTCGTAGAGTACGCTTGGGGAGTGTGATTGTGTGTACAGCGTCTCTGTATGTCTGTCTCCACGTTGGTTGAGTGTGGAGTAAGTGCATATGAGAGCATGAGGGTGGAAATGGATGTTTGTATCTGTGTGTGCCTGTATGTCTGTGTCTATATGTCAGGTTGGGTATCAGACGCCACCTCTCTGGGGACATCTCGGGCCCTCCAAGGTTTGGAGGCCTATCTCCCCACCACCACCACTTCCCCTGCCAGTGGCGGACTCCCTCAGGTGTCGGTGCGTTGGTGGTTCTTTGTGTCTGGGGATGGGCGTCCAGGTACACGCCAGCTCACTCCTTGGCGGCCGCTTATCGGGGCCTGGAGCCTGGGGCTCGCTCGGGCCACTTCGGAGGTGGGGTGCCCCCGGCCTCTCGGCCTGGGGCTCGGTCACTCAGGCACAGCTGGCTGCCAGCGGAGCTCACGGGCGCGTCACTGCAACTCCCCCTGGCTTCTGCTCCGCGGCTGCTGAGTGACCCCTCATCTGGGACTCTCCTCAGCTCTTTCTGGGACAGTGGCGCGGCTGCCCCTCTGTTGGTCTTCCTTGGTCTCTTGTGTTCTGGGGGCCTCTGGATGTCTGGAGTTTTGATCTCCTCCATACCTGCTTCATGACCTGGAGGACGGGGCTGTGGCCTCCCCACACCCTCTAGCAGATCATTACATGAAGGAACCTTTTAAAAAAACAAGCGCGTCCGTGCTCACAGGTGTACACACGGGTGATCACACCCACAAACTACACCCTTTTTGGCTCCTACCTCAAAGCACACTGTGTTCTGTTGATCTTATGTGCTGCACAATAATGTTTAATATTTAGTATTTACTGTCATATTCCCATATATCATTGTGATGTTGTTTATTCTATTACTCTTGTTCTCTTCTGCTTGTTTTCTTTTTTCTTTCTCAACAGGTGATCCAGGTGATCGATATATGCATTTTTTTTCTCTTTTTTTTTTCCTGCCCTGCCCATTCTGTTGGTTTTTGTTTTTTGCCCTTCTCCCCCGTCCCTCTTCTCAGCTGTTTCTCTTTCCCTCTTTCTTTCTCCCCTTCTTTCCTCCAGTCAAGTTTGTCCCGTATTCAGCAAGTGAAAATAAAATAAACAATAAAAGGTGAATCAAATGGACCATTATGGCAAGGCTGGGATGGTCAATTTGGTAAAGTAAATCCGTTGGGCATCTTTCTTTGCCTTTAGACAATAATTCTGATGGCAAAAGAGCCAAACGGGACAGGCAAAAAAAAAAAAAATGTTCAGCACTGCAAAGTGACGCTCCTCTGTCTTCATTATTCTCAATGCAAATGACTTTAATTCCTATGCAGCAGTAAGTAGATATGCAGTAACACCAAGATAGTTCCTGTTACTCACAGAAGTCCAGTAGTCACCTGTCAGGGCGACATGTTTGGCTACAGCTAAGCCCTCGTGCTTTTTTTCCTTTTCAGTTTCATAGAGCCCATGAATTTTTGACACTATTGTGCTTCTTGTTGGAGCTTTTTAAAAAGCAACTTGCAAAACCTTTGTAAAGCCCGTGTCCTCGGCGATATTAATAGGTCTGCAATTTGTTGCAATCCACTCGGCAATTGTGTCAGTCAAATTGTCCAAGGTAGGTTCACTGAGTCCCCGATGCTTCGTGAGTGGTTTGTTGCAAGCTGGGCGACAAAGTGCTAGCAGATTAATCCATAAAATATTATTTGCTTCTATTAGTTTGTAAATATTCTTGTTGTGCTGAAGCTGTTTTATTGAAACAATCAGCAGATTTTATAAAATCAAGAATTTATTTTAAGCAGCTACATTTTAAATCTTTTTTTCAGACCAACATTCACATTTAACCCCAGACAGAAATCAAATGTGATCATTGATAAATTTTACATTCTCACAGCTAATCTGTATGTTTACAAACTCAGAAAATAGTTTGAATGAACAAAGCTGCAGAGATTTCAGATGAAGGTGCAGCTTTATAATAGTGATGTTTTATTTGTATATTATATTTACGCACAAGATGGAGACAAAGTTCAGATTTTCTTCTCTAGTAAAAATGTTTACACTGTAAACATTTACACTTATCCCATTTTTAAATGTAAATCATTAAATGTTAGAAATGACTTCACTTAACAGATAAACAGAACACTAAGACTGAGCCAAGTTCATCTGTAAATATTTTAAATAAACAAATAAAATGTCTAATCACGCTTTCACCTCAGGTCAGTGTCAGTCTGATCAGCTCAAATCCACAATCCTGCTGCGATAAAGCAAATTGTCTCTTTAGGATCAAATCAAACTGCTGCTGCTGATGTGGTCGCTGTAGTGTCTGTAAGTTTGAGTCTTGTGTGTCATCTGCAACCACCACACATTCAGAGGGGGAGAGAGGGCAGTACAGGCCTCGACCAACACCCACAAAGCTCTCCTGTGGGGAAAGAATCTGGCCAAAACTCCACTGGTTAAAATGTCTCTGCTCTCTGGTGTCACTGTAGTGCAGAGGCTTCAGAACTAGAATCCTCTGGTTTAAAGATTTCTTCAACATTAAATAATCCAGTGACAGTTGTCTGTATTTCCACCACTGCACGCAAACAATAACTGTTAACAATGAATTCAGCAAACTTTATTTTTCAAATTGTGAACAAATACAGTTTAAAACAGCATTTCTGTCGCTGCCACAGAGTAACTCACATTAGGACCCCGTCCTCGTTTGGGCTCCGCCTCCAAACTGTCAAAAGTCAATTTACTCGCTTGAGCAGGATTTCTCTCCGAACGCAGGGAGCTGCCCGTCAGAGCGTGAAATTGTCACAATGCGTGTAAAGGAGACACTGCTCTACAAAAAGGTCATAACCACACAAAAGTGGCATCAACGCATAACCTAGTGTTTCAACAATTGTCGCTCTGTTGCATCTGTCCAGCCTCCACCCACAAACACTGTTCTGATTCAATTCATTTTTGACTCACTCAGAAATATAATTATGATCATTTATCAGTATATCCATATATATCAATATATGTGTATAAGTATATATATGTGTATGTGTATAAGAACAAAGTTGACACGTATGAGACTTTATGCCTTTGTGTCAAAGTACACAAGGATAAAACATAGAAAAAACATAAAGGAGATTTTCCTGACCTGGCTTCTTATAACAGATAACCGCCTTAAAAATATTCTGCAGTAGATCAAAAACAGAAGAAAACCATGAATCAACATATGAACATTACCTGATGCTGCTGAAGTGAAGCAGAGCAAAGTCACAGAGGTTTTATTAGAGGCACAGCTAAGTGCAGAAATGAGACTTTCTTGTCAGGGGTCATTTTTGAAAAAACAAAAGCACTGAACACAATTGTAGACTATAGTGTAATAAACAAGCAAATAATGCAAAATAGAGATTTTTGATGATAAACCAGTCTTGAAGCACAGAGAGAGAGAGAGGGAGAGAGAGAGAGAGCTTCTTCTTTATATTGTTTATTGGCAGTTGGCAAACAGCAATATTGTGCATTACCACCACAAACTGTAGAGAGAAAGCTGTGCAGAAAGTGTGGTTTTTATCCTGGTGGGAGCAAAACAGCTAAAGTAAGAGGGAAATTCATGACAATTTTTTAAAATGTGTAACGTGGTTTTGATCTTCTTTTGCTGCTGGTTCAGTGAATTTTGGTCTGAGAGTGACGAAACCTGCAGCTGCAGAATCTGTGAGGTGTCGGCTTTCAGCTCCCGACAGCATTTCCACGTACGTGACATCGGATGAAAGATCCACACTTTGTGTTTAAATCCATTCACCTGCTGTTATTTCCTGTTTTAGCTGTTTGCTGTGTTGAAATAGTTTTGTGAGCTTTAAGCTGAGATTCTGGCGTGCCGGGCAAATTATATTTCTTTTAGAAATCAATTCAGGATTTAAGGAATTAATTTTGTTTTATTCAAACTAAACTGATTTGAGTCAGGAAATACATTTCTTTTTTTTATTAAACCCACCTTAAGATCACACACAGAAACAGAGAGAGAGTCAGAAGCAGATCCAACTGGCTGGGCAGCTGCCCTTTTGTAATGATCCCTGGCAAGTGATTGACCTACTGTGCACAGATCAGCCAATAGACACATACCAATTAACTTTAAATGGGCCAATAGATACAGGCCTTACACTTGAAAGACAAGAGAAACAGAGGAATAACAGTGCCACTTGTCGTGGCATGTAACAATTATACCTCAGACTGCATGTTTGAGGTGTAATTTTAATCTCCAAAAAATGTATGAATTTAATACAAATATGTGGGGATAGAAACAAAGCATCAATCCTATCATGGTAGACTTGATCCCATAGCAATGCCAGAGTTGGTATCGATACTATCAATACTTGGATCGATCTGCCAACCTCTACTGATTGCATTGTTCTTCAATAAGTAAGATACCAAACACTTCACATTCTTGGTCTCATTTTTTTGCTATATTAAGATGGTAAATGGTAAATGGCCTGCATTTGTATAGCGCTTTTCTAGTCCTTAAGGACCCCAAAGCGCTTTACACTACATTCAGTCATTCACCCATTCACACACACATTCACACACTGGCGATGGCAAGCTACATTGTAGCCACAGCTGCCCTGGGGCGCACTGACAGAGGCGATAAAGTAAAGATAAAGTAAAACATGAGTTGTCAAAATGTTTTACTTCTTTTCCTTTTTTGTTTTTGTTTTGAGGGCAACTACTCACACAAATAATATGTGTATCTGAACGACAGCCTAGCAGCACCATCTGGTGAAGACAAATGACATATTGTAGATATCAAGTGGAGGTGGAAAAAAGGCCGGAGAGAACCCACACAAACATGACAAGTCCACACAGAAAGGCCCAGGTGGTGGAGATGAACTTGGGGCCTTCTTGCTGTGAGGCAACACTGCCTTTGGACACCTGCTTTTTAGGTGGTCAGACACACTCTGTATTGAAACACTGAGGAGTCTGAGGCTATCATGTGGGTAATCTGTTGGTTTCTGGCTCACTATTTTTGTCGTGTATGTCTTTTTATTGTCTTTTAACAAGAGAGTGGAGAGCAGGAGGCAGAAGCTTCAGACAAGAGGAGACTGCAGCTGAAATTGTGGGAATCATCACTATAACATCATAGTTTGTGAATGAGCTCTCCAAAACCACTTTCAATCCTGCCTTATGTAAAAGTTCAGGTTTGCTCAACGTATAAAGTGATGTTATTCATTTAGACACAGGTCACTGTTACATTAAGGTTCTTCATGAGTTCATTCACACGTTCTCATAAACCCGATTAAGAAATGAGCATCATCATGCATTTCTATTTGCAGAATTTGTCAGTACATGAAGTGGTGCATGATGCTTCTGATTTGATTTTGTTAGCTTGGCAGCTATATTTTGATAGTTAATTTCATAATTACAACAGGCAAACTTTAAACTGAGTCATATAAACTACAGTCTGCAGAGAGCTGTCACTGCCATTTGCTGTTAACTCATCCTTGAGCCTGCTTCTACTTCCTGTGTAATACGTTTCCAAAAGACACAAACAATTCAATTCAATTCAATTTTATTTATATAGCGCCAAATCGCAACAAAAGTCACCTCAAGGCGCTTTATATTGGACAGTAGATACAGAGAAAAACCCAACAATCATATGACCCCCTATGAGCAAGCACTTTGGCGACAGTGGGAAGGAAAAACTCCCTTTTAACAGGAAGAAACCTCCAGCAGAACCAGGCTCAGGGAGGGGCGGCCATCTGCTGCGACCGGCTGGGGTGAGAGAAGGAAGACAGGATAAAGACATGCTGTGGAAGAGAGACAGAGGTTAATAACAGATATGATTCAATGCAGAGAGGTCTATTAACACACAGTGAGTGAGAAAGGTGACTGGAAAGGAAAAACTCAATGCATCATGGGAATCCCCCGGCAGCCTACGTCTATTGCAGCATAACTAAGGGAGGATTCAGGGTCACCTGGTCCAGCCCTAACTATATGCTTCAACAAAAATGAAGGGAAGCCAAAACAGGAGAAATCTGCTCTCTCTTTCTAGTCCCCGTCAGGACTCTTGCTGCAGCATTTTGGATTAACTGAAGGCTAATTAAAATTAATTACAAATACATTACATACAAATTTTATGTACGATATTTTTCGGATTATAAGGTGCACTGTCGATGGACGGGTCTGTTTTCATACGTAAGGTGCACCAAGCAAAACAAAACAGTCACATCAAACTTTACTCGACTCCTTCTTCTTGCTTCCTCCACTTCTGTACCATTGATTCATTAATGTTGAAATTTCTTGCAGCTGCTCTATTCCCATGTTGTTGCAGTATATTAATGACTAACCTCGTATTGTGGATGGATTATCTCAGTTGTTCTCCTGACTGAAGTTCGGTCCATTTACAGCATCCTGCCATGTGATTGCATTTGTCCCAAACCATCGGGAACCCTCACATTAACTTTTATCAAGTGGAAAAAAGTTAACGTTCATCCTTCAGCTTCACTGTTTATGTTACACTTTAAATAATTCGAAATTAGTAAAATTTAAAAACTTGTATTTATCTAAAATTTGACAATGGTTGTATGACAAAAGTTTTTTGTCTAATATTTTCAATGCTCTTTTGTAGCATACTTCGATTGGCCCAATAGCAACAAGACTGGTAAAGGACCAACTTGTAATACAGTATTCAATATGAGCCAGTATCATAGAGTGCAGGAATGTAATCACTGCTTTTTCCGATGTGCGGATATGTCTAAAGTTCAGTATATTAACATTTACAGTTCTCACTACTTTTAAACGTGTTTTTTTAAAGGGTAATTTTGAGTCTAGCAGTACTCCCAAATACTTAAATCCTCAACATTAATTAGTTTTTGTGCACCCAAGAAAACTTTTACTGCAGCCACGGTAGTTTTAGGTTTACTAAAAAACATTGATACAGTCTTTTTAACATTAAGGCACAGCCATGAGTCATTCAGTCATTTTGTAAATCATGTAATGCCAATGAAAGCTGATGGGCTGCATCATCATCAGTTTAAGCTTCTGTAAAAAATTACCGTATAAGTCTCCTAATGCTAATTCAAATTAACACAGTTTACTTACACCCCACTACACAAGGTACCCAGTACTAGCATCGGCCTATTTAATCAAGTATTTATTGCTGCCATTTAGTGATCTCTCCAGAATTAAAAAAATTGTGGTTTTGAATATGTTTTTATGAATCATAAACTAATGCACTGTTTCATACATTCATTTATATGAAGAATATTAAAATATCATCATTGGCCTAACACTGTTATATGTGACTTTGTGCATTTATTGTGCAGCCTAACAACAACAGCCTAACTCTGGTTTCTCACACAAACTCTGTCTGACTTCATCAGTCACAGAAAAGTCTTAAGAGCTCTGCTGCTTCTTTAAGTGAATGATCAAAATACCTTTTAATATAATTTGTGACTAGACACCTGCCAGACCTCACACCATTAGAGAGACCCTGTACGTGAAATTGGCTGCTTTAACACAGTAATGTCACAACTTCTGGAATAAATAAAGTATTTGTTGTCTTGTCATGGATTCATTTAATGCATTTATAAAAGCTCTACGGTGTTCTGTTTCATAAAAAAGTGGATGTGATTGAGGCAGTAGTACCTTAAACATGACTTTGACCAGAATCTGATTTGTGACATGTGACTGTAAATTCTTCTGTGTTGTCACAGTTTAATGTCATATCAACAAGTTTATATCAGTTTGTTTATTTTTTCATTATCAGCATTTCTGGTTTCCCAGTGTCCACTGTGAATCTTCTATTTATTTTCTATTTATTATTTTGGTGACATCACCATCTCATCACATTTCAGTTCATGACAAACTTGAAAGCTGGAGTCTGCAGGTCTAAAATCTTATGCAGGTTTGAGGCCACAGCCCAGGTAGTAAAAGCAGATATTGTGTTTGGTGGTTATTAATGTATAAATGTATTCACTGGTACACATTTAGTTTATAACAAACATATTTTAATGATGTATTATTTGAGAAAATAAACCTTTGATTTTATATATTTCAGCTGCATTTTATTCTAAATTATTGCTTCATGTTCATGAGGGTCAAGAATTTTTCTTTGTTTTGAGTGTGAGAGCAGAGGTCTGACAGGTTGACAATCTAAACCCTGTGATCAATCTAAAATTCTTTCTTTGGCTGCAACGACAAATTTAGTTAAAACTTCAGATAAAAACTCTGATAACACGCTGACTTGTGCTACTTGAACTTCTGAAACACCACAGCTTCACCTCCTTTGTCTCATTTTTTTCATCTGTTTAGCTTCCTTTTTTTTTTTTTTTTTTTTTAAAAAGGGAGAAGTCAAGATTTTCTATATTTTCGCTTTTGTGTCGTTTTAAGGAGCACAAACTGAAAACTATCTGAATGACTCTGACAGCGCCCTCTGACTGACACAAATGTTATGTGCATGTTTCAGTTTAACACGTGATTCATGAAAATGAAAGTAAATTCCGACACTTTTGAACTGAGCTGAGACGCCATTACAGGGAGTCAGATCTCTGCTGAAAAACACACGTTTGGAGGATTTTTATCAGAAAGTTCAAGAGACACTAATTTGGTGAGTTAAAAATACTTAAAGATCAAATGGCTGAGAGAGCTCTTTTTGAAAATTTCCTGAGCTGCCATGTGTGTTCAGAGACTTTCAGAGATCCTGTGTCTCTGAGCTGCAGCCACAGCTTCTGTTCAAGCTGCCTGCAGAAATTCTGGGAACAAACTAAAAACAAAAACTGTCCCATTTGTAAAAGAAAATCTTCAAAGGATGATCCAATTGTCAACTTTACACTGAAAGAACTTGCTGATTCAGTTGCTGGGAGACAGAAATCTGGATCATCTGAGACAGAAAAGGGAGAGAAGAAATTAACAGTGGTGTGCAGTAAACATGAGGAAGAGCCTAAACTGTTCTGTGTGGACGAGCAGAGAGCTGTGTGCACCGTGTGTGACTTTTCTCTCCACCACAGTCACAAAGTGGTTCCTGTAGAAGAAGCAGTCAGTGACCTGAAGGAGCAGCTGAAATCTGACTTAAAGTCTCTGCAGGACAAGAGGAACAAATACAAACAAGTGGAGGAAACATACAATGAAGTGATTCAACATTCCAAGAAGCAGCTGTTGTCCACAGAGAGGCAGATCAGAGCAGAGTTCAACAAGCTCCAGCAGTTCCTGAAAGAGGAAGAGGAGTCCAGACTGGCAGCTCTGAGGGAGGAAGGTGAGCAGAAGGGGAGGACTATCAGCAGAGAGATGAAGATGATTGAGGAGCAGATCTCCTCTCTGTCAGACAGCATCTCTGCTGTTGAAGAAGAGCTGCAGAAACACAGCGTGCCATTCCTCAGCAGTTATAAAGACACTCAGAGCAGAGCCAGAGCCCAGAGCTCAGTGTCAGATCCACAGCTGGTCTCAGGAGCACTGATAGATGTGGCCAAACACCTGGGCAACCTGTCCTTCAGAGTGTGGGAGAAGATGAAGGAGAAGGTCCACTTCAGTCCTGTCATTCTGGACCCAAACACTGCAAACCGCTGGCTCTATCTGTCTGATGATCTGACCAGTGTGAGGAATGGAGACACAAAGCAGCAGCTTCCTGATAATCCAGAGAGAAACACTAAGTATACCAATGTTTTTGGCTCTGAGGGCTTCAGCTCAGGGAAACACAGCTGGGAGGTGGAGGTGGGAGACCATCCACGCTGGAATGTGGGTTTAGTTAAAGAGTCAGTTGACAGGAAGGGAGAGAATTTTGTTTCACCAAAATATGGATTCTGGTGTTTATGGCATAAAAGTGGAAAATACACTAATGGTGTTGGTCAGACTGTGACAGTGAAGAAGAGTCTCCAGAGGATCAGAGTCCAGCTGGACTATGACAGGGGGGAGGTGTCCTTCTATCACCCTGAAGACATGACTCACATCTGCACTCACAGAGACACTTTCACTGAGAAACTCTTCCCATATTTTAATGTTTGGAAGGCAGGAGACGCCAAAACCTCTGAAATCAAAATCTGTGAGATTGAGATTTGATTGTAAAGTGATTCTTTTTTTTAACTGTTTTGATTTTTTTTTTCAGTCCAGCAGCTTAATTTTAGGGACATTATTCGTCAAACTTTCTAACTTAATTATCAGGTTTTATTTATTTTTTGTTGATTTAGTGGAACTATTAGCAGTTCAATTAACCGAAATCAACTTTTTTTATGTGAAAATCTTGTGACCCACTCGAGTTTCTGTAAGAAAAGTTTACTTTTTATATTTCTTTTAAATTCATATTTTCAATATTATTCATGTTGTTCATGTGAATATTTTCGATAATTTTTAAATCTGAATGATGATGATTTATTTGCTTTTCAAAGTTGTTGAGTGTGAACAGTAAACTGTGACACTTCTTAAAAGAAAAAAGGATTAATCATTAAACTTGTGTCACATCAGCAATAGTCAACTTTAAAACTACTGGATCCTAATTATCCTGATTATCACCATCTTGTTTTCAGTTAAATAACCTTTTTAAAGTAACACGTCTACTTAAAAAAAAAAAAATCAAAGAATTGACTTCTAAGTTCAAAAACTGTCTCATCAGTGTAACTACACTTGATTTGATTAAAAATATTTTTTCTTGTGTTATTTTTAACTTCAATCAGCAGCAGGCGTCTCTCACAGTTTGAAAGATTTCTGAATCTTCTGATCCTCTTTTATAATCAGTCTTTTGATTTTTAAACTTCGCTCTCAGTCTCAGTGTTTCAGTGAATGAAAATAGGTCCTACCTTTGATTTTTACCTCAATGTTATTCTTTATTTGGTCTCTTTGATTATTGAGAATCACAAAATGTCTGTGTGACGTGAAATAAATCAAATTCAGTGATTCTGTTGTTGTGTTTGACTGAAAATCAGCTTTTCAGACACATTCAGTCGTTAGTTAAGATTTATTTAACATAGAAACTCACTTTCATTGTTCTTTTTATATTTAACCGACTCCTTAGAATAAGAAATTATTTGCGTCTATTGGTTTTTAAATATTCTTGTTGTGCTGAAGCTGTTTTATTGAAACAATCATAATCAGATTTTGTTTTCAGACCAACATTCACATTTAAGCTCAGCTCTCTTAAACTGCATATCAGTGAAGACTTGTGCAGTTTGTTTTGATGGAGTCACTGATTCTCACTTTGGTCTGATCCTCAATGTGAAACATTACCAGGCAGAAATCAAATGTAATCATGGATAAAGTTTACATTCTCACACCTGATCTTCATCTTTATAAACTCTAACTTGTGTTGTTCAACAGTAAATTTAATATTTACACTGACAGAGCAGAGCTGGAAATAGTTTGTATGAACAAAGTTGCAGAGATGTTTGATGAAGGTCCAACTTTATAATATTGGTGTTTTATTCATATATTATATTTACTCATAAGATGGAGACAAAGTTTATATCATCAAAGGTTTTTTAAACATTTTATTTCCAGTTTCTCACATTTTAAACTGTAAATCATAAATGTTAGAAATAACTTCACTTAACAGGTAAAACAGAACATTAAGACTGAGCCGAGTTCATCTGTAGTTCAATGCGAGTTTAAACACATTCATCACAGAAATTTCTAGCTTTATTGTTGTTTTTACATTTAATTGATTCCTTAAAATAAAAGAAAATTTGCTTCTGGTGCTTTTAAAAAAATTTTTACCTTATTTTTTTTTAAGAAAAATAAGAGCCACATATGAGGATATTCGTTTAAATTTCTGATAGAACAGTAGCAGTATAATGTCCTCGTAAGTGGATATCAGGCCCTTGTAGAGCAGAATTGAGTATTTTGGTCTAAATAACCCAAAATGTGATGTCCACATATGTGGATGCCAGGTCCTAGAAGGTTAAACTTTAGTTTTTGATTAAAGAATCAGAAACCTTCAGTTTCAGAATTTACTTCTTTAAGAGACGTTAAGAGAATTCTGTTCTGTGAAAAACAAATAAAGCCAATTTAGTGTTATGAGCTTATTAAACTTGTGCTCATTATTAATCACTATGATTAGTTTCTGTCTTGTATGAGCAATCAAATGTGATCAAAACCCATTTTTGGTGTGTTGAGCCTTTAATGCAAAGTTCCTGTAAAGAAATCCAGTTTGGCTCAAAACAAAAAAAAATATTATCACTCAATGTCATTAAAGTCTGAATAATCACACTTTCAGTTCAGGTCAGTCTGATCAGTTCAAATCCAGAATCCTGCTGTGATAAAGCAAATAGTCTATTTAGGATCAAATCTGGCCCAAACTCTACTGATTAGTTTTCACAGTTTGTCTTTGGGAAATAAATCCTTCGCATTTTCCGAGTAAACACAATTATATCTCTGATGCTTTACATTCATGTCTCTGCTCTCTGATGTTGCTGGTTTTATTTATCAGAAGCTAATGTGCTCTTATGGAGGAAGAGGGAAGGGTTACGCTAAAGGAGCATTCCCACAAATCACTTCAATATGATCTTAGTCTAGTTCGAACAGGAGTTTTTACACACATGTTATACATTTGAACATGAATTTTAACTATGATGGCTTTCACTATGAGGGCGTTTATTTTTCTGTTGTAGTATAATATTTGTGGCCTGGGTTGCACAATCATAATTAGATTAGATAAATTTATTTGAAGAAACTCCGTTTTAAATCATCGTTGTTAAATTTCCATTTTAAATGTAACCTCTGTTCTGATGAACCGCATATTACAGAAGACTATATGCTTTGATGGAGTAGAGAACAAATCTCAGCAAAGTCTTTACAAAATGGGAATTTTAAATCTTTTTGCATGTTTGTTCAGTCGTCTTTAGTCACAGACACAATCCTGCTGACATGTTGGCAGAAAATGTTTCCTGTTTAAGCTGAAAGAAAAAAACCCACAACATTCACATTCTGATGTCATTTTTGCGCTATATTAAAATAAAGTAAAGCATGAGAGGTCAGTGTTTTATACTTGTTTTCCTTTTATTTTTATTCCTGTGTTGAGGGCAAGTGCCCAGGCAGAATATTTAAGTATCCAAATGACAGCCCAGCAGCGCCATCTGCTGGAGAGAAATAACATATTGTAGATATTGCAGTCTATTTACGCCTGCAGGCCAGTGGACACTCTTTCAGTGATGAGGATGTACATGTCCTGGACAGGGAGGAATGCTGGTTTGAGTGCGGAGTCAAGGAAGCCATTTACGTGAAAAGGGAAAGACTGTCTCTGAATCAAGGAGGGGGCCTTTTGCCATCTTGCTGTGCCGTGATTGCAGCCATTCCCCAACTCACTGTGAATGGTACTCATGGCCATCAGTGGTCTTTGATCATGACAATTTGCATATTAATGATCACGGAACTGACATCCCAGCCCATTGTTCATTCAGTGGGCTGTGAGGTCAGTTATTGTACAAAGGTACTGTTTATAAGGTTGGGGAAACTTACAGTCAGCTGAGACTGAAGAAGTCACTTAGATGAGTGACAAAACGTTTCTCCCACTGATAACGCTACATCCAGATGAACAGAATCAACCTTTTGGAATCTCAGGTGGTAGTCAGTTTAACTGCTAATCTGTTAGCAGAGAACTAATCGCCCTACTAATTATCTCACTCACATACTATACACATGTAGCTTCTTCCTTTAACTATAAACATCACAGCAGTTATTCTAACACTTTGCTGAAGTATAACAAGGCATAAAGCACTAAAATGAATGTGCATCAATACGAACTCACCAGAGCAGTTTGGTTAATGCTGAATGTCTGAACTCAGCTCTGCTTCAAAGTTAGTGATTTCTCACTCTAACAACACATTAGACTCATTAGTTTCAATCATGTACATTTTTATCAACTTATCTAGCATGACTCATTTCATCATACCGGCACACAGAGGACACCTGGTTTCTATCACAGCTGGGATTTCATTCTGCTGTGACGGGCCATCGTAGTCTAATCACAAAATAGCATAACTGAATTCTTATATCAATAAATCATGTTTAGTTCCATCTATCTCTCCTTATTGAAATATCTGCATTAACGCTTAAGTAAACAAAAACTTTGCAGCTGTTTATGAGCCCTCTGACAGAGAAGAGAAGTTTGTATAGAGAAAGTTGCAGAGATGTCAGATGAGTGTCAAAATGTATAATATTTGATTGTTTTTTAACACATTTGGTCACTCAACAAAATTTAAAAACACATCTAAAAACAGAAAATACTAAAACATTCCCAAAAGGAAAAATCTCAGCAAAGTCTTCACAGAACAGAAATTTTGAAACTTTTTGCATCTTTGTTCACTGAGTCGTCTTTAGTCACAGACACAATCCTGCTGACACGTTGGCAGAAAATGTTTCCTGTTGTTGTTGCAACTGAAAAAATAAATCTTGTAAAACTGGTTTAGTGACAATCAGCTGATTGCTAGCGCTGTGTGAGCCTGCAGATTTTTATATTGACCTGATACAGAGTAAATACAGGGCCAGTACCAATACTTGTAACCTATATAGGCAACTTATGTTGGGGAGAGCAGTGTGTCATGACTTAACAGAGGGCATTTTCCAATGAAAGTACAACTTAGATTGAAAGTAAAATTACTTAAACATAAATTAATTCACATAAATGTGATCACACTTTAGTGGGTATCACACACTCCCTGACAAAAATAAAATGGTTCCCGACATTCACAAAATCATGACATTTAAAACTTTTTTTACAAACTCTCTCAAAACTTATCATAACTGATTTTATCAGTTCAAGAATTACTTTAAACAATAGGGGTGATGTGTATGCAGATGGGGTTAGTGATGCGTGATACTGGTATGGTGAGTATGGTATTGGGGTGCAGTACATTGGTGAATGTGACATACACGCAGGCGGCACAATTGCCAATGGTGGGCATGGAAATACAGTGCATGATGGTATGGTTGTGACAAGTAACTGTGGTGCTGTGCGTTTCCCCAACTAGATTAACTGCTGCATGTGACTGCACTGAGGGTTCACCCAATGATTCATAAGTCAGAAACTGTTGTGGCTTTCTGTGACAGGTAGACCTTGTAATGTCTATATAAGTGTGTCCCAGTGGTTGAATCTGTAAGTTAGACTGCAAATGAGTTTAAAGCTCATCCTCTCCAGGCCCTGTGGGTTCAGATAGATTGTCACTATCCACTTGCATTTCTTTTATCTCCTCTCTCAGAGAAAATGGCACAGGTGAACATTCTGTCCCAGTTTCATTTCCATATGCAAGGTTGAATAGCTTTAAATAGCATCATAATACCCATATGTATGGCATATTCTTTGGGTGTAGCTGGAACGAAGTCATAAGTTTGCTGTACTGCGCTGCTGCTCCAGAGGGAGAGATAGTACTTCCGGGTTAGTTTTGTTCACCTCCACATGTATGTGTATATATGTGTTCTACTGGTGTGCAATACTGCACATTTTGGTATGGATGTGATACCAAGTAAATACAGGCCAGTATCGCAGATACCGATACAGAGACTTTTTAATAAATAAGGTGGATGCGTCATTGAATTGTTAAATCTCTGTAACCGAGGACAAGGTATGAGTAAACGGGGCAAAGAAACAAATTGATCATTTATTTATTACATTAGTTAGACATACAAATTCCCAGTTATTTCCAAACAGGACTTGCAATACATCCTGCTGATATCCCAGCTGCACATGAGACTTACCACACAAACTGTGCGAAAATAACAACACTGCAACCCGTCACACCCCGCTTAGCAACACTGCAATCGTGGCACACACTGCAAACAATTCAGGTCTCAGCACAGCTGGGAATCAGTGCTATGCATGGCCTGCGATCTGGGAGATAAAGGGAAGTGGCACAAACAATTAGACCAAAAACAAAAAGGGAGGTTAGTCCGCCCTTACACAACTTACTCTCAATCAATAACTGCCTTTACGGCTGGACGGACAAACCAAAACAAAATTACAAATCAATCAAAAGAACGAAAAAAGGACAGCAGAGACAGCACAGCTGAAAAACACAAACAACATTATCGATTAAAATATTACCCAATAAAATATCAATTTTATGAAACCATTCAAAATCATGAAGCTAAAACAAACACTCAATATACCTACAATATTGATCAGTTTCCCTGCGCGCAGTCGATCTAGGGCTTGATCAATTCTTCTATTAAAATTCGTGGTCACACTAAAAAAGTCCAATGACACATTAAAAATAGGCACAAACAATAGCAAATGATCCAAACAAAAATGGCAAAAGTCTCTTACCGACAGTATACCCACTCGCACCCGAGTGAATTAATTGCCTCTGGTTTTTTCCACAGAAGAGCGCTGACTTCACCCCACACACCCACTACCTTTTCACAGCACTAAAATGAATGTGCATCAATACAAACTCACCAGATCAGTTTGGTTAATGCTGAATGTCTGAACTCAGCTCTGCTTCAAAGTTAGTGAATTCTCACTCTAACAACACATTAGACTCATTAGTTTCAATCATGTATATTTACAAACGTATCTAGCATGACTCATTTCATCTGTTGCAACTGAAAAAATAAATCTTGTAAAACTGGTTTAGTGGCAATCAGCTGATTGCTAGTGCTGTGTGAGACTGCAGATTTTTATATTGATTTAATACCAAGTAAATACAGGGTCAGTACCGATACTTTTAACCTATGTAGGCAGCTTATGTTGGGGAGAGCAGTGTGTCATGACTTAACAGATGGCCCATTATCAGTTTGCAAATTGTGACCACTAACTCACTCTGATTTTTGCTAACACAACAAAACACACCTTCCAGCTTTTCAAGTATTTTGAAACTGGGTTTTTGGAGACCTGGAATGTAAATGTTCCTGTCTCTAAAGGTCTTTGGGTCAACTTCTGTTGTTTGACATTTTTCATTGTGGAGGTTTGAGGTCCTATTTTAATTTCCAAAAAATGTACTAATTTAATACAAAAACGTGGGATAGAAACAAATCATCGATCCGATCGTATCAATCCCATACCAATACCAGAGTCGGTGTCGATATGATCAATATTTAGATAGATCTGCCCACCTCTACTGATTGCAGTGTTCCTCAATAAGTAATATACCAAACACTTCACATTCTTGGTCTCATTTTAATGCTATATTAAGATAAACTCACAATATTTTACTTGTTTTCCTTTTTCGTTTTTATATTGAGGGCAACTACTTATAGAGAAAAAGAACCCACGCAAACATGAAAAGTCCACACAGAAAGACCCCGGCCAGGTGGTGGAGACAAACTCAGGGCCTTCTTGCTGTGACGCAACACTGCTAACCACCACTCAACCATGCTGCCTGTTGACTATAATGAATGAAACTTAAACTAAATTTCTACACTGTTGAGCTGAGCTGAGACACATTGATTGTGTCAGATTTGTGCTGAAAAACACACATTTGGAGAATTTGTTATGTTTTTTAAATCCATTGATTGTCCAACATTTAACTGTTTGCTATATCTTTACATAAAAGAAGGTTGTGGTCAGGAACATTTGTTAATCCTCACTAAATACAGACTCTCACTCATGTATACTATTAATATTAATATGATAAGAGGGACTTCACCATGAATGACAGCACAGAGGGAGAGAACAATATTTGCTTTTGTACTATTAAAGGTACTTTTACTATTGTTTTAATAGTAAAAGTTAATTGAATGGATACCTGCTTTTTAGGTGGTCAGATACACTCTGTATGGAAACTGAGGAGTCTGAGGCTATCATGTGGGTAATCTGTTGGTGTCTGGCTCACTAACTTTGTCATGTCTGTCTTTTTATTGTTTTTTAACATGAGAGTGGAGAGCAGGAGGCTGCAGCTGCAATTGTCATGGCTGTGTGCAGGCAGGAAAAGGACCCAAACCCAGACTCCAAAACACAGAAGAAAAACTCAAAACACTCAGCTTTATTGCTGGCAACAACAAAACAGAGACCTGAACCTAAACCAGGACCACTATGGACAGAAAACACAGTGAGTATGAGGGTACTACACCATTACAAATGGAATCAAGGATAAAGTTTACATTCTCACACCTGATCTGCATCTTTATAAACTCTTATGTTGCTTAACAGTAAATGTAATAATCACATTGACAGAGCAGAGCTGGAAATAGTTTGTATGAACAAAGCTGCAGAAATATCAAATGAAGGTTCAACTTTTATTTTATTCGTATATTATTTTTACTCACAACATGGACACAAAGTTTGTATTTTCATTTATGGAAACATGTTTTTTAAACATTTTATTTCCACTTTCTCACATTTTTAATGTAAATCATTAAATGTTAGGAATGACGTACCAGGTAAAAAAGAGCATTAAGACTTAGCCAAGTTCATCTGTAAATATTTTAAATAGACAAATAAAACATCTTTTCCTTGTATTTCCATAAACAGTGGGTCTAAATAAATAATTTGTCAGGAGTTATTAAGAAATGTTGAGTTACTATAATTATCAGAGAAAGATGAGTGATTAATTAAAAGTCAGTAAAACTTCATTTATTCTTTTTGCCAATTGAATCTTTTTTTACCCTGCAGACATGCAAAAACCTGTGATATCAAGTCAGACTGAGATTTCATTATAAAATCAACATTTTCTTATGGGGGGAAAAGTTACAGTGGCAAAGCTTTATCATAAACATTTGGTTGTTTTTTAAACTTTCTTCTTATTAGCAAACATATTGTCTATGGTTGATTAATATTTTACTCATCAGCACCTGCAGTGATTTTATTGTTTGTTTGTTTGTTTTTCCTGAAAATCATCTTTCAGACATTTAACCCAGCATGTAGTTTTATTTATTTCAAACTAGTGATGTCAAACAATTACCGTAATTGTCGGGCTATAAGCCGCTACTTTTTGCACAAGCTTTGAACTCTGCGGCTTTTAGTCAGGTGCGGCTTTTCTATAGATTGTCCATGATTTTTGTGATATCATAAGACGATTTGTTTTGTTTGTTCCGCTGTTGTACGGCACTACGTTGCCTGGCGGAAGGATCGGGGTTCAAGAGTGGTATGTTGGTCACATGTCCATCCGCCAGGCAACATAGTGCCGTACAAGTAGCGCGAAAAACAAACTTCAAAGTAGCGCTACGCATTCAGCGGGAGGCGTGGATGATGAGCGGCGATAAACTTGCGAAAAGCAAGTTGTGTTCAACTCTACCGGTGGATTCTGACAGCGTGGAAAAGTGTGCAAACATCCACGATCACCAACGGATTTCGAAGGGCTGGACTGCTGCATGATGAAGAGGAGGACACCGCCACGGCCCTTCAGAGGGTGTTCGACTCCGACACTGACAATGACAATGAGGATTATCTTTGGTTTTGAAAGTGACAACGAAGGAAAGAAGCTGAGAGTGGATGACGAAGCCATCCTGAGCCTGTTCGTATCCGACACTGGAGAAGAGGACTTTGGTGGTTTTAGAGCGCAGGAAGATGGTGGTGAATGACTGACTTTTCTTCTTGTTAAAGCCGTGTCACTGCACCTGAGCCTAAAAGGTAGTCTGAATCTATTTTTCTGGTGTGCTGTAGGTTACTGTTATGTACTACATGTGCAAATATGTACCCATAACTTGATTTTCAAAATATTAATAAAAGGGGTGTGTCTCCAAACAGCCATCTCTTTCCTGACAATTCGCTTTGTGCATATTCTCTTACATATGATAAGTCAATATTGAAACACCTGCGGCTTTTGGTCAGGTGCGGCTAATGTATGTACAAAACAGGATTTTCCCCTGATTTTAGCTTGTGCGGCTAATATTCAGGTGCGCTTTGTAGTCCGGGAAATACGGTAAATGTTGTAATCAGATTAATCACAGGATTGCTGTGGATTAATTTTGATTAATCACGATTAAATATCATTCATTTTTTTGGCATGGTCCTTGTGCCTGCCCAGCCAGCCCAGTATGGATGGTATGGATGTGATACATTTTGTGCTCATTATTAATCACCCTGACTAGTTTCTGTCTTGCACGAGCAATCAAATCTTATCAAAACCCTTTTTTGGTGCGTTGACCCTTTAACACAAAGTTCCTGTAGAGAAATAAAAATAAATTTACTCGCGTGAGCAGGATGTCTCTCCGAGCACAGAGAGCTACCTGCGAGAGCGTGAAACTGTCACAGCGCGTGTAAAGCAGACACTGCTCTACAAAAAGGTCAAAACCACACAAAAGTGACATCAACACATAACCCAGTGTTTTTAACAATTGTAGCTCTGGTGTCCAGCCTGCCACCACAAACACTCTGTTCACACTAGGGCAGGGTATCGATTTCTATTTCTATAACTGCTTCGATGCCGATTCACGAGGTCAACCGTCAGAAATATTATAATTATGATCATTTATCAGTACATTTATCCATATTTTTTATATCTGTGTATTAAAACAAAGCTGACACTTGTGAGACTTTATCAAAGGTGTCAGCATCACAGCAAATGCCTTTGTGTCAAAGTAACTGAGGATAAAACACAGAAAAATATGAAGGAGATTTTCCTGGCCTGGCTTTCTACTGCACACAACACTCTTAAAATATTCTGCAGTAGAACAAAAACACTAGAACACCATGAATCAAAATATGAACATTACCTGATGTTGCTGAAGTGAAGCAGAGCAAAGTTACAGAGGTTTTATTAGAGACACAGCTAAGATTTTTGTAATTTGGCATAATTTGTAAGAGTTTATATTTCTTCAGTATTGAACAGCAGAAATGAAACTTTCTTGTCAGAGGCCAATTTTGAAAAAACAAAAGCACTGAACACAACTGTAGACTGGTGTGTAATAAACAAGCAAATAATGCAGAAAACAGATTTTTCATGGGAAACTGGTCTCTGAGTTACTGAAAGAGAATTCAGTTCAATTCATTTTTTATATAGTGTCAAATCACAAAAACGGTCACCTCAAGGAAGTTTTTGGGAGTCCCAACAACTCTAACCAAGTATAACACCATAGTTATTGTCTTAATTCACATGGGGCGATCGTGGCTCAAGAGTTGGGAGTCCGCCTTGTAATCGGAAGGTTGCCGGTTCGAGCCTCGGCTTGGACAGTCTCGGTCGTTGTGTCCTTGGGCAAGACACTTCACCCGTTGCCTACTGGTGGTGGTCAGAGGGCCCGGTGGCGCCAGTGTCCGGCAGCCTCGCCTCTGTCAGTGCGCCCCAGGGTGGCTGTGGCTACAATGTAGCTTGCCATCACCAGTGTGTGAATGTGTGTGTGAATGGGTGGATGACTGGATATGTAAAGCGCTTTGGGGTCCTTAGGGACTAGTAAAGCGCTATATAAATACAGGCCATTTACCATGTCATGGTCTGAATAAAGCCCGTGTTTTGTGTGGATAGTTATGCTACAATCATGGCCAATAATCGGTATACCATACACACATTGCTCCACGTTGCGTAAAATATTTTATTTGGTGAAAGTAACGAGGTTAGGATTGTAAAAAATAAAATAAACAACTGAATATTTCATTCATTCGGTTTATACAACCTGATTGGATCCCTCCATCCTGATGACTGCTGCTGTGGATAATGGACCCAAACCATCCTCTGCATCTCCTACTGGACCTGCAGATAAACACTTCCTTCAACAACTGTTTCAGCTTCACTGACACAAAGATACAGAAAATCTACACCTCACACCACAATCCCTGTACTCAGTTTAGACATAAGATCCTTATTGTGTCATATTATGTATTGATTTATTGAACACTTCACTCTTTGTATTTTTTCTTTCATTGGCTTTATTTAATGCATTTATAAGAGCTCTACAATGTTGTTGTTGTTTTTTTGTCTTTTTAATTATTTTTCAAGAAAGTGGACGTGATTGACAACTTCGAGGCAGTAGTACCTTAAACATGACTTTGACCAGAATCTGATTTGTGACATGTGACTGTAAATTCTTCTGTGTTGTCACAGTTCAATGTCATATTATGTCATATCAACAGTTTATATCAGTTTTATTTTTTGATTATTAGCATTTCTGGTCTGTTCACTGTGATTTTTCTCTTTATTTTTCATTATTATTTCGGTGACATCTCTAACACTGGTCAGCTCATCACATTTCAGTTCATGACAAACTTGAAAGTTGGAGTCTAAAGGTCTAAACTCTTATGCAGGTTTGAGGCCACAGCCCAGGTAGTAAAAGCAGATATTGTGTTTGGTGGTTATTAATTATCTAAAACACCATGACAACATGTGAATTCTCTAAAAGAACTTTGCTTTCTTGAAGGACTGTGAGATACAAGCTGTAAAGATGTGACATTTGCTGAGTGTAGAAACTTTCCTGAACTGTAATGTGTTCAGAGACATTCAGAGATCCTGTGTCCCTGAACTTGAACTACTTACAGGATGTAGTCAGTTTACAGTAATAAAGTCATCTTTGATTTAATCTGGTCAAAGGAAATTAACTTCACTGGTATACATTTAGTTCATAACAACCATATTTTAATGATGTATTATTTGAGAAAATAAACTTTTGATTTTATGTATTTCAGCTGTATTTTACTCAGAATTATTGCTTCATGTTCATGAGGGTCAAGAATTTTTCTTTGTTTTGAGTGTGAGAGCAGAGGTCTGGCAGGCTGACAATCTAAACCCTGTGATGAATCCACATTTATGTCTTTGGCTGCAACGAAAACTTTAGTTAAATGCAGATAAAAACTCTGAGAACAAGCTGACTTTACCTACTTGAACTTCTGAAACACCACAGCTTCACCTTCTTTGTGTCATTTTTATGTTCTATTTAGGTTTCGTTTTTTTAAAAGGAGAAGTCAGGATTTTCTACATTTTTCACTTTGGTGTCGTTTTAAGGAGCACAAACTAAAAACTATCTGAATGACACACACAGCGCCCTCTGATGGACACAAGTGTTAGGAGCGTGTTTCAGTTTAACACGTGATCGTGATTCATGAAAATGAAAGTAAATTCCGACACTTTTGAACTGAGCTGAGACGCCATTACAGGGAGTCAGATCTCTGCTGAAAAACACACGTTTGGAGGATTTTAATCAGAAAGTTCAAGAGACACTAATTTGGTGAGTTAAAAATACTTAAAGATCAAATGGCTGAGAAACTTAGACTTTTTGAAAATTTCCTGAGCTGCCATGTGTGTTCAGAGACTTTCAGAGATCCTGTGTCTCTGAGCTGCAGCCACAGCTTCTGTTCAAGCTGCCTGCAGAAATTCTGGGAACAAACTAAAAACAAAAACTGTCCCATTTGTAAAAGAAAATCTTCAAAGGATTATCCAGATGTGAACTTTACACTGAAAGAACTTGCTGATTCATTTGCTGGGAGACAGAAATCTGGATCATCTGAGACAGAAAAGGGAGAGAAGAAATTAATGGTGGTGTGCAGTAAACACGATGAAGAGCCTAAACTGTTCTGTGTGGACGAGCAGAGAGCTGTGTGCACCGTGTGTGAGTTTTCTCTCCACCAGAGTCACAAAGTGGTTCCTGTAGAAGAAGCAGTCAGTGACCTGAAGGAGCAGCTGAAATCTGACTTAAAGTCTCTGCAGGACAAGAGGAACAAATACAAACAAGTGGAGGAAACATACAATGAAGTGATTCAACACTCCAAGAAGCAGCTGTTGTCCACAGAGAGGCAGATCAGAGCAGAGTTCAAGAAGCTCCAGCAGTTCCTGAAAGAGGAAGAGGAGTCCAGACTGGCAGCTCTGAGGGAGGAAGAGGAGCAGAAGGAGAGGACTATCAGCAGAGAGATGAAGATGATTGAGGAGCAGATCTCCTCTCTGTCAGACAGCATCTCTGCTGTTGAAGAAGAGCTGCAGAAACACAGCGTGCCATTCCTCAGCAGTTATAAAGACACTCAGAGCAGAGCCAGAGCCCAGAGCTCAGTGTCAGATCCACAGCTGGTCTCAGGAGCACTGATAGATGTGGCCAAACACCTGGGCAACCTGTCCTTCAGAGTGTGGGAGAAGATGAAGGAGAAGGTCCACTTCAGTCCTGTCATTCTGGACCCAAACACTGCAAGTGGCTGGCTCTATCTGTCTGATGATCTGACCAGTGTGAGATGTGGAGACACATGGCAGCAGCTTCCTGATAATCCAGAGAGAAACACTAAGTATGCCAATGTTTTTGGCTCTGAGGGCTTCAGCTCAGGGAAACACAGCTGGGAGGTGGAGGTGGGAGACCATCCTGACTGGAATATAGGTTTATGTAAAGAGTCAGTTGAGAGGAAAGGAGAGCTTCTTGCTTCACCAAAATATGGAGCCTGGTGTTTATTGCATAAAAGTGGAGAATACACTAATGGTGATGGTCAGACTGTGACAGTGAAGAAGAGTCTCCAGAGGATCAGAGTCCAGCTGGACTATGACAGGGGGGAGGTGTCCTTCTATCACCCTGAAGACATGACTCACATCTACACTTACAGAGACACTTTCACTGAGAAACTCTTCCCATATTTCAGTATTGGAAAGGCAGGAGATGCCAAAACCTCTGATATCAAAATCTGTCAGACTGAGATTTGATTGTAAAGTGATTCTTTATTTTAACTGTTTTTTCAGTACAGCAGCAGGGTTAATTTTGGGGAAATTATTAATCACACTGTCTAACTTCATTATCAGGTTTTATTTCATTTTGCTGTTCTAGTGGAACTATTAGCAATTCAATGAAACCAAAGCAACTTTTTCATGTGAAAATCTTGTGACCCACTCGAGTGTCTGTAAGAAACTTTTACATTTTTTTCTTGTTTCTTTGAAATTAATATTTTCAGAATATTTCTCATGTTGTTCATGTAAATATTTTTGATAGTTTTAAAATCTGAATGATGATTTCTTTGCTTTTCAAAGTTGTTGAGTGTGAACAGCAAACTGTGACACTTCTTAAAAAGAAGGATTCATGATTAAACATCAGCAAGAGTCAACTTTACAACTACAAGATTTAAATGTCCTGATTATCAGCATCTTGTTTTCAGTTAAATAACATTTGAAAGTAACACGTCTTCTTTAAAGTTTTCCAAATTCAAAGAAATGACTTCTAAGTTCTGACGCTGTCTCATCAGTGTAACTACACTTGA
Organism: Rhamphochromis longiceps; assembly: GCF_057381845.1. Lineage (NCBI taxonomy): Eukaryota > Metazoa > Chordata > Actinopteri > Cichliformes > Cichlidae > Rhamphochromis > Rhamphochromis longiceps. Next base: position 39,910,482 of record NC_140568.1, on the reverse strand, counting down.
TTGATTTCATTAAAAATGTTCTTTCTTGTGTTGTTTTTAACCTTAATCAGAAGCTGACATCTCTCACAGTTTGAAAGATTTCTGGATCTTCTCATGTTTCATAATTAGGTTTTAATTTGATTTTCAAACTTCACTCTCAGTCTCAGTGTTTCAATGAATCACCTACCTTTGATTTGTACTTCAATGTTATTCTTTAACTGCTCTCTTTGATTATTGAGATCACAAAATGTTTCTGTGAAGTGAAATAAATAAATTCAGTGATTCTGTTGTTGTTGTGTTTGACAGTAAATCAGCTTTTCAGACACAGTCATTAGTTCAGATTCATTTAACATGGAAACTCACTTTGATTGTTGTGTTTACATTTAACTGACTCCTTAGAATAAAATATTATTTGCTTCTATTAGTTTGTAAATATTCTTGTTGTGCTGAAGCTGTTTTATTGAAACAATCAGCAGATTTTATAAAATCAAGAATTTATTTTAAGCAGCTACATTTTAAATCTTTTTTTCAGACCAACATTCACATTTAACCCCAGACAGAAATCAAATGTGATCATTGATAAACTTTACATTCTCACAGCTAATCTGTATGTTTACAAACTCAGAAAATAGTTTGTATGAACAAAGCTGCAGAGATTTCAGATGAAGGTGCAGCTTTATAATAGTGGTGTTTTATTTGTATATTATATTTACGCACAAGATGGAGACAAAGTTCAGATTTTGTTTTCTAGTAAAAATGTTTACACTGTAAACATTTACACTTATCCCATTTTTAAATGTAAATCATTAAATGTTAGAAATGACTTCACTTAACAGATAAACAGAACACTAAGACTGAGCCAAGTTCATCTGTAAATATTTTAAATAAACAAATAAAATGTCTAATCTCACTTTCACCTCAGGTCAGTGTCAGTCTGATCAGCTCAAATCCAGAATCCTGCTGCGATAAAGAAAATTGTCTCTTTAGGATCAAATCAAACTGCTGCTGCTGATGTGGTCGCTGTAGTGTCTGTAAGTTTGAGTCTTGTGTGTCATCTGCAACCACCACACATTCAGAGGGGGAGAGAGGGCAGTACAGGCCTCGACCAACACCCACAAAGCTCTCCTGCGGGGAAAGAATCTGGCCAAAACTCCACTGGTTAAAATGTCTCTGCTCTCTGGTGTCACTGTAGTGCAGAGGCTTCAGAACTAGAATCCTCTGGTTTAAGGATTTCTTCAACATTAAATAATCCAGTGACAGTTGTCTGTATTTCCACCGCTGCACACAAACAATAACTGTTAACAATGAATTCAGCAAACTTTATTTTTCAAATTGTAAACAAATACAGTTTAAAACAGCATTTCTGTCGCTGCCACAGAGTAACTCACATTAGGACCCCGTCCTCGTTTGGGCTGTTAAAAGTCAATTTACTCGCGTGAGCAGGATTTCTCTCCGAACGCAAGGAGGTGTCCGTCAGAGCGTGAAACTGTCACAGTGCATGTAAAGGAGACACTGCTCTACAAAAAGTGTGATTTTTATCCTGGTGGGAGCAGAACAGCTAAAGTAAGAGGGAAATTCATAACAGTTTTTTAAATGCGACATGTAGTTTTGATCTTCTTTTGCTGCTGGTTCAGTGAATTTTGGTCTGAGAGTGACGAAACCTGCAGCTGCAGAATCTGTGAGGTGTCGGCTTTCAGCTCCTGACAGCATGTCCACTTACGTGACATCGGATGAAAGATCCACACTTTGTGTTTAAATCCATTCACCTGCTGTTATTTCCTGTTTTAGCTGTTTGCTGTGTTGAAATAGTTTTGTGAGCTTTAAGCTGAGATTTACACCTTAAGATCACACACAGAAACACAGAGAGAGTCAGAAGCAGGTCCAACCAGCTGGGCAGCTGCCCTTTTGTAATGATCCCTGGCAAGTGATTGACCTACTGTGCACAGATCAGCCAATAGACACATACCAATTAACTTTAAATGGGCCAATAGATACAGGCCTTACACTTGAAAGACAAGAGAAACAGAGGAATAACACTGCCACTAGTCGTGGCATGTAACAATTATACCTCAGACTGCATGTTTGAGGTATAATTTTAATCTCCAAAAAATGCATGAATTTAATACAAATATGTGGGGATAGAAACAAAGCATCAATCCTATCATGGTAGACTTGATCCCATAGCAATACCAGAGTCGGTATCGATACTATCAATACTTGGATCGATCTGCCCACCTCTACTGATTGCATTGTTCTTCAATACGTAAGATACACTTCACATTCTTGGTCTCATTTTTTTTTTTTTTTTTGCCATATTAAGATAAAGTAAAACATGAGAAGTTAAAATGTTTTATTTCTTTTCCTTTTTTGTTTTTGTTTTGAGGGCAACTACTCACACAAATAATATGAGTATCTGAACGACAGCCTAGCAGCACCATCTGGTGAAGACAAATAACATATTGTAGATATCAAGTGGAGGTGGAAAAAAGGCTGCAGAGAACCCACACAAACATGACAAGTCCACACAGAAAGGCCCAGGTGATGAAGATGAACTTGGGGCCTTCTTGCTGTGAGGCAACACTGCTTTTGGACACCTGCTTTTTAGGTGGTCAGACGCACTGAAACACTGAGGAGTCTGAGGCTATCATGTGGGTAATCTGTTGGTTTCTGGCTCACTATTTTTGTCATGTATGTCTTCTTATTGTCTTTTAACAAGAGAGTGGAGAGCAGGAGGCAGAAGCTTCAGACAAGAGGAGGCTGCAGCTGAAATTGTGGGAATCATCACTATAACATCATAGTTTGTGAATGAGCTCTCCAAAACCACTTTCAATCCTGCCTTATGTAAAAGTTCAGGTTTGCTCAATGTATAAAGTGATGTTATTCATTTAGACACAGGTCACTGTTACATTAAGATTCTTCATGAGTTCATTCACATGTTTTCATAAACCCGATTAAGAAATGAGCAACATCATGCATTTCTATTTGCAGAATTTGTCAGTACATGAAGTGGTGCATGATGCTTCTGATTTGATTTTGTTAGCTTGGCAGCTATATTTTGATAGTTAATTTCATAATTACAACAGGCAAACTTTAAAGTGAGTCATATAAACTACAGTCTGCAGAGAGCTGTCACTGCCATTTGCTGTTAACTCATCCTTGATCCTGCTTCTACTTCCTGTGTAATACGTTTCCAAAAGACACAAACTAACCCTCGTATTTTTTTGTTAAATCTCAGACTATAATTATTACTGTCACCTGTCACAGATTGTCTTCATCATGATAAACATGTTAAAATTAATTACAAATACATTACATACAAATTTTATATACCATATATGTACTCAGAGCAGAGCCCAGAGCTCAGTGTCAGATCCACAGCTGGTCTCAGGAGCACTGATAGATGTGGCCAAACACCTGGGCAACCTGTCCTTCAGAGTGTGGGAGAAGATGAAGGAGAAGGTCCACTTCAGTCCTGTCATTCTGGACCCAAACACTGCAAACTGCTGGCTCTATCTGTCTGATGATCTGACCAGTGTGAGACAAGGAGACACAAAGCAGCAGCTTCCTGATAATCCAGAGAGATACACTAAGTATCCCACTGTTTTTGGCTCTGAGGTCTTCAGCTCAGGGAAACACAGCTGGGAGGTGGAGGTGGGAGACCATCCTGTCTGGAATGTGGGTTTAGCTAAAGAGTCAGTTGACAGGAAGGGAGAGTGTTCTTCTTCACCAAAATGTGGAATCTGGTGTTTACTCCATCGTAGTGGAAAATACACTAATAGTGATGGTCAGACTGTGACAGTGAAGAAAAGTCTCCAGAGGATCAGAGTCCAGCTGGACTATGACAGGGGGGAGGTGTCCTTCTATGATCCTGAAGACATGACTCACATCTACACTCACAGAGACACTTTCACTGAGAAACTCTTCCCATATTTTCATGTTTGGAAGGCAGGAGACGCCAAAACCTCTGAAATCAAAATCTGTGAGATTGAGATTTGATTGTAAAGTGATTCTTTTTTTTTAACTGTTTTGATTTTTTTTTTCAGTCCAGCAGCTTAATTTTAGGGACATTATTCATCAAACTTTCTAACTTAATTATCAGGTTTTATTTATTTTTTGTTGATTTAGTGGAAGTATTAGCAGTTCAATTAACCGAAAGCAACTATTTTATGTGACCCACTCGACCGACTCGAGTTTTTGAAAGAAAAGTTTACTTTTTATATTTCTTTTAAATTCATGTTTTCAATATTTCTCATGTTGTTCATGTGAATATTTTTGATAATTTTAAAATCTGAATGATGATTTATTTGCTTTTCAAAGTTGTTGAGTGTGAACAGTAAACTGTGACACTTCTTAAAAGAAAAAAGGATTAATGATTAAACTTGTGTCACACCAGCAAGAGTCAACTTTAAAACTACTGGATCCTAATTATCCTGATTATCACCATCTTGTTTTCAGTTAAACAACCATTTTAAAGTAACACGTCTACTTAAAAAAAAAAAAAAAAATCAAAGACTTGACTTCTAAGTTCAAAAACTGTCTCATCAGTGTAACTACACTTGATTTGATTAAAAATATTTTTTCTTGCGATATTTTTAACTTCAATCAGCAGCAGGCGTCTCTCACAGTTTGAAAGATTTCTGAATCTTCTGATCCTCTTTTATAATCAGGTTTTTGATTTTTAAACTTTGCTCTCAGTCTCAGTGTTTCAGTGAATGAAAATAGGTCCTACCTTTGATTTTTACCTCAATGTTATTCTTTATTTGGTCTTTTTGATTATTGAGAATCACAAAATGTCTGTGTGACGTGAAATAAATCAAATTCAGTGATTCTGTTGTTGTTGTGTTTGACTGAAAATCAGCTTTTCAGACACATTCAGTCGTTAGTTAAGATTTATTTAACATAGAAACTCACTTTCATTGTTCTTTTTATATTTAACCGACTCCTTAGAATAAGAAATTATTTGCGTCTATTGGTTTTTAAATATTCTTGTTGTGCTGAAGCTGTTTTATTGAAACAATCATAATCAGATTTTGTTTTCAGACCAACATTCACATTTAAGCTCAGCTCTTATAAACTGCATATCAGAGAAGACTTGTGCAGTTTGCTTTGATGGAGTCACTGATTCTCACTTTGATCTGATCCTCAATGTGAAACATTACCAGGCAGAAATCAAATGTAATCATGGATAAAGTTTACATTCTCACACCTGATCTTCATCTTTATAAACTCTAACTTGTGTTGTTTAACAGTAAATTTAATATTTACACTGACAGAGCAGAGCTGGAAATAGTTTGTATGAACAAAGTTGCAGAGATGTTTGATGAAGTTCCAACTTTATAATATTGGTGTTTTATTCATATATTATATTTACTCATAAGATGGAGACAAAGTTTATATCATCAAAGGTTTTTTAAACATTTTATTTCCAGTTTCTCACATTTTAAACTGTAAATCATAAATGTTAGAAATAACTTCACTTAACAGGTAAAACAGAACATTAAGACTGAGCCGAGTTCATCTGTAGTTCAATGCGAGTTTAAACACATTCATCACAGAAATTTCTAGCTTTATAGTTGTTTTTACATTTAATTGATTCCTTAAAATAAAAGAAAATTTGCTTCTGGTGCTTTTTAAATTTCCTGTTGTGCTGAAACTGTTTTCTTGAAGCATTTGTAGCACTGACGTCACTGTAAACAGATATATACGATACTGGACTAGTTCTAGGTTCACAAGAGTGATGGAGCAAAGCACAGTGAAGAGACCAGAGCCAGAAACCTTGAAATGAAAAGCCACCATCTTTAATAAAACACAAACACAATCAGTTGATGTGTAGTACATCACACGTATACTTCCATCTGTTCCAAATCCAACACCTCGGTTGTTTCTTTAACCTCCTAAGACACGAACTCTTCCACAGCATGCATTTTTAATTTCTCTTTGATATTTGGGGCCTGATGAATGTAAAAACAAAGAATTACCAGATTTTTTTTTTTACCTTATTTTTTTTTAAGAAAAATAAGAGCCACATATGAGGATATTCGTTTAAATTTCTGATAGAACAGTAGCAGTATAATGTCCTCGTAAGTGGATATCAGGCCCTTGTAGAGCAAATTGAGTATTTTGGTCTAAATAACCCAAAATGTGATGTCCACATATGTGGATGCCAGGTCCTAGGAGGTTAAACTTTAGTTTTTGATTAAAGAATCAGAAACCTTCAGTTTCAGAATTTACTTCTTTAAGAGACGTTAAGTGAATTCTGTTCTGTGAAAAGCAAATAAAGCCAATTTAGTGTTATGAGCTTATTAAACTTGTGCTCATTATTAATCACTATGATTAGTTTCTGTGTTGTATGAGCAATCAAATGTGATCAAAACCCATTTTTGGTGTGTTGAGCCTTTAATGCAAAGTTCCTGTAAAGAAATCCAGTTTGGCTCAAAACAAAAAAAAATAACATCACTCAATGTCATTAAAGTCTGAATAATCACACTTTCAGTTCAGGTCAGGTTTTCACAGTTTGTCTTTGGGAAATAAATCCTTCATTTTCCGAGTAAACACAATTATATCTCTGATGCTTTACATTCATGTCTCTGCTCTCTGATGTTGCTGATTTAATTTATCAGAAGCTAATGTGCTCTTATGGAGGAAGAGGGAAGGGTTACGCTAAAGGAGCATTCCCACAAATCACTTCAATATGATCTTAGTCTAGTTCGAACAGGAGTTTTTACACACATGTTATACATTTGAACATGAATTTTAACTATGATGGCTTTCACTATGAGGGCGTTTATTTTTCTGTTGTAGTATAATATTTGTGGCCTGGGTTGCACAATCATAATTAGATTTGATAAATTTATTTGAAGAAACTCCGTTTTAAATCATCGTTGTTAAATTTCCATTTTAAATGTAACCTCTGTTCTGATGAACCGCATATTACAGAAGATGCTTTGATGGAGTAGAGAACAAATCTCAGCAAAGTCTTTACAAAATGGGAATTTTAAATCTTTTTGCATGTTTGTTCAGTCGTCTTTAGTCACAGACACAATCCTGCTGACATGTTGGCAGAAAATGTTTCCTGTTTAAGCTGAAAGAAAAAACCCCACAACATTCACATTCTGATGTCATTTTTACGTTATATTAAAATAAAGTAAAGCATGAGAGGTCAGTGTTTTATACTTGTTTTCCTTTTATTTTTTATTCCTGTGTTGAGGGCAAGTGCCCAGGCAGAATATTTAAGTATCCAAATGACAGCCCAGCAGCGCCATCTGCTGGAGAGAAATAACATATTGTAGATATTGCAGTCTATTTACACCTGCAGGCCAGTGGCCACTCTTTCAGTGATGAGGATGTACATGTCCTGGACAGGGAGGAACGCTGGTTTGAGTGCGGAGTCAAGGAGGGCATTTACGTGAAAAGGGAAAGACTGTCTCTGAATCAAGGAGGGGGCCTTTTGCCATCTTGCTGTGCCGTGATTGCAGCCATTCCCCAACTCACTGTGAATCGTACTCATGGCCATCAGTGGTCTTTGATCATGACAATTTGCATATTAATGATCACGGAACTGACGTCCCAGCCCATTGTTCATTCAGTGGGCTGTGAGGTCAGTTATTGTGCAAAGGTACTGTTTATAAGGTTGGGGAAACTTACAGTCAGCTGAGACTGAAGAAGTCACTTAGATGAGTGACAAAACGTTTCTCCCACTGATAACGCTACATCCAGATGAACAGAATCAACCTTTTGGGATCTCAGGTGGTAGTCAGTTTAACTGCTAATCTGTTAGCAGAGAACTAATCGCCCTACTAATTATCTCACTCACATACTATACACATGTAGCTTCTTCCTTTAACTATAAACATCACAGCAGTTATTCTAACACTTTGCTGAAGTATAACAAGGCATAAAGCACTAAAATGAATGTGAATCAATACAAACTCACCAGAGCAGTTTGGTTAATGCTGAATGTCTGAACTCAGCTCTGCTTCAAAGTTAGTGACTTCTCACTCTAACAACACATTAGACTCATTAGTTTCAATCATGTACATTTTTATCAACTTATCTAGCATGACTCATTTCATCATACCGGCACACAGAGGACACCTGGTTTCTATCACAGCTGGGATTTCATTCTGCTGTGACGGGCCATCGTAGTCTAATCACAAAATAGCATAACTGAATTCTTATATCAATAAATCATGTTTAGTTCCATCTATCTCTCCTTATTGAAATATCTGCATTAACGCTTAAGTAAACAAAAACTTTGCAGCTGTTTATGAGCCCTCTGACAGAGAAGAGAAGTTTGTATAGAGAAAGTTGCAGAGATGTCAGATGAGTGTCAAAATGTATAATATTTGATTGTTTTTTAACACATTTGGTCACTCAACAAAATTTAAAAACACATCTAAAAACAGAAAATACTAAAACATTCCCAAAAGGAAAAATCTCAGCAAAGTCTTCACAGAACAGAAATTTTGAAACTTTTTGCATCTTTGTTCACTGAGTCGTCTTTAGTCACAGACACAATCCTGCTGACACGTTGGCAGAAAATGTTTCCTGTTGTTGTTGCAACTGAAAAAATAAATCTTGTAAAACTGGTTCAGTGACAATCAGCTGATTGCTAGTGCTGTGTGAGCCTGCAGATTTTTATATTGACCTGATACAGAGTAAATACAGGGCCAGTACCAATACTTGTAACCTATATAGGCAACTTATGTTGGGGAGAGCAGTGTGTCATGACTTAACAGAGGGCATTTTCCAATGAAAGTATAACTTAGATTGAAAGTAAAATTACTTAAACATAAATTAATTCACATAAATGTGATCACACTTTAGTGGGTATCACACACTCCCTGACAAAAATAAAATGGTTCCCGACATTCACAAAATCATGACATTTAAAACTTTTTTTTCAAACTCTCTCAAAACTTATCATAACTGATTTTATCAGTCCAAGAATTACTTTAAACAATAGGGGTGATGTGTATGCAGATGGGGTTAGTGATGCGTGATACTGGTATGGTGAGTATGGTATTGGGGTGCAGTACATTGGTGAATGTGACATACACGCAGGCAGCACAATTGCCAATGGTGGGCATGGAAATACAGTGCATGATGGTATGGTTGTGACAAGTAAATGTGGTGCTGTGCGTTTCCCCAACTAGATTAACTGCTGCATGTGACTGCACTGAGGGTTCACCCAATGATTCATAAGTCAGAAACTGTTGTGGCTTTCTGTGACAGGTAGACCTTGTAATGTCTATATAAGTGTGTCCCAGTGGTTGAACCTGTAAGTTAGACTGCAAATGAGTTTAAAGCTCATCCTCTCCAGGCCCTGTGGGTTCAGATAGATTGTCACTATCCACTTGCATTTCTTTTATCTCCTCTCTCAGAGAAAATGGCACAGGTGAACATTCTGTCCCAGTTTCATTTCCATATGCAAGGTTGAATAGCTTTAAATATCATCATAATACCCATATGTATGGCATATTCTTTGGGTGTAGCTGGAACGAAGTCATAAGTTTGCTGTACTGCGCTGCTGCTCCAGAGGGAGAGATAGTACTTCCAGGTTAGTTTTGTTCACCTCCTCATGTATGTGTATATATTAGGGGTGCAACGATATTCGTATCGATATTGAACCGTTCGATACAGTGCTTTCGGTTCGGTACGCATATGTATCGAACAATACAACATTTGTAATTTATTTTATCAACTTTCCTTCTGACGATGCTGTCTGTGTTGAGCGCTCAGTGAATCTGCGTTCGACTACTCCGCCTAGGCTCCACTGTCGAGCGCAGATCCACTGAGCGCTCAACACAGACAGCATCGTCAGAAGGAAGAGCGCAGGGCAAGCTAGCGAGACAGAAGTTAAGCTCTCCTTGCAACATGGACCTCCCCCACCCTCATTCAGATCTGGCGTTTGGAATTATTTTGGTTTTCATGTGACGTATGACCCTGAAGGTAAGCGAGTCATGGACTAAAGTAAAACAGTATGTTGGATGTGCCATGCAATGCTCAATTACATGGGTGGGAGCTAGCGTGTTAGCGCAGTTAGCTCGTTAACGTGTTGGCCGTCTAGCCCCATGCCCGGGGCGATCGGCGGTAGCTCGTTAACGGAGATTTGCCATGTTGTGGTGTTAAGGTCATTTCAACGAGATTAACCTGAAAGCACTAGTGGGAACACAACGAATATGACTGCACATTTACGCCGACATCATCCTAGTGCAAAGACAAAAACAACAAGCATGCTACTAACTTTAGCTGTTAGCACATGATTCTCCTTATGGTGCTGAGAATATAGCCCAGAAGAAGCGGATAGTATAGCTTTTATTTTGGAAAGAGACATTTCTCTGTAATAAACTCTCTTTTCCAAAGATGAGTGATTCCTCAATCAGATACAGGGCTTGCAATATCGCTAGCCCGACGTCCTGGGGCTAGCAATTTTTTCAGTCGGGCTACCAAAATCTATCTCTTCCCTGCCCGTCGGGCTATTGTAGGAAGGAAAAATATATGTCAATGCTTTTGCATTCTTTCGGAAATGTAGCTGGGTAATTATGTCATTGGCATCGGTGAGCCACTGTCAATATGTGACATATTGAAATCGCGTTTGAATTTGCGCTTGTTTTTTTGCTTTCACTTTGCAATCGCGTGAACTGTGTATAGAGAGCGACAGCACTGATCTGTGAGTGATGATAATTTGTGCACCAATTCCTCTGACATCGTCTTATTAATCGTTAGCTTACTATGCAAACATGACAAGTGAAATCTCCCGCAGCAAGCTTAAACATGTGTGTTCTGGCTCCTTAAGAGTCACCACTCATGTTATGTAGTGTTATACAAGTTCATGCAATCTTTATTCGTTTCTGGCACACTGTTCATTTTATTTTGACATTCTACCGGAAGTGCTACTTCTCATTACTTCCTGTCTAACGGGAGAAGGACAGTTTGCTACTCCTGTGCCTGCCTATGCTACCTCTTAAGCCAGCACAGTCTGTAAGTTGGCAGTATTGTTGTGTTTTATGTTAGCACTAACTGCCGTGTGTTGTTTGTGATATTTTGAGAAAGCAAATTGACTCAATGATGTGCTTTATTAGTCATTAGCCTAAACGCTAATTAGCGCTAGCTAACCGCTAACGTTAGCTTGTTAGCTTGTTTCGTTCTGCTTTGCTTTGCATAGTAACAGGTCATAGCATCTTCTAATTGTAAGAATGTTTGCTTATATTAGCTCACATGGGATATTTTGTGTTTGTTTACAGTTTTACCATTCATCCATTCATGTATTTCGACAAAGCCATGCTATGCATCCAATCAAATAAATCCACCAGAAAGGAACAACGGTGTGGTTTTTCTACATGGGATGATGGTTGTCTGTCTGCCTAGTTAAGTGCGAGGGCAGAACAGTAAAAAGACTGGCGAAACGGCTACTTCAGGAGGCAGTCTTCCAGACATCTGACCCAGACGCCACTATGCTGTCAGCAGAGGAGGAGCAGCTGGAGGTACGGTCCACCTGCTCTGGATCTACATCCAGATCCCGCAGCTCACTCGCCAAAGCAGCAGTCGAAGCACGGGCAAAGGCCGAAGCAGCACGCGCCAGAGCAGAGTTTACACGACGGGAGATTGAGGTGAAAATGAGGCAAGCAGAGTTAAGTGCTACATTAGAAGCACTAAAAGAAGAAAAGGAAGCAGAAGCTGCGCTCGCTGAAGCCAATGTATTTGAAGCAGCAATAGCAGAGGAGGTAAGCGGGGAAATGTGGTCATCTCGTGTGTCAGAAAAACAATATGGGGAATCACGACAGGGTCAAGAGAACTCACAACCAGCGCTGAACTCTCACGCTCTACTCCAGCTTCCAGCTTCAACCCAGTCATACAGACTACAGAGTTATCTTGGATATTCTTCACCAGAGCATCGCAGAGAAGACTTGCCGGACCCCAAACACTTTACGCTGATAAAACAATGTGACATCAGTCCAATCCCCGATCCAGCCACTTCACCTCAATATGTCCCACAGGTAAATCAACAGGACATCAAATATGAGATTGGCAGCCATCTGACACCAGCTGCTGATACCCAAGAAAAATGTGGCCAAAGGTATGTAAGTACCACACCGCAACCTATGAGCTTTTCCCCTTACACTCCACCTTTCCAGCCAACGCAAATCAACAACGGGAACAGTGACTTTGCTAATCTCGCTAAGTTTCTGGCAAAAAGAGAATTGGTGGCAGACGGTCTGACAAAGTTTACGGACAGAGCAGAGGACTACTGGGCATGGAGAGCTTCTTTCTGTAACGCTATTGAAGGGTTAAGCTTAAAGCCTAGCGAACAGTTAGATTTGCTCACCCGGTGGCTTGGAGAAGAGTCGTCTAAGCATGCCAAACGTATACGCTCTGTCCATCTCAACAATCCAGCAGAGGGCCTACGTCGAGTTTGGACACGGCTACAAGAATGTTATGGCACCCCAGAGGCTATTGAGAAGTCGCTCCTTGACAGACTTGAACGCTTTCCTAGAGTGTCAAACAAAGACCCCCAGAATCTCAGAGAACTTGGCGACCTACTTTCTGAAATTGATGCAGCCAAATCAGACGGCTCTTTACCTGGGCTAGTGTATTTGGACACATCACGTGGCATTGCCCCGATAGTTGATAAGTTGCCAACAAATCTTCAAGACAGGTGGATGTCAGAGGGGACTAAATACAAGCAGAGACATGATGTATATTTCCCTCCATTCTCATTCTTCTGTCGCTTCATACAAGATGAAGCGAAAATGAGAAACGACCCCAGTTTTAAGTCTACTGTATCAGGTCCCACATCCTATCCAACAACTCACGACAACCACTATACAAGATTTGCCAAGTCAAGACCGCCTGTTGCCGTCCACAAAACAGAGGTAAACAAAACTCACAAACCAAACTTAGGCAGCACGAGTGAGTTCACAAACAAACTGTGTCCCATCCACAAGAAACCGCACCCGTTAAAGAAGTGTAGAGGTTTCAGGGAAAAGACACTAGATGAGCGTAAGGCATACCTCAGGGAACACAACATCTGTTTTAGGTGCTGCAATTCCTCAGCTCACCAAGCTAAAGACTGTAAGGAAGAGATTACTTGCCTAGAGTGCAACAGCAACAAACACGTTGCAGCGCTGCATGCAGGTCCAGCTCCATGGACACAAAACACAAAAGCTCAAAACATTGCCCCAGACCAGGACAGGGAGGAGCATGGCGGGGAGAGTAGCCTAGACTTGGAGACTAGCTCAGCATGCACTCAAGTTTGTGGGGACTTAGGTGGGGGGCGTTCCTGCTCCAAAATATGTCAAGCCTACATTTATCCAAAGGGGCATCCAGACAAAAAGGTCAAGGTTTACGCTATCATAGATGACCAGAGCAATAGGTCATTAGCGAAGTCAAATCTTTTCGACACCTTTGGCATCCCAATGAGCAACCTAGCGCCATACACACTTAAGACATGTACAGGGGTTTCCACTACAAATGGCCGCTTAGCTGAGAACCTCTTTATACAGTCTGTTGATGGCCAGTTCAGCTCTCCTCTGCCTTCTTTGCTCGAGTGTGACTCACTCCCAGACAACAAGAATGAAATACCAACGCAAGAGATTGCCCTAGCCCATCAACACCTCAAACACCTAGCAGATCATATGCAGCCCCTAGACCCTGAGGCTGACATTATGTTGCTGTTAGGCCGAGACATAATACAAGTGCACAAAGTGTATGAACGAGTGAATGGACCAGTCAATGCTCCATTTGCCCAGAGACTTGCACTTGGGTGGGTTATTGTAGGTGATGTATGCCTAGGAGGAGCCCATAAGCCAGCCATCATAGGCACATACAGAACGAGTGTTCTAGAGAACGGGCGTCCAAGTCTCCTAACACCCTGTCAAAACAGCTTTCATGTCAAAGAGCAGTCACACAACAAATCCTGGAACACTCACAGTTCATGTCAAATAGGGAAACACATATTCCAGCAAAGTGAAAAGGACGAAGAGCTAGCCCCTTCCTTTGAGGACCAAGCCTTTCTGGAAATTATGGAAAGAGACTTTTACCAAGACGATGCAAATAGCTGGACAGCTCCACTTCCTTTCCGTACACCGAGAACCCACCTCCCAAACAACAGAAATCAAGCACTCAGCCGCTTAGAGTCGTTGCGCCGCACATTAAATAAACGCCCTGAGATGGAGAGACATTTTATGGATTTTATGCAGGGGTTGTTTGACAGGGATCACGCCGAACCAGCACCAGCTCTCGAAGAAGGAGAAGAATGCTGGTATCTGCCCTTCTTTGGCGTTTATCACCCGCAGAAGCCCGGGAACATCAGGGTGGTATTTGACTCAAGTGCTAAGTTTCAGGGAGTGTCCTTAAATGATGTGCTGCTCAAAGGTCCAAATATGAATAACAGTCTGATTGGGGTGCTCATCCGTTTCAGAGAAGAAACGGTGGCTGTCACAGCGGACATACAACAAATGTTCCACTGCTTTCAGGTGCGAGAAGACCACAGGAACTTCCTCCGGTTCCTTTGGTACCGCAACAATGACCCAAGAGAGCCAGTTGTCGAGTACAGAATGAAAGTGCACGTGTTCGGCAACAGCCCCTCTCCAGCGGTGGCAATTTTCAGTCTGAGAAAGGCAGCACACCTGTTCGACACACAGCACTATTCTGAGGCCAAACAGTTTGTTCAAAGACATTTCTATGTCGACGATGGACTCAAATCCCTCCCTACTGAGTCAGAGGCAATTAAGCTCCTCAAAGACACACAGGAGCTACTCGCTGCGTCCAACCTGAGGCTCCACAAAATAGCTTCAAACAGCCCAAATGTCATGAAAGCATTCTCTACTGTAGACTTGGCAAGCGGGCTCAAGGACATAGATTTCAACACAGAGTTTCCTCCAATGCAGAGAAGCTTAGGAGTATGTTGGGACATTGAAGGCGACACCTTCACATTCAGAGTCTCTCAAGCCGAAAAGCCTTACACGAAAAGAGGTGTTCTGTCCACTATCAACAGCCTTTTTGACCCGCTGGGGTTTGCAGTGCCAGTGAGCATCAAGGGGAGGGCACTGTTGCGGGAGCTGACAAAAGAGACTTGTGGGTGGGATGAGACTCTTCCAGAGGGCATGTTTAAGGAGTGGTCAGAATGGAAGAATGCTCTCAAACAACTCGAGCAAATCCGTATCCCAAGGCCATACTGCTCCTTCTCCTTTCTTGGTGCGAAGCACAGAGAAATCTGTGTCTTCTGTGATGCATCAACCCAGGCTATTGCAGCCGTGGCTTACCTGAAGTTAACGAACAAAAATGGTGAGACAGAGTTTGCGTTCATATTCGGGAAAGCCAAACTTGCCCCCAAGCCCGATCTTACCATTCCCAGGCTCGAGCTGTGTGCATCGGTGTTAGCGGTGGAAGTTGGGGAACTAATCAGAGATGAAATGGACATTCAGATTAGTAACATGCGCTTCTTCTCCGACAGCAAAGTCGTTCTTGGCTATATCTACAATGAGGCAAGAAGATTTCACGTTTTCGTGAACAACCGGGTGCAACGCATCAGACGAGCAACAGTACCAACTCAGTGGGGCTATGTACCCTCGGTGCACAACCCGGCCGATCACGGATCCAGATCTCTACCTGCCGAAAAACTGTTGTCCAGCACATGGTTGAAAGGGCCGGAGTTTCCCTTAAAGCCCTTACAGAGCAACTCATCAGGTACATTCCAACTTCAAAACCCCGACTCAGACATTGAAGTTCGTCCCTTGATCACTGCCACCATTCAAACATCATACCCCTGTTTAAAGACTGCAAACTTAGAATCTTTCTCCAGCTGGCAGTCCCTTACCAGGGCAGTTGCACGTTTGGCACACATTGCACGCACCTTTAAGGTAAAGCAATCAGGCGGACAATGTAAGGGATGGCATATATGTCATGAACTCACTACCTCAGATTTTGAGCAAGCAAGAGAGACGGTTATAAAAGCAGTCCAACAAGAAAGCTTCCCAGAGGAGCTCAAACAAATAGAGTCAAGGAAGGACATCCCAAAGAAAAGCCCTCTCTTAAAGCTTTCTCCCTACCTTGACAAATCAGGCCTCCTGAGGCTTGGCGGACGCCTTCTTCATTCTGACCTTGAGTCCGCAGAAAAACACCCCTTGATTATGCCGCACAAACACCATGTAACTAACCTGTTAGTCCGCTATTACCATGAAAGGGTCAGGCACCAGGGGCGTCATCTTACAGAGGGTGCTTTAAGATCCGCAGGTTACTGGGTCTTAGGAGGTAAACGCCAGATCAGCAGCCTCATTTACTCATGCGTAGTTTGTCGCAAGCTAAGGGGAGTAACACAGTTCCAAAAAATGTCAGATCTTCCTGCAGAACGCCTTAGTGCTGAGCCTCCATTCTCTTACGTAGGCATAGATGTGTTCGGGCCATGGTCTGTTGCCTCTCGTCGTACTCGGGGCGGACTTGCCAGCAGCAAACGATGGGCAGTGATGTTCACCTGCATGAGCACAAGGGCAGTTCACCTTGAGATCATAGAGGGGATGGACACGTCTAGCTTCATTAACGCTCTCCGCAGGTTCTTTTCAGTCAGAGGACCTGCAAAGCAATTGAGATCGGATTGTGGAACTAACTTCACAGGAGCCTCCAGGGAGCTAGGGTTTGACAAAAGGATTCCTTGTGACCCACGTGTTAAATCCTTCCTAAATGATCATGGATGTAGTTGGGTCTTCAACCCTCCCTACTCTTCTCACATGGGGGGCAGTTGGGAGCGGATGATAGGAGTGGCACGTAAGATATTAGACTCCCAGCTCGCTCAACTTGGTTCCAGGCCCCTCACGCACGACGTCCTGATCACCTTCATGGCAGAGGTGGCCGCCATCATCAACGCACGGCCGCTGGTTCCAGTGTCAAGTGATCCCGATGTTCCGTGCATCCTTACTCCCGCCACACTCCTCACGCAAAAAGTTGGTGCACCTCCAACACCCTTAGGTGACTTCGGGGAGAAGGACCTCTACAGGCAACAGTGGAAAAGAGTTCAGAGTCTGGCCAACTCTTTCTGGCATCGCTGGCGTAAGGAGTACTTATCAACACTGCAGTGCCGCCGCAAGTGGCATTCCACCAGACCAAACCTGCAGCAGGGGGATGTGGTCCTCCTGAAAGATCCTCTCGTGAAGAGAAATCAGTGGCCCATGGGGGTGATTGCAAAGGTTCATCCTAGTAGTGACGGACTTGTCAGGAAGGTAGAAGTCAAGGTGGTGAAAGATGGTAAAGCCAAAGTTTACTTTAGGCCAGTCACAGACGTTGTTCTTCTTGTATCAGCTGCTGTGCAACAAGTTTAGTTTGGGTACAAGTGTGACATCTTACCGATGTCAGGCGGGGAGTGTTCTGGCTCCTTAAGAGTCACCACTCATGTTATGTAGTGTTATACAAGTTCATGCAATCTTTATTCGTTTCTGGCACACTGTTCATTTTATTTTGACATTCTACCGGAAGTGCTACTTCTCATTACTTCCTGTCTAACGGGAGAAGGACAGTTTGCTACTCCTGTGCCTGCCTATGCTACCTCTTAAGCCAGCACAGTCTGTAAGTTGGCAGTATTGTTGTGTTTTATGTTAGCACTAACTGCCGTGTGTTGTTTGTGATATTTTGAGAAAGCAAATTGACTCAATGATGTGCTTTATTAGTCATTAGCCTAAACGCTAATTAGCGCTAGCTAACCGCTAACGTTAGCTTGTTAGCTTGTTTCGTTCTGCTTTGCTTTGCATAGTAACAGGTCATAGCATCTTCTAATTGTAAGAATGTTTGCTTATATTAGCTCACATGGGATATTTTGTGTTTGTTTACAGTTTTACCATTCATCCATTCATGTATTTCGACAAAGCCATGCTATGCATCCAATCAAATAAATCCACCAGAAAGGAACAACGGTGTGGTTTTTCTACATGGGATGATGGTTGTCTGTCTGCCTAGTTAAGTGCGAGGGCAGAACAATGTGAGAGGTTGATCGCGCAGAGAATCGCTGAGCATTATGTGAGTGCGCGTGTAAAAGCAGCAGGATTTATATTTTAGTTCTGCTGAGCCAAATAAGACAGGTCAGGGTGAAGAAGTGACAGCCAAAGAAAAGCTTACCACAAAACGGAAAAGTTATGACAAATCAGACTATAAGGCAAAAAGAAAGTGCAGCTTTATGGTTTCATGGACAAAAGAATTTCTGTGGCTGCGATATGATGAGCTATATAACCGGGGCTGCACATAAGTGGTCCACAGGTGCGCATTCGCTGTCAAAATAAAAAACACGCACAAGGGTTAGGGTTAAATTTAAAAACTGTACTTTTGAGTTAAAATATATATTTATAATTTTAATAAATGACAAATTAAAAAGGCATGAACATTTTTTTTGTATCGAAAAAATATCGAACTGTGACACCAAAGTATCGAACCGAACCGTGAATTTTGTGTATCGTTGCACCCCTAGTAGACATGTTACTATAAAATGTTATTTAACTGAAAACAAGATGCTGATAATCAGGATCATTTAGATCTTGTAGTTGTAAAGTTGACTCTTGCTGATGTGACACAAGTTTAATCATTAATCCTTCTTTAAAGAAGTGTCACAGTTTACTGTTCATACTCAACAACTTTGAAAAAGCAAAGAAATCATCATCATTTAGGTTTTAAAATTAATAAAATATTTACATAAACAACATGAGAAATATTGTGAAAATATTAATTTAAAAGAAACAAGAATATTAAAAGCAAAAATTTCTTACAGAAACTCGAGTGGGTCAGATTTTCACAAGAAAAAGTTCCTTTGGTTTCATTGAATTGATAATAGTTCCATTGAATCAATAAAATAATTTAAAAAAAACCTGATAATGAAGTTAAACAGTTTGATTAATAATTTCCCTAAAATTAAGCTGCTGGACTGAAAGAAAACCTCCCAAAACAAAACAAGACAAAAAAAAAACCCCAATTAAAATAAAGACTCACTTTACAATCAAATCTCAGTCTGACAGATTTTGATATCAGAGGTTTTGGCGTCTCCTGCATTTCCAACACTGAAATATGGGAAGAGTTTCTCAGTGAAAGTGTCTCTGTGAGTGTAGATGTGAGTCATGTCTTCAGGGTCATAGAAGGACACCTCCCCCCTGTCATAGTCCAGCTGGACTCTGATCCTCTGGAGACTCTTCTTCACTGTCACAGTCTGACCAACACAATTAGTGTATTTTCCACTGCGATAAACTAAACACCAGATTCCATATTTTGGTGAAACAAAACGCTCATTTTTGTCAACTGACTCTTTAATTAAACCCACAATCCATTCAGGATGGTCTCCCACCTCCACATCCCAGCTGTGTTTCCCTGAGCTGAAACCCTCAGATCCAAAAACAGTGGCAGTATAAGTGTTTCTCTCTGGATTATCAGGAAGCTGCTGCTTTGTGTCTCCTTGTCTCACACTGGTCAGATCATCAGACAGATAGAGACAGCAGTTTGCAGTGTTTGGGTCCAGAATGACAGGACTGAAGTGGACCTTCTCCTTCATCTTCTCCCACACTCTGAAGGACAGGTTGCCCAGGTGTTTGGCCACATCTATCAGTGCTCCTGAGACCAGCTGTGGATCTGACACTGAGCTCTGGGCTCTGGCTCTGCTCTGAGTGTCTTTATAACTGCTGAGGAATGGCACGCTGTGTTTCTGCAGCTCTTCTTCAACAGCAGAGATGCTGTCTGACAGAGAGGAGATCTGCTCCTCAATCATCTTCATCTCTCTGCTGATAGTCCTCCCCTTCTGCTCCTCTTCCTCCCTCAGAGCTGCCAGTCTGGACTCCTCTTCCTCTTTCAGGAACTGCTGGAGCTTGTTGAACTCTGCTCTGATCTGCCTCTCTGTGGACAACAGCTGCTTCTTGGAGTGTTGAATCACTTTATTGTATGTTTTCTTCACCTGTTTGTATTTGTTCCTCTTGTCCTGCAGAGACTTTAAGTCAGATTTCAGCTGCTCCTTCAGGTCACTGACTGCTTCTTCTACAGGAACCACTTTGTGACTCTGGTGGAGAGAAAAGTCACACACGGTACACACAACTCTCTGCTCGTCCACACAGAACAGTTTAGGCTCTTCCTCATGTTTACTGCACACCACTGTTAATTTCTTCTCTCTCTTTTCTGTCTCAGATGATCCAGATTTCTGTCTCCCAGCAAATGAATCAGCAAGTTCTTTCAGTGTAAAGTTCACAAATGGATGATCCTTTGAAGATTTTCTTTTACAAATGGGACAGTTTTTGTTTTTAGTTTGTTCCCAGAATTTCTGCAGGCAGCTTGAACAGAAGCTGTGGTTGCAGCTCAGAGACACAGGATCTCTGAAAGTCTCTGAACACACATGGCAGCTCAGGTAATTTTCAAACAGTTTCTCAGCCATTTGATCTTTAAGTAATTTTAACTCACCAAATTAGTGTCTCTCGAACTTTCTGATTAAAATCCTCCAAATGTCTGTTTTTCAGCAGAGATCTGACTCCCTGTAATGGCGTCTCAGCTCAGTTCAGTAGTGTCGGAATTTACTTTCATTCTCATTTTGAATTTTCGTGTCCGCCAGAGGGCGCTGTCTGTGTCATTTAAACAGTTTTCAGTTTGTGCTCTTTAAAACGACACAAAAGCGATAATGTCTTAACCTCTTAATTAAAAACAAAAGAAAAGCTAAACAGAACATAAAAACGACACAAAGAAGATGAAGCTGTGGTGTTTCAGAAGTTCATGTAGCACAAGTCAACGTGTTCTCAGAGTTTTTATCTGCAGTTTGAACTAAAGTTCAAAAGGACAGAAACTTAGATTAATCACAAGGTTTAGATTGTCAACCTACCAGAGTCCTGCTCTCACACTCAAAAAAAAGAAGAAAAATTCTTGACCCTCATGAACATGAAGCAATAATTTTGAGTAAAATGCAGCTGAAATACATAAAATTAAAAGTTCATTGTTTCAAATAATACATCATTAAAATATGCTTGTTATAAACTAAATGTATACCAGTGAAGTTTATTTCCTTTGACCAGATTCCATTAAAGATTTCTCTATCATTGTAAACTGACATCCTGTAAGTAGTCAGAGTTCAAGATCACAGGATCTCTGAATGTCTCTGAACACGTCACAGTTTAGGCAAGTTTCTACAGTCATCAAATGTAACATCTTTACAGCTTGTACCTTACAGTCCTTCAAGAAAGCAAAGTTGTTTTAGAGAATTCACATGTTGTAATGGTGTTCTAGTTAATTAATAAACACCAAACACACTACTGTCTGCTTTTACTTCCTGGGCTGTGGCCTCAAACCTGCATAAGCTGTTAAACTTTTAGACTCCAACTTTCAAGTTTGCCTTGAACTGAAATGTGATGAACTGACCAGTGTTAGAGATGTCACCAAAATAATAAATAGAAAACAAATACAAGAATAACAGTGGGCAACAAGAAACCAGAAATGCTAATAAATGGAAATAAACAAACTGATGTAAACTTGTTGATATGACATTAAACTGTGTCAATCACATCCACTTTTTTAAATGAAAAGTAACACTGTAGACCTCTTATAAATGCATTAAATGAATCCATGACAAGACAACTGATACTTTATTTATCCCAGACGTTGTGACATTACTTTGTTACAGCAACCATTCACACACACACACACACACACACACACACACACACACACACACACACACACAAAGTGAAGTGTTCAATAAATCAATACATAATATGACACAATAAGGAGCTTACATCTAAACTGAATACAGGGATTGTGGTGTGAGGTGTAGATTTTCTGTATCCTTGTGGCAGTGAGGATGAAACAGTTGTTGAAGGAAGTGTTTATCTGCAGGTCCAGTAAGAGGTGCAGAGGATGGTCTGGGTCACCACAGCAGCAGTCATTAGGATGGAGGAATCCAAACAGGTTGGTGACTCAGCAATGATGAATTGTGTCATCAAGCACCACTCCCTGTTAAAAAATATTAACATACAATTACTGTTTTTAAGATAAATGCACCTGTGCAGTAACTGCTAGGAAATTAAAGACAAACATATTTATAGGAAACAACTGCAATGCTTTGAAGAGCTTAAAACACGAGAAGTTAAAGGAACTGAACATGTGTTGAAAGAAAAGGCAGAGGGTTTGGAGAACACGTGAAACAAGATTCAGCTGGACAGAAGTTTATTAAAGAGAAATGGGTTCTCCTCCAAGTTTTGTTCAGTAGATTTCACTTACAGATTCTCTCTAGTGATGTGAAGTCTAGCAGGTGTCTGCTCACAAAACTCATTTAACAAATATTTTGATCATTCATTTAAAGAAACAGCAGTGCACTGAAGACATTACTGTTACTAATAGAGTCAGTGTAAACAGATAAGTGCCGAGATAATGCTACAATGCACTGACTAACATGTCTAAGAAACCACAGTATCAATGTTAGGTTGCACAGTAAATGCACAGAGTCACATATAACTGTGTTAGGTCAATGATAATAATTTCATATTCTTCATATAAATGAATTTATGAAACACTGCACTAATTTAGGATTAATAAAAAACATTCAAAAACATGTTTTTTTTATTCTGGAGAGATCACTGCATTACAGGAATGTGTACTTAGTCTTTTCACTAGGCTGATGCTAGTACACTCTTAGAAAGGATGTGTTAAAAATGAAACAAAGAAATTTGTTAATGCAGTAGTAACAATCTTTTTTTGTGAATTTTAACATAGCATGTAAAAAAAAAAAGTGTAAAAATCTTAACAGTTATTTTCAGAATCCAACCAACAACAGGACCTAAAACTAGCAGCTCAGTAATTGGGTACTAGTCTTGTCTTTAGTCCAGGGGTGGGGGGACCTCCAGGCCTCAAGGGTCAGTCTCCTGTAGGTTTTACATGTGCCCTTGATCCATCCCAGCTGATTTATATTGCTAAATTACCTCCTCAGCATGTCTTGAAGTTATACCGAGGCCTGGTAAGGAACTAATCATTAAGGTGTGTTGATCAATGGTGATATCAAAAACCTGCAGGACACTGGCCCTTGAGACCTGGAGTTCATAACCACTGCTTTAGTCAATTAAGAAGTTTCACAGTTTGCTGTTCACACTCAAAAAATTTGAAAACCAAAGAAATCATCATTCAGATGAAATGCGAGAAATATTCAGAAAACATCAATTTACAAGAAACAAGAATATAAAAAGATTTTGATATCAGATGTGCTGGATTTATATTTTATTAATGTCATTTGTATTTATCCATCCATCCATCTTCATCCGCTTTATCCGAGGCTGGGTCGCGGGGGCAGCAGCCCAAGCAAAGAGGCCCAGACCTCCCTCTCCCCAGCCACCTCCTCCAGCTTATCCGGGGGAACACCAAGGCATTCCCAGGCCAGCCGAGAGATATAATCTCTCCAGCGTGTCCTGGGTCTGCCCCGGGGCCTCCTCCCGGTGGGACATGCCTGGAACACCTCACCCAGGAGGCGCCCAGGGGGCATCCTTGTCAGATGCCCGAACCACCTCAGCTGGCTCCTTTCGATGTGGATGGCCGAACTTCTCACCCTATCTCTAAGGGACAGGCCAGCCACCCTTCGGGGGAAGCTAATTTCTGCCGCTTGTATCCGCGATCTCGTTCTTTCGGTCACTACCTGAAGGAAATTGCCATCCCGGGTTTCCTCCGTGGCGTGAGCGATAAGCAGAGTTTTGTCCTTTCCTTCTAAGATTCCTAATTATTTAAAGTAACACTCAGGTATGCCATTCAGCGTGTTAGTACGAGCTCGGGAGCAGCTTGGGAGAACAAGAAAACAGAGACTGCTTTAGGTTGCCCTCCCAATCGACTCAAAGGTTTATTTGATACACAGCAGTTTATATAGAGGAAAAAAAGGTTCGTGTGTCAGCAAGTTCTCAGTTCAAACCAGTACAGACCAAATAAGGAAACGTCTTCCTGCCTTCTGAGCAAAGTATCCCTTGTGTAGTTTATCAGTTCAGCTATAATTTATGATCATCCCAGCAAAATACACAGAATACAGAGTTCTTTCATTAGTGAATTCTGAAACAAACCACCTGGCCTTTAACGAGCCTTTTTCTAAGAGATAAGGAAGGGAGGATGGGAGTAAGGAAGTGGTCTCGTCTCTGTGGTGTTTTCGACCTTGGGGTACCAGCCTGTGAGTCTTACACATTAATTCTTGGGTCAGAGAGAAAGAGAAAAACAACTAGTAGATGGACCTTATTGAGTAACAGTTTTCCTGTATAAAACAATCTTCTGTAAATGCTAACCGTGGTATCAAAATATCATAACAGTTCTCCCCTTTTATCATGAAATGATAACATAGTATAAAGACAGAATGTAATAACATAATATAAAGACAAATCATAAATGTGAAACAAATCATAAATGTAACTAGTCCTTTGAGGAAGCTTAATATCAAAAATTCTGAGAGCGTATACATGGTATCACACAACAGACAATAATCATCGAAAACATGCTGCAACGGTTACAAAGGCTACAATTAGTTCCTTCCATCTTCCAAACGTGTCCTGTAGCCACTTATGTAGCCACTGACCGTGACCTGCATTGGCAATTAGTTCTATCTGCAATGCTTCAAGTTTATTCATAGCTTGTGTGAATGAACCGTTAGGAGCGGTGTTATTGGGAATGAAAGTACAGCATACATCAGCGGTTACTAGACCACAGGTACCGGTCCAATTAACAGGTAGAGCTAATCTAAGGGTATTATTGCACATCCAATAAGCATGTGGGATTGCTCTAGTTAGGCGCGTGACCATGTGTGATTTAACTAACTCCCCCCAGTCAGTATCATTTAATACACCCTCTGGGGGAACAATGATCGATTCTCTGCTCGAACTTGAACTGTGTGTGTGTTCCTCCAGATATGATAAAACTTCAGCCACAGAGACAGCTAGCCATGTCTCATTACAGCGTGCACCTGGGGAGTCAGAGAAGAATGTATAGTTATCCTTTGTATAATCTATGTGTGTGTCTGGGCCAGTTAACTTTAGTCTGCGCAGACATATCATACTAGTATTAAAATGGAGAGGGATCTGTCCTAAGGGCAGTGAGGGTTTTAACCTATTCTTAGGGCGTTTCATTGGGGCGCAGGTCCCTGCGGTGTCATTAGATAACTTCAATAATTCGCCTAATGGAGTCTCAGGGTTAGTTGGTGTGTGTGTGTGTCTAAGTAAGCAGTCGAGAGGGCTCAGAGTCAACTGTAAAGCGTCTTTAAAGAGAGCATTATCTCCGCCGATTTTCTCTAGTCCCTCAGTGAGGGGGAAACCGGATATGGGGTATCCTACTATTACCTGTTCTGGATTAGCCTTTGAACAGACATAACAGTTACTGTTTCCTAAATCACGAGCGGCTGTTCTGGCATTTTCATACCAGGCGTTAGCTCCTGCTCTAGAGGGTGCATAAAATGGTTCATTAGTGGCGTCTATGTTGCTATTTACTGATTTTAGGGAACGTGAGGAGTGCATTAAGTAGGTGTCTTGCAAAATAGAGCATGAGGTATAGTCAGCAAAATATGACCTGCAGAAATGTGAACATGGTTGCAGTTTACAATACAAAATAGCAAAGAGAAATCCTAAGGTTAATGCGATAGATATGATAAATAACCTAAATATATAAGACAATATATAAGAAAAACAGTTCTTCAGTCGTCTCCTGGCCTGGTCCCAGGTTCGAGAGACATTGAATAAGCGTCGTATGATGACAATGGGCATTTTCATTTTCTCCATTATCAGGATGGAATGAGTCTGGCTTTATCAGGTTAGACATCATGTGGTACTTTTGGCTTTCTGTTCCTGCTGGATGTTTGAGTACCTTGTTGTTGTTCTTTCAGACGTTGTGTGTTAATCAGTGATTGCGTGTGTGTATGTAACTTTTGGATCCGGGCGCTGGCTCGCCTGAGATGTCATCTACCCGTGTGTGTTTATTTGCTCTAGTTCCGGGCGCTGGCTCGCCGGAGATGTCGTCTGCTTGATCCGACGCCTGAGATGGTCCGATTGGGCTGGTCTTAACCCTGCTGGCATGAATCCACTGAGGTTGTCCGTCCGTAAGGATGCTGGTTCTTCGTCACTGCCAGTACAGTCTGGGGCTGGAACACGCGCGGCCTCCCAGAGAGTCCTTGGTTTTAGTGGCTTCTCCAACATGCATCTCCTTGTCTCCACTGGTGGAACTGTGGAGGGGAAAGGCTGAGAGAGACAAACTTTCTGATAGTTATTATTCAGTTTTTCTACCAGGTTGTGAACATCAGTGGACAATGCAATATACATCACCTTCTACTAGCGGTGCCCCTCTGGAAGCTGACCATGGTGTTGGAAATAGTCTTATTTCAAATGGAAATAATTTGGTTACTGTAGATTGAGTCATTCTAATCTCACACAGGACTTGAGTAAGTAATTTGACCCAGGTCATTAAAGTTTTAGCACACTTTTGAATTACTTCTAATGTGAATGAAGATCCTCTATCACTGTTAATCTGGTGAGGTATTCCGAATCTGGGTATTATTTCATTGCTCAACTTTTGACAGACTACTTCTGCAGTTTCTTTTGAGGTTGGATAAGCTTCTACTCATTTACTAAATTGATCCACTATTACCAGTAAGTACTTGATGCTTCCTTGCGCTGGCATATGTGTAAAATCAATTTGTAATGTATGAAATGGAAAATCTGGTTGTGGTAAATGCTGATGTTTCGCTTTTGATTTTCCTACATTAGTTCGTGCACATGTTAAACAGGTTGCTAATATGCTTTTTACTGCATGTGATGTTTTCTCAATTACAAATCTTAATTTTATTGCCCCTATTACCCCTCTTTGTCCGACATGACCCACACAGTGAAAATGTCGGGCAAGGACTGGCATCAGGGAATATGGGAGGGCAACCAAACCCTTAAGATTTTGTATAAGCCATCTCTGTCTTCTAAGGTACAGTCATTATTCTCACAATAGGTGTAATCACATGCAGAGGCTTGCTCTTGTATGAATTTTAAATCAACATTTGTGTCTAAATAGTCTGGGAGTGTAACAAGTGGCAGCTGTAGGGGCACAGATAATACTTCCTGCGGAGGTGGGAGCTGTGATGCAGCTGCAGCCTTGGCTGTCACGTCTGCTAAGGCATTACCTGTTGCTTCGTCTGTGTCAGCTGTACTGTGTCCTTTCGTTTTTACAACTGCAACGGCCGATGGTAGCTGTATAGCCTGAAAAAGTCTTTGAACAAAATCAGAATTTAGCAATTTATTTTCCATCAGCAGATCTAAATCCTCTCTGTCTCCACAATGTGCCAAAGTCATGCACAACGCCAAATGCATAGCGGCTGTCTGCGTAAATTGTCATACGCTTATCCAAATGTAGCTCACAGGCGCGTATTAAAGCCATGAGCTCTGCTTTTTGTGCTGAGTGAAATGGTAATGAGTGAGCCTCTAGTATGATGTCAGGCAATGTTACCACTGAATAGCCACAAAGAAATGAGTTGTCACTCGGCCTTGAACAGGACCCGTCCACATAAACCGTGGCTGAGTCTGGGATAGGTGTCTGCTCTAAATCTGGACGTGGTGCTGTGGATTCCTGTATACGTGTCATGCAGTCATGATCGTCAAGCCTGTCTGAGCCATCCTGTCGGTCAGAAGAACACAGCATAGGATCAATAAATGTGCTGGCGAATCAGGTGTGCTGCTCGCTTTTATAGTGAGATTTGCATATGTTGTGTAGTTATGTTTGCTACAATGGTCGTGACCTGGTGATTGGTGTGTAGAATAGTGTCATGTGAGAGTGTGAGCTTCTCGCAGTCCCTTATCATGATAGAGCAAGCTGCTACTGCCCTCAGGCAGGCCGGCATTCCTGAACAATTCAGGCAGCACCTTTGAGTGGCGGAGGTCAGCACTCCCTGTAATGCATTGAAAGAGGCAGTCATTTCTGTGGACCACAGTATTCGAGGAGGCTTGTCTTTTTTACAACAGTCACGCAGAATGTGGTCATGAAAAGAACAGTCTGGTATCCACTGTCTGCAATAGTTCACCATGCCCAGGAAGGACAACATTTCCTTCTGTGTAGTGGGACGAGGGACAGAGGTCACAGCTTTGACCCTGTCTGCAGTCATGGAACGTTTTCCGTGAGACAGTGTGAATCCCAAATATTGAACAGAAGTCTGACAGTACTGCATTTTCTTTGCTGATGCTTTGTGGCCAGTCTTTTGGAGGTGCTGGAGAGGCATGTGTGTAGCAGTTTGACATAGTTTTTCACTTTCAGCACAGAGGAGGAGGTCATCCACATGTGGATCAGGGTGCAGCCCTGGAGGAGTGAAGCACCATTGAGAAAGCAGCAGAGCTGTCTATCATGCCTTGGGGCAAACGAGTCCAAGTGTACTGCTTATTTCTATGTGTGAATGCAAATAACGGCTGTGTGTCTTACTGAGAAAAAGGAGCGGAGCATAAATCCACCACGGTGAAATGTGTATGCAATGCATGTCAATATGCTGTGAACATCTGAAACGAGAGGTGGCAGAGGAATGTTGACTGCATTAATTTGCCTTAAGTCTTGTATGAAACGCCATACGCCAGGTTTGTTAGGCTTTGGCACAGGATTGACAGGAGTGTGGGCTTTATTACTCCTGTAGTCAATAAATCTCCTATCATGACATCTAGGGCTGCGGCTTTTTCCGTGGAAATGGGATGCTGCTTGACATATACTGCTTGTTGTGTTTTAATAGGTGTACGTGATAAAGTGTACAGTCAATAAATCCTATATCATTCTCACTTTTTGACCACAATGTCATATTCTGGTATTCAGCTGGCAACGTAAGTGCAGAAATAGTACAGTCGATAGGGTAGGTTAGATCTGTGACGACATGGTGTAGTTATGTCATAACCTATGTCTGAGTTATGTGACAAAATCACTGTTTGACCTTCACTTGTGTGAGCAGTTATCATGTTGTTGAACAGTGTGAGAGAAACAAAAGTGTGGCTCCCAGTCATGGGATTACCTGTTAGTGGCGTCTGTACACGTTTTTTTGGCACAGTGTGTGACATAGAGTACCGGACAAAAAGGATGTTGAGTTCATTCTCTGCTGAGGGTCCAGCTGACACAGAGGATGTTCCTTCTCCATCATGTCGGTACATAGGGCAGAGAAAACATAAGCTGTTATCAGTGTCAGCAAACATTTCACACTTTGTGTTAAATTAAATACACAAATTCATTTTTGCTCTGGGTGTCTGCGGCTGCTGGAAAACTGAGCTAAATTTGCACCTCTAGCTTGTCCAACAGTGCATAAAGAGTTTTATGAATACTAGGATAGATTCATCAGGCTTCTGTTTACACATAGTTACTGCATTTAAGTCAATTTTGTCTCTGGACATTGTTAGCAGGAATTTCTTTAGATTCTTAAAGAAATCGGTGATTTTGTCATTATTTACCCACAAAAACTCTGCAGTTGTGGATGCTTTATCATGCTTTGGGTCTAATTCACCTATCTCTCTTATGAGTTGTGACTCGGTTACTCCAGGAATGCATTGCATGCAAGACTAGCTTTTCCCGCAGTAGATTTATTTTCTTTGCTAGAGCCTGCACTAGTTTTATTTGATGTTAAAGTATCTACGCCTGGTTCCGGTCCTTTTGTCCATAGCGGTAACATTTGATGCATCACGTCGCGGCATTCTGTCATATATTTTCTACAGGACTTTTTAAGCAGACTACTTTTCTTATCACAAATGATATTCAACATTTCTACTGACCTGTTTTCTGGCGATAATCGTTCGGGATAAGGCTCCGGAAATAAATTAGAATGCATTGAACTTCTTAAGTTGTAAACAAAGTCAGTCACATAAGCACTCCCGCATGTTCTGGATACGTGATCATGGACGTCTTCACCGATTCGCGGACGTAGGTTACACGTAACTGGAAATGGGAGTCGTACTGAGCTGTTGTTTGAGACTTTAAATTTAATTTTTGTTGGTTTTACAGGTAATTTTGATTTTTTATCGGACCTGTCTGTGGTCTTTGAATAATTCTGACTCATGTTCAGTGATTTCCAGAGGGGTTTACACGCTAGGAGGATTTATGTTAGTATTTTCGCTGCGGCACAGCTGAGGTCACTTTAAATTTATTGCTAGCAATTTTTTGTTTGTGTGAGCAACTCTCACTTAGCGAGCAACTTCTCGCTTAACGAGCAACTTCTCGTAAAACAACAGGCAACTTCCTGTGTCTTTCTGCTTTTAATTTACTGCTTTTAACCCTTGTATGGTAATCGGGTCTGTGAGACCCGTTTTCAGTTTTCTTTCGTTTTTTTTTTTTTTTTTAACAAAATTAAATTTAATTATTTACTAGCTTTCTGTGAGTGAGCAACTTCTCACTTTTTAACGTACGTTTCAAGATAACAGGCAACTTCCTGTGTCACTCTTTGGTGAGCAACTTCTCACTTAACGAGAAGTATTTAAGACAACAGGCAACTTCCTGTGTCACTCTTTGGTGAGCAACTTCTCACTTAACGAGAAGTATTTAAGACAACAGGCAACTTCCTGTGTCACTCTTTCTGAGTGAGCAACTTAAACAAAATTAAAATATTCAAGACAACAGGCAACTTCCTGTGTCCACCAACACCACACAAGGGTTAATTTACTTTATTCGGGGACTGAGGAAGTCAGTCAGTGTATCTCTCTGGATCACTAAGTGAAACTTCGTCAGCATATCCCGTTTTTTTATGGATCGATCACTGAGAGAGGTATAATAGGTCTTTATATAAATATGAAAGACGCATATTTACCTTCTGTCAGTCATCCCACTTCTGACACCAAAATTGAAGGAAATTGCCATCCCGGGTTTCCTCCGTGGCGTGAGCGATAAGCAGAGTTTTGTCCTTTCCTTCTAAGATTCCTAATTATTTAAAGTAACACTCAGGTATGCCATTCAGCGTGTTAGTACGAGCTCGGGAGCAGCTTGGGAGAACAAGAAAACAGAGACTGCTTTAGGTTGCCCTCCCAATCGACTCAAAGGTTTATTTGATACACAGCAGTTTATATAGAGGAAAAAAAGGTTCGTGTGTCAGCAAGTTCTCAGTTCAAACCAGTACAGACCAAATAAGGAAACGTCTTCCTGCCTTCTGAGCAAAGTATCCCTTGTGTAGTTTATCAGTTCAGCTATAATTTATGATCATCCCAGCAAAATACACAGAA
This sequence comes from Rhamphochromis longiceps, assembly GCF_057381845.1. Classification (NCBI taxonomy): domain Eukaryota; kingdom Metazoa; phylum Chordata; class Actinopteri; order Cichliformes; family Cichlidae; genus Rhamphochromis; species Rhamphochromis longiceps. The sequence goes on along the minus strand of NC_140568.1, from coordinate 39,879,352 downwards.
TACAGAGTTCTTTCATTAGTGAATTCTGAAACAAACCACCTGGCCTTTAACGAGCCTTTTTCTAAGAGATAAGGAAGGGAGGATGGGAGTAAGGAAGTGGTCTCGTCTCTGTGGTGTTTTCGACCTTGGGGTACCAGCCTGTGAGTCTTACACATTAATTCTTGGGTCAGAGAGAAAGAGAAAAACAACTAGTAGATGGACCTTATTGAGTAACAGTTTTCCTGTATAAAACAATCTTCTGTAAATGCTAACCGTGGTATCAAAATATCATAACACTACCCACAGCTCGTGGCCATAGGTGAGGGTAGGGACGTAGATCAACCGGTAAATTGAAAGCTTCGCTTTTACACTCAGCTCCCTCTTCACCACGATGGACCGGTACAGCGTCTGCATTACTGCAGCTGCAGCCCCAATCCATCTGTCGATCTCCGGCTCCCTTCTCCCATCACTTGCGAACAAGATCCCGAGATACTTGAACTCCTCCACTTGGGGCAGGAACTCATCCCCGACCCAGAGTGGGCACTCCACCCTTTCATTTGTATTTAGAGGCATATAATCATTTATGCTTAGAAGTATATAGTTGATTGCATATTGAAAGAATGTCTCATCCTAGGAGGTCTGTAACAACTCTGTGTAGCATGAAGAGGGGAGTTCGTTCACTGCTCTTCAGAGTGTTCTGGTATAGATCACACACCTCCTAGGATCATGAGAGAGGTCGTATCTTCTCTTGCTGATATAGGGTATAGCAAACACCAGTGATGGGAATGATGGCGTTACAAGTAACGGCGTTACTAATGGCATTACTTTTTTCAGTAACTAATTACTATTCCTATCCAGTTGTTCAGTGATGACGCGACGAATCCTACTTCCGGGTCTAAAGTAGTCTGTGTTTAATATGGCTTTTGTGTTGTTAACATGTTTAATGTTATGTATTTTCTTCTATTTGATCTCAAAAAGCTCCTAAAACAGTCAGTGATCACTGTTGACCTCCCTCGGCTTTTATTACCGCTAATCATTTATTTAAGCTCAGTTTTTAAAACCTTACGATGTAACTACAGCCCAGCCCATGCAGCAGTATATGAATGACTAACCTCGTATTGTGGATGGATTATCTCAGTTGTTCTCCTGGCTGAAGTTTGGTCCTTTTACAGCATCCTGCCATGCGATTACATTTGTTCCTGACCACCGAGAACACTCACATTAACTTTTATCGAGTGGAAAAAAAGTTAGCTTGTTTATATTATGCTAACATAGCTGTGTCGCTAGCGGTCACGTAGCACATCATTATATACCAGCTAGCCCAACTTCAGTAACCCTACAAACGTCACTGCTGTTTAGTTTTCTGTCTTCATTTATGCTGGAAGTGATAGCAGAGCTGTACGTTTTAATTTGTTTCCAAAACCCCGCAGTCAGGACATGCTATATTGTATTTAGATAGAAGCTAGCGAGCTAACTCCCTGCTAACTTCTAACTCCGTTAAATGTCATAAATTCCGTTTTCATGGATGCCTGGATGTTAAACTCAATTGTTACACCTGGTAGAGCAGAACGCTGATCATTTTATTAAAGATGAAAGACTTTAGACAGTTTTTCAACTCTCAGTAATCCCATAGTGATCGTTTGATATATGGACCTGCAGCGGAGTTTAGACCCAGACACGGCTAGTGACGTCAGACTGAACAACCGGATTGTTACAACGGTATTACAGTTACTAACGAGAAAATTTATGTGGCATCTTATTGAATGCAGAACAGCTGATTGTTCTGTAAATAGTTTGAAATTGTTATTTAAAAAATCAAGGTAAAAAGTAAATGGATGCAAATAAATGGTTTATATGGATGCATGGTTATTTGTTTGCAAACTTTGCAAAACTTGTGCATGAGATTTTAAAATTGACAATTTATATTTGCATTTAAAGTTATGAATTATGATTCATTAAACATGTTTGTGGTTGTTACAGTAAAAATATAACTTTTTCTAGTGGATTTTATGTTTTTTGTCTGATTTTAGATCAATTGTGTTAATACAGTATGTCAAAATGAAAACATAACTGTAAATTCAGACACATGAGGTTGTGCTGAAAAGGATGATACCAAACAAGGCAAAGTAAATAGTTTTTAAAGATAAAATGTTGAGGAAAAATCAAAAGTAGTTAAAAATGGGCAATTATACCCTGGACACCAGTGGGTTAAACGTTTTTTTAAAGTAACGCAATAGTTACTTTTCAACTATTAATTACTTTTAGAATATTGTAACTCAGTTACTTTTTTGAAGAAGTAACTATAATTAACTACATTTTCAAAGTAACTTGCCCAACACGCAAACACACGTATATCTGTTTGAGTGTAAGAGCCCTTTGTCTATGTGAACTGCTAGACTCCTGGCACCAGCTTTGGGGAGTCTTCTCAGGGACACACACACACACACACACACACACACACACACACACACACAGAGAGAGAGACAAGGTATTCTTTGTATACATGTACTGTATACTTGTGTAATACGTTAATGAACCTATGCATATTCATGTAACCACAATAAAAGGAGTGCTGCAGGGAACCTGGCTGAGTGTCTGATGGAGGTCAAGTGGGTGGAACGACACTTAGCTCCAGTTGGGTCTCCCTCAAATCTTGCTTTGCTGTGCAGTAGAATTGTCTCGTTCCAGCGGTGGGGTTGTGCTAGACAGACCCATTAAAATGTTTTTGCATTTCCTGCCTTTCCGACACCAAAATATGGGAACAATTTCTCAGTGAAAGTGTCTCTGTGAGTGTAGATGTGAGTCATGTCTTCAGGGTCATAGAAAGACACCTCCCCCCTGTCATAGTCCAGCTGGACTCTGATCCTCTGGAGACTCTTCTTCACTGTCACAGTCTGACCAGCACCATTAGTGTATTTTCCACTGTGACAAACTAAACACCTGATTCCATATTTTGGTGAAGCAAAACACTTTCCCTTTCTGTCAACTGACTCTTTAACTAAACCCACAAGCCAGCCAGGATGGTCTCCCACCTCCACCTCCCAGATGTGTTTCCCTGAGCTGAAGCCCTCAGAGCCAAAGATAAAGGCATACTCAGTGTTTCTCTCTGGATTATCAGGAAGCTGCTGCCATGTGTCTCCACATCTCACACTGGTCAGATCATCAGACAGATAGAGCCAGCGGTTTGCAGTGTTTGGGTCCAGAATGACAGGACTGAAGTGGACCTTCTCCTTCATCTTCTCCCACACTCTGAAGGACAGGTTGCCCAGGTGTTTGGCCACATCTATCAGTGCTCCTGAGACCAGCTGTGGATCTGACACTGAGCTCTGGGCTCTGGCTCTGCTCTGAGTGTCTTTATAACTGCTGAGGAATGGCACGCTGTGCTTCTGCAGCTCTTCTTCAACAGCAGAGATGCTGCCTGACAGAGAGGAGATCTGCTCCTCAATCATCTTCATCTCTCTGCTGATAGTCCTCCCCTTCTGCTCCTCTTCCTCCCTCAGAGCTGCCAGTCTGGACTCCTCTTCCTCTTTCAGGAACTGCTGGAGCTTGTTGAACTCTGCTCTGATCTGCCTCTCTGTGGACAACAGCTGCTTCTTCATGTGTTCCCTCATTTCATTGTATGTTTTCTCCACTTGTTTGTATTTGTTCCTCTTGTCCTGCAGAGACTTTAAGTCAGATTTCAGCTGCTCCTTCAGGTCACTGACTGCTTCTTCTACAGGAACCACTTTGTGACTCTGGTGGAGAGAAAACTCACACACAGGACACACAGCTCTGTCTTCATCCTCACAGAATAGTTTATATCCTTCTTGATGTATGTTGCAAACCACCGCCACTTCTTTTTCTTTTTCTGTCAGAATTTCTGCAGGCAGCTTGAACAGAAGCTGTGGCTGCAGCTCAGAGACACAGGATCTCTGAAAGTCTCTGAACACACATGGCAGCTCAGGTAATTTTAAATAACTTTTTCATCCATTTGATCTTCCCTCTTCACCAAATTCCTGTTGAATTGTCTGTTCTTCATAGTCGTATTTTTCAGCAGGAGATCTCACACCTTGCAGTGGAATTTAAAGTCTGTTTGACAGTGTGGAAATGTTTTCATTCATGACTGTTAAAAACAAGTCAACCAGCAGATGGTGTTGTCGTAATACAATCTTAGAAGATCTTGGCAGTTTTGTTTCCATACAGAAAGAAAATAAAAGAAGAAAATTATATGTTGAGCTCTCAGGATTTGCTTTTACTTAAATAAAGTATAAAAATAACAGAAAGAAGGAGAAATCTGAGTTGTTTTAGTCTGCTGAGGAGGATTTCAACTGACAGATACTAAACCAGTTTTACAACATTTTTGTTTTTCAGCAACTGCCACAGGAAACACTTTCCCAGCATGACCTTAACAACAACATCAACATGCATAAAAAATAAAGAAATCTTTTCACATTTTTTATCAAATCCAAATCAAGACTGAACCAAAAGACAAAGTGTAAAATGTTAAAAAAAAAGAGCAGTCATGTTTTAATCAAGGTGATACAAAAGTCAGAAACAGACACATTGTTACAAAATGCCTATCCCAGCTGTCATATCAAGACAGTCTAGTCTGCCCCAGGGCCAACACAAGGAGACAAATGACCGTTTTCACCCACATTCACACCCACGGCCATTTTGAAATCATCAGTTAACTGTGGGAGTAGTTGGTGGAAACCCAGGCAAACAAAAAGCCAGTTGCTGGATTCAAACTCAGGACTTTCTTGCTTCTTGCCACCACGCTACCATATTCAGACACAGTACAAGGTTTTAATGAATATATCTGCAATATTTTCTGAGATTAGTCTTGATTTTTTTGTTTTACTTGTGAACTAAGGTTACTGAAGCAAATCATATTACATATGAAAAAGTGTCATAGAGTGAAACTAAATTGTGTTATAATACAGTTTTTCAAGTTCCTGGGTACCACCGTCTCCCAGGAGGTGAAGTGGGAGACCAAGATCTTAAAAAGATCCAACAAAGGATGTACTTCCTGAGACAAGTGGGGAAGTACAGTCTTCCACATGAGCTGCTGATCCAGTTCTACACTGCAGTCACTGAGTCTGTCCTGTGCTCTTCCATCACAGTCTGGTATGGTGCAGCCACTAAACAGGACAGGAGCAGACTGCAGCGGACTGTACGGGCAGCTGAAAAAATCATCGGCGCCCCCTGCCCTCCACCCAGGACCTGCACCTCTCAAGAACCAGGAAACACGCAGGGAAAATCATCACAGACCCCTCACACCCTGGACACAGACTTTTTGACCTGCTGCCCTCTGACAGACGGTATAGAAGCCTGCAGACCAGGACCACCCGACACAGGAACATATTCTTTCCCCTCGAAGTGTGAAGTGGTGCTGGTTTCAGTCATTGTGCAAATTTACTGTTTATAAGATTGAGGAAACCTGCAGTCAGCTGAGACTGAACATGTCACTTGGATGAGTGACAAAATGTTTCTCCCACTGAAAACGCTTCATCCAGATGAACAGAATCAACTCTTGGAGTTGTATGAACAAAGCTGCAGAGATGTCAGATGAAGGTCCAACTTTATAATATTGGTGGGGGTTTTTTTTGTATATTATATTTACTCCCAAGATGGAGACAAAGTTCATATTATCAAAGGTTTTTTAAACATTTTATTTCCAGTTTCTCAAATTTTTAAATGTAAATAATTAAATGCTGTTAAGAAATATACTCTAAAACACTTCTTCAGTAAAGAGTCAGAGAAGAGAAACACACAGAACTTCTTGCTAGCAAGGGCAGCCTCCAGAACTGAGACTCGCGCTGAGAAACTGCCCCGGTCTTTATTTATACTTCAGTGGGTGCTTGTGTGTGTGTGTGTGTGGGGGGGGGGGGGGGGGGGAATAAAAGGTGTGGCCCCATAAACAATTTCCCTTAACCTGCTGGTCTGGAAAATCCAACAGTTCATCTATATGTAAAAAAGCACTTAGACTAAAACTGACATAGCTACGTTAATCCTACCATAAAACAATAAAACAAGGTACGTCCTCTTCCCATGCTCCCAGGATGTGGGGGTGGACGCTAAAAGACCTTAGAATGTTACAGGACCCCTAGGATGAGACATTCTTTCAATATGTCACCAACTATATACTTCTAAACACAAATAATTACATGCAGTATTCTACCATATGCAAACTTATATCATTAAAATATTATACTGACTACTAAGTACAATTTCCTATTGACAAATGCTTTCACTTAATAGGTAAAACAGAACATTAAGACTGAACCAAGTTCATCTGTAATTATTTTAAATAGACAAATAAAACATCATTTTCTTGTATTTCCATAAACTCTGGGTCTAAATAAATCATTTGTCAGGAGTTATTCAGGAATGTTGAGTTACTATAATTGTCAGAGAAAGATGATGAGTGATTAATTAAAACCAATAAAACTTAATTTATTATTTTTGCCAACTGAATCTGTTTTAAACCCTGCTGCCAAAACTTGATATCAAGTCAGACTGAGATTTCATTATAAGGTGAACATTTTCTTATGAGGGAAAGTTGCAGTGGCAAAGCTTTATTGTAAATCTTTGGTTTTTTTTAACTTTCTTATTATTGGCAAACATATTGTCTATGGCTGATTAATATTTTACTCATCAGCATCAGCAGTGAAGTTTTGTTTATTGTTATAGTTATTTTTCCTGAAAATCAGCTCTCAGGCATTTAACCCAGCATTTAGTGTTATTTAATCTAAACACGTTCATCACAGAAATTATAATATTGGTGCTTTATTCATACATTATATTTACTCATAAGATGGAAACAAAGGTCATACTTTTGTTTACGGAAAATGTTTTTTAAACATTTTATTTCCAGTTTCTCACATTTTTAAATGTAAATCACAAATGTTGGAAATAACTTCACTTAACAGGTAAAACAGAACATTAAGACTGAGCCGAGTTCATCTGTAGTTCAATGCAAGTTTAAACACATTCATCACAGAAATCTCTACCTTTATTGTTGTTTTTAAATTAAATTGATTTCTTAGAATAAAAGAACATTTGATTCTTGGGATTTCTTCAATACTCTTGTTGTACTGAAACTGTTTTCTTGAATCAGTTGTAGCACTGATGTCACTGTAAAACAGATTTATAAGATAATGGACCTGTTCTGGGGTCACAGGAGTGATGGAGCAAAGCACAGTGAAGAAACCTTGAAAAAAAGCTGCCATCTTTAATAAAACAGGAACACATAAACACAATCAGTTGATGTTAAATAGGTCACACTTATCTTTCCTTTTGTTCCAAATCTGACAGCTCAGTTGTTGATTTAAACTTTAGTTTTTGATATAAGAATCAGAAACCTTCAGTCTCAGAATTTACTTCTTTAAAAGACTTTAAAAGAATTAAAGATCAGTCTGTTCTGTGCAGGACTAATGAAGCCAATTTAGTGTTATGTGCTCATTTAACTTGTGCTCATTATTAGTCACTCTGACTAGTTTCTGTCTTGCATGAGCAATCAAATGTGATCAAAACACTTTTTGGTGTGTTGAGCCTTTAATGCAGAGTTCCTGTAGAGAAATCCAGTTTGGCTCAAAACAAGAAAATAATATCACTCAATATTATTAAAGTCTGAATAATCACACTTACATTCAGGTCAGTCTGATCAGCTCAAATCCAGAGTCCTGCTTTGAAAAAGCAAATTGTCTCTTTATGATCAACTCAAACCGATGCTTGAAGTGAACTGAGACGGAGTCAGATCTTTGCTGAAAAACACACATTTGGAGGATTTTAATCAGAAAGTTGAAGAGACACTAATTTGGTGAGTTAAAAATACTTAAAGATCTGCACGGCCGTTTGATGAATATTTATTAGTTTCATTTGTCTTCTGGAATGCTTCTGGTTGTTTGTTGGTGTGATCTGCTCCTGTTCCCTCGCTTCCCTGCGTTCAAGTTGGAGGGAGTGTGTTTGTGTTTGTGTTTGTGTGTGTGCTGTGGTATGTTGGTTTTTGTTGCCACACCTGGGATTAAAAACTCACCTGTTGCCGATCTGCCTGTCAATGAGCCCGACTTAAGAGAGCAGTGGAGCGGCAGTTGGCGTGGGATTGTTATACTAGGAACACAGTTAGTTGTCCAGCTCATATGATCGTTGTTTCTGTTATCTCCTGTGAACTGGTTTAAGTGTTTTTGTCAGCTGGTGGATAAGACTACTCACTGTGATATCTCTCGTTTCTAGGTCAAATGCGGAAACATGTGGAGGGAGCAGTACACTGTGGACAAAGGCACCAAGGAGGACAAAACTTCACCACATATCAAGGAGAGGAATCACAGCCTGGGAATGACTATGACAGGGGGGAGGTGTCCTTCTATCACCCTGAAGACATGACTCACATCTACACTCACAGAGACACTTTCACTGAGAAACTCTTCCCATATTTCAGTATTGGAAAGGCAGGAGACGCCAAAACCTCTGATATCAAAATCTGTCAGACTGAGATTTGATTGTAAAGTGATTCTTTATTTTAACTGTTTTTTCAGTACAGCAGCAGGGTTAATTTTAGGGAAATTATTAATCACACTGTCTAACTTCATTATCAGGTTTTATTTCATTTTGTTGATCTAGTGGAACTATTAGCAATTCAATGAAACCAAAGCAACTTTTTCATGTGAAAATCTTGTGACCCACTCGAGTTTCTGTAAGAAACTTTTACATTTTTTTCTTGTTTCTTTTAAATTAATATTTTCAGAATATTTCTCATGTTGTTCATGTAAATATTTTTGATAGTTTTAAAATCTGAATGATGATTTCTTTGCTTTTCAAAGTTGTTGAGTGTGAACAGCAAACTGTGACACTTCTTAAAAGAAGGATTCATGATTAAACATCAGCAAGAGTCAACTTTACAACTACAAGATTTAAATGTCCTGATTATCAGCATCTTGTTTTCAGTTAAATAACATTTTATAGTAACATGTCTACTTTAACGTTTTCCAAATTCAAAGAAATGACTTCTAAGTTGTGACGCTGTCTCATCAGTGTAACTACACTTGATTGATTTCATTAAAAATGTTCTTTCTTGTGTTGTTTTTAACCTTAATCAGAAGCTGACATCTCTCACAGTTTGAAAGATTTCTGGATCTTCTCATGTTTCATAATTAGGTTTTAATTTGATTTTCAAACTTCACTCTCAGTCTCAGTGTTTCAATGAATCACCTACCTTTGATTTGTGTCTCATCAGCAGGTTAAAAATGTTTAAACAGATAAAATTACAATATGTTTACTTCAGCAGCATCTTCATTTCAGTTGATTATTGAAAATCATTAAATGTCTCTGTGAAGTGAAATAAATCAAATTCAGTGATTCTGTTGTTGTTGTGTTTGACTGTAAATCAGCTTTCAGACACATTCAGTCATTGGTTCAGATTTATTTAACATGAAACTTCACTTTGATTGTTGTGTAAACATTTACTGACTCCTTAGAATAAATGATCATTTACTTCTGTTGGTTTGTAAATACAAACATTCACATGTAACCTCAGCTCTCTTAAACTGCATATCAGAGAAGACTTGTGCAGTTTGCTTTGATGGAGTCACTGATTCCCACTTTGGTCTGATCCTCACAGAAATCAAATGCAAATGTTGATAAAGTTTACATTCTCACACCTGTATGTTTATAAACTCTATGTTGTTTAAGAGTAAAAATAAAATTCAGACGTATCCTACAGAAATATTTACACACCGACAGCTGAAAATAGTTTGTATGAACAAAACTGCAGAGATGTCAGCTGAAGGTCAGATTTTATAATATTTCTTTAAAAACATTTAACGCCTAAACAGGACTGCAAAATATATTTTCCTGACATGCTGCCATGTATGTTGTTGTGAGACTTTCGGAGATCCTGTGTCTCTGACATGCCATCATAGCTTCTGTTTAAGCTGCATGCGAAGATTCAGGGAACAAGCTAAAAACAAATTCTGCCCCACTAGCAGCAGGCAGCCACCTCTGATAGTTTGATCTTCTGATGTTTTATAATAAGGCTTTAATTTTATTTTTTACACTTCACTCTGAGTTTCAGTGTTTCAGTGAATCAAAAGTTATTATAACTCTCATTTCTATTTTATTTTTAGCTAACATGTTAGAATATTGATCACAGAACTGTTCAGCAAGTTGCCTCTGTAACGTGAAACAAAAATCAATTTAGGTGATTTTGTGTTGTTGTGGTCCACACTGCACAGAGACAAGCATAAAACACGAGTAGTTTATGGAACAACTTTAGTATTTGACAGGAGAAGTTCACCTTTTGTTCCACCATTCCTGCCTACTGTACACAGTACATGAAAACTTATTAGAGCAACTTAGAGGTTTCTGTTTGCCTCATCCGGGGTCACAGAGATCCACTAGCAGACACATTTGAAAGGAATAGAAAAATAGGATAAATAAATAAAAACAGTAAGACCAGGGTAAATGACACAGAGGCTTCAATAAGAAGCCAAAACAGTAAGTGCAGATTAAGTGCTGTAACTGGCTATTTATTAAAAACATTACTAAAACTGTATGAAAAATGGGAAAAACATGAGAAGACATATCTGACAACTGCAGGAAGCCAACCAACCCCACTAAACAAACATGTAAACACATTCTATCACCAGACAAAGTGAGTGAATTCCCAGCATGCCAATAGAATCAAAACATTTCAGAGAATAAAACTATGAATCACTAAGTAAAACAATATATCAGTACAGAAACAATAAAACATTACAATATCTAAAACAACTAATAATAAGTCCAACATTTTGTTGGTCACTTCAAACTACATGAGGAACCCAGCACAGTCAAAGGAAATGGCTACAGGTAGTTTTCACCTATTTATCCACTTGTGCTCTACTTGGTTATTCTTCTGTCTGGAGTGGCTTTGCTACAATCTGGCCCATGACGTCCCAGGCACTATGAAACACTGGGAGGGAGCATGACTTGATTTATGCAGGGGACAATGGATCTGAATTGGTGATTTTCTGTTTTCCTTTAATAACATTGTCTGCTCTGCTAGGCCTTTCCCAGCATGTTGTGAGGTGATTCCAAAATTCCAAAAATTAAAAAATTAAATCTGAAACTGAGATTTCTCTTTAATGTTCAGAAAAAAATGTTGTTGCTTAATAATGATCTCATCCTGCCAATGGACAGCACAACCTTCATGCACACTACTTATAATTTCACCAAACACTGACTCCTGATGTACTGCAATAAAACCTGATCATGTGGACGCAACTGTGAACAGTTTTGTTCCTGCAAAAACCACAAGATGGAGACAAAGTTGATATTTTCTCAACACAATCAGAATCAGAATTGCGTTTATTGAACAAGTATATGCTCAAACACATACAAGGAATTTGTTTCCGGTAGATGGTGTCTCTACCGGATCACAATAATATGTAAATGACTCAATACACACACACATCTATTGCAGTCTAGCAGTGTGAAGCAGTGTGAGACTTAGGAGGGAGATGGTGAGGGGAAAGAACATGCTCCTGTGTCGGGTGGTCCTGGTCTGCAGGCTTCTATACCGTCTACAAGAGGGCAGCAGGTCAAAAAGTCTGTGTCCAGGGTGTGAGGGGTCTGTGATGATTTTCCCTGCGTGTTTCCTGGTTCTTCAGAGGTGCAGGTCCTGGGTGGAGGGCAGGGGGGCGCCGATGATCTTTTCAGCTGCCCGTACAGTCCGCTGCAGTCTGCTCCTGTCCTGTTTAGTGGCTGCACCATACCAGACTGTGATGGAAGAGTACAGGACAGACTCAGTGACTGCAGTGTAGAACTGGATCAGCAGCTCATGTAGAAGACTGTACTTCCCCACTTGTCTGAGGAAGTACATCCTTTGCTGGGTCTTTTTAAGATGTTGGTCTCCCACTTCACCTCCTGGGAGATGGTGGTACCCAGGAACTTGACAAACAGTATTATAACACAATTTAGTTTCACATTTTCATATGTAATATGATTTGCTTCAGTAACCTTAGTTCACAAGTAAAACAAAAAAATCAAGACTATAGTTTCAGAAAATATTGCAGATATATTCATTAAAACCTTGTACTGTGTCTGAATATGGTAGTGTGGTGGCAAGAAGCAAGAAAGTCCTGAGTTCGAATCCACAAACTGACTTTCTGTTTGCCTGGGTTTCCACCAACTACTCCAACAGTTAACTGATGATTTTCAAATTGCCCGTCAGTGTGAATGTGGGTGAAAACGGTCATTTGTCTCCTTGTGTTGGCCCTGGGGCAGACTAGACTGTCTCGATATGACAGCTGGGATAGGCATTTTGTAACAATATGTCTGTTTCTGACTTTTAAATCATCTTGATTAAAACATGACTGCTCTTTTTTTTTTCTTTTTTTTTAGCATTTTACACTTTCTCTTTTGGTTCAGTCTTGATTTGGATTTGATCAAAAATGTAAAAAGATTTCTTTATTTTTTATGCATGTTGATGTTGTTGTTAAAGTCATGCTGGGAAAGTGTTTCCTGTGGCAGTTGCTGAAAAACAAAAATGTTGTAAAACTGGTTTAATATCTGTCAGTTGAAATCCTCCTCAGCAGACTAAAACAACTCAGATTTCTCCTTCTTTCTGTCATTTTTATACTTTAATTAAATAAAAGCAAATCCTGAGAGCTCAACATATAATTTTCTTCTTTCATTTTCTTTCTGTATGGAAACAAAACTGCCAAGATCTTCTAAGATTGTATTACGACAACACCATCTGCTGGTTGACTTGCTTTTAACAGTCATGAATGAAAACATTTCCACACTGTCAAACAGACTTTAAATTCCACTGCAAGGTGTGAGATCTCCTGCTGAAAAATACAACTACGAAAAATAGACAATTCAACAGGAAGTGCCTAAACTTTTCTGTGTGTCCTGTGTGTGAGTTTTCTCTCCACCAGAGTCACAAAGTGGTTCCTGTAGAAGAAGCAGTCATGACCTGAAGGAGCAGCAGCTGAAATCTGATTTTAAATTCCACTGCAAAGTGTGAGATCTCCTGCTGAAAAATATAACTACGAAGAACAGTCCTGTTGTTGGTTGGATTCTGAAAATAACTGTTAAGATTTTTACACATTTTTTTTACATGCTATGTTAAAATTCACAAAAAAAGATTGTTACTACTGCAATAACATATTTCTTTGTTTCATTTTTAACACATCCTTTCTAAGAGTGTACTAGCATCAGCCTAGTGAAAAGACTAATCGAGTACACATTCTTGTAATGCAGTGATCTCTCCAGAATAAAAAAAAACATGTTTTTGAATGTTTTTTATTAATCCTAAATTAGTGCAGTGTTTCATAAATTCATTTATATGATGAATATGAAATTATTATCAATGGCCTAACACAGTTATATGTGACTCTGTGCATTTACTGTGCAACCTAACATTGATACTGTGGTTTCTTAGACATGTTAGTCAGTGCATTGTAGCATTATCTCGGCACTTATCTGTTTACACTGACTCTATTGGTAACAGTACTGCAGGCACGTGCAGAGGGGGGGGGGGGGGGGGGGGGGCTAGAGGGGCTTGAGCACCCGCCCCTTTCCTGATGGGTGCCCAAAGTGCCCTTTTGATAAGGCAACTTTTTAAAAAAAATTATTATTATTTTTTTAATGTGTGTGTGGGTGCGGAGTCCTGTCTGTGCCCCTCAACAATAATATTTAACTATTAATCACAGTTTTGCTAAATAAAAGGATCTGGCTTGCATCAGTCACATGATCACATTTAACCAATGATCGCCCTTGACGGCAGAACGCGCTGGTTACGAGCCGGGAACGAGCTCACAAAGAGCACGCGCATTTTTAGCGGTCCGGAGCTGTAGGAGAAACACAAGTTAACTCAGAGACACAGACTGATGCGACAAAACCAGTAAGTAGGTGTACAGCGCACACTGTAGTGTGTAGCACCCAGGAGTATTAGCTTATTACGTACACGTTGGTAAGTTGTCTTGTTGCAAACATTACCTGTCCTTTTATTAACTGCACAGGTAGTGCTGGTCATAGCTGCTGGCTACCTGTGTAAGGCTGTCATGGGTCTGTAGCTCTGTCACCGTTTTAGGGAACATATTTAGTTTTAAATTATTTAGAACATATTTAGTTTTAAAGTAAGTTTCCGGGCTTTTCCTGCCTTTCGGGAGGGATTATAGTTCACTAAAAACGATCTAATATGCATGTCCACATAATTATGCATTATTATAATATTTTAAAAAACACACGCTGTATTTTAAAGAACATACATTAAGAAGCAGATTATATTAGATTTATATTTTAAATAAGACAAAATTTGGATTTTACAGCAGTAAAATGATTGTATCTCTACAGTTTAAAAATGTAATAAGCTTTGCCCTGCACAGAGTGGATAGTGAAACAAATGGAATCATCATAATGACATTATTTCATATTTATTACTTCCCCCTCCTCTTTGCTTTATTATTGTAGCTCTAGTAATGAATAATAATGTAAGGATTCTGGATCAGCACCGTGATGCCCATAGTATATACAGTATTCTGAAGAAAGTCTAACATGTCACTGTGTGTGCGTGCATGTGTGTGTTTTATTTAGATGGATTTTTAAAAAAAAATATTACTCATGATATAACATTGTCCAGACATGGCTGGTAAGGACATGAGGAGGAAACAGCAGGAGCTGTGTGAGGCTACTAAAGGCAGTGCTATAACATTTTTCTGTCATCATTTTATTATAGATTAAGTGCTGGAGTTGTTAGGTGTGGATAATTAGATTATAGTTTATTGCAATAACAAGTTGTGCCTTGTTCTCAGATAGACAGCAAGTGGAGAGTGATATATGAAATGATGGGATGGAAGGAAGAAGAGAAGCAAAGAGTGATTCACAGGCAGAGCCTAAATTATTTCTCACAGTTTTTTGTTGCCTTATGGTTCCAAGTGCTGTCACCAATCTTTGCATTTTGTTATTATCTCATGACACTTGTTTAATCAGCTACCATCTCTCCTATGGACTTTTTAATGTCTACAGTCTCAGATCAACACAGCCCTGCCCTTCCCATATTAGATTCTTGATGAATGTGTGTTGTTGTTATTCAACCTGGTTCAATGTGCCCCTTTTTAACTTTGAGCACCCGCCCCTTTAAACCTCTCTGCACGGCCCTGCAGTACTGTCTTCAGTGCACTGCTGTTTCTTTAAATGAATGATCAAAATATTTGTTAAACGAGTTTTGTGAGCAGACACCTGCTAGACTTCACATCACTAGAGAGAATCTGTAAGTGAAATCTACTGAACAAAACTTGGAGGAGAACCCATTTCTCTTTAATAAACTTTTGTCCAGCTGAATCTTGTTTCACGTGTTCTCCAAACACTCTGCCTTTTCTTTCAACACATTTTCAGTTCCTTTAACTTCTCGTGTGTTAAGCTCTTCAAAGCATTACAGTTGTTTCCTATAAATATGTTTGTCTTTAATTTCCTAGCAGTTACTGCACAGGTGCATTTATCTAAAAAACAGTAATTGTATGTTAATATTTTTTTTAACAGGGAGTGGTGCTTGATGACAGAATTCATCATTGCTGAGTCACCAACCTGATTGGATTCCTCCATCCAAATGACTGCATCCAAACTCAGAAAATAGTTTGTATGAACAAAGCTGCAGAGATTTCAGATGAAGGTGCAGCTTTATAATAGTGATGTTTTATTTGTATATTATATTTACACACAAGATGGAGACAAAGTTCATATAATACATACATTTCTTAATGAAACTTTCATACAAATAATATGTTCGTCTTTCAGCTCAACACGTGACTCCAACTTTATAATATTGGTGTTTTATTCGTATATTATTTTTACTCACAACATGGACACAAAGTTTGTATTTTCATTTACGGAAAAACGTTTAAACATTTTATTTCCACTTTCTCACATTTTTAAATGTAAATCGTTAAATGTTAGGAATGACTTACCAGGTAAAAAAGAGCATTAAGACTGAGCCGAGTTCATCTGTAAATATTTTTAAATAGACAAATAAAACATATTTTTCTTGTATTTCCATAAACAGTGGGTCTAAAAAAATAATTTGTCAGGAGTTATTAAGAAATGTTGAGTTACTATAATTATCAGAGAAAGATGAGTGATTAACTAAAAGTCAGTAAAACTTCATTTATTCTTTTTGCCAATTGAATCTTTTTTTACCCTGCAGACATGCAAAAACCTGTGATATCAAGTCAGACTGAGATTTCATTATAAAATCAACATTTTCTTATGGGGGGAAAAGTTACAGTGGCAAAGCTTTATCGTAAACATTTGGTTGTTTTTTAAACTTTCTTCTTATTAGCAAACATATTGTCTATGGTTGATTAATATTTTACTCATCAGCACCAGCAGTGATTTTATTGCTTGTTTGTTTGTTTTTCCTGAAAATCCTCCTTCAGACATTTAACCCAGCATGTAGTTTTATTTAATTCAAACTAGTGATGTCAAACGATTAAAATTTGTAATCAGATTAATCACAGGATTGCTGTGGATTAATTTTGATTAATCACAATTAAATATCATTCATTTTTTTTCATGGTCCTTGTGCCTGTCCTTGGCCGATGCACCTGCAGCTGATTACCGATGATTCCTCACAACTGTTTGCTGACTCTTCATAAGGCAGGGGCGCTGAGCTACTCCTCGCTGGAATATTGAGTAACTCTACTTAGTATTGACTGGCTCTGTAGAAAGCAATCATTTCTTGTGCGTACCTACGAGTAACTTTCGTGTTTGTGTGTAGATTTCCCGGAGCTGTGACCCTGGACCCCTGAGTGCGAGTGGAGCTGTTCAGCGTGGAGCGTGTGTGAGGACCTTGTGTTTCCCTACCCTGTGGACCCTTCCCCCCGCGTGTATATAGAGCACCCGGTGTGGTTAATAAAGCTCAGTTAAACTGTGTTTCTCAGTCTGCGCCCGAGTCTGTTCTATTCATCCTGACATTTTTAGTCGGTATAAATCGCATTTCATTTTGCATGAGCAAACAGACTCAAGAAAAAAGGGAATACATATGCACTTAACATGCTTATTGAACATCTTGAACATTCATGTTAACAAATAACTCTAAACATTTATCAACATCAATGTGGCCCTGTTACTAAGACTAACTTGTTGATAATGTCCGAGAGGAGAGCTGACCGCTTCTTATTTACAATGTTGCCTGCAACTGAGAACAGTCTACAGTTGTGATTTTTCCCTCAGTTTCCCACTCATGTGCCACTGTTAACAAATGTTCAGCAGAGGAGGCTACCCCCCCCCCTCTGTCCCCTTCTGGCTGCCTCTGCCTCAATTTTATCCCACAACTTAGACATTCACATTACTCACACCCTCATTACACATACATATAGGATCTTGGGGGTGGGCACGATACACGGAGTCCAAATTACCATCAGGGTGTACACCCCACCCCTGGCATCGTTGCCCACCTCTCAATTTTAAATACACGTAGACATTGAGGGCTAGCAGGAGGGACCATGCGCTTACCTGCTGCTCTCTGGCAGGTAGCTCCATGCCCTCCTGGGTTTTAAATGCACCTTAGAACACACATGGAACAACACTACAATGAGCGGGTGGAGGGAGGTTTGGAGTCTTCTCCCACCCCCGTTCTCTGCGACCTGCTGGAGCGGGGGGGCTAGGAGGAGGAGTTGGCCGTCCGACTGCGGTCTGGAGTGTGGGGCCTCCCTGCTGCTGCGGAGTCGGGGCGGTCTGCCTCTCCCCACCGCAGGGACAAGGGTAACACCACCTGGGTCTGGGTGCAGTTCCCCCCTCCAGGGGCAAGGGTACCTAGACCCGGTTCGTAGAGTACGCTTGGGGAGTGTGATCGTGTGTAGAGCGTCTCTTTATGTCTGTCTCCACGTTGGTTGAGTGTGGAGTAAGTGCATATGAGAGCATGAGGGTGGGAATGGATGTTTGTATCTGTGTGTGCCTGTATGTCTGTGTCTATATGTCAGGTTGGGTATCAGACGCCACCTCTCTGGGGACACCTCAGGCCCTCCAAGGTTTGGAGGCCTATCTCCACCCACCACCAGGTGTCGGTGCGTTGGTGGTTCTTTGTGTCTGGGGATGGGCGTCCAGGTACACGCCAGCTCACTCCTTGGCGGCCGCTTATCGGGGCCTGGAGCCTGGGGCTCGCTCGGGCCACTTCGGAGGTGGGGTGCCCCCGGCCTCTCGGCCTGGGGCTCGGTCACTCAGGCACAGCTGGCTGCCAGCGGAGCTCACGGGCGCGTCACTGCAACTCCCCCTGGCTTCTGCTCCGTGGCTGCTGAGTGACCCCTCATCTGGGACTCTCCTCAGCTCTTTCTGGGACAGTGGCGCGGCTGCCCCTCTGTTGGTCTTCCTTGGTCTCTTGTGTTCTGGGGGCCTCTGGATGTCTGGAGTTTTGATCTCCTCCATACCTGCTTCATGACCTGGAGGACGGGGCTGTGGCCTCCCCACACTCTCTAGCAGATCGTTACATGAAGGAACCTTTTAAAAAAACAAGCGCGTCCGTGCTCACAGGTGTACACACTGGTGATCACACCCACAAACTACACCCTTTTTGGCTCCTACCTCAAAGCACACTGTGTTCTGTTGATCTTATGTGCTGCACAATAATGTTTAATATTTAGTATTTACTGTCATATTCCCATATATCATTGTGATGTTGTTTATTCTATTACTCTTGTTCTCTTCTGCTTGTTTTCTTTTTTCTTTCTCAACAGGTGATCCAGGTGATCGATATATGCATTTTTTTTCTCTCTTTTTTTTTTCCTGCCCTGCCCATTCTGTTGGTTTTTGTTTTTTGCCCTTCTCCCCCGTCCCTCTTCTCAGCTGTTTCTCTTTCCCTCTTTCTTTCTCCCCTTCTTTCCTCCAGTCAAGTCTGTCCCGTATTCAGCAAGTGAAAATAAAATAAACAATAAAAGGTGAATCAAATGGACCATTATGGCAAGGCTGGGATGGTCAATTTGGTAAAGTAAATCCGTTGGGCATCTTTCTTTGCCTTTAGACAATAATTCTGATGGCAAAAGAGCCAAACGGGACAGGCAAAAAAAAAAAAAATGTTCAGCACTGCAAAGTGACGCTCCTCTGTCTTCATTATTCTCAATGCAAATGACTTTAATTCCTATGCAGCAGTAAGTAGATATGCAGTAACACCAAGATAGTTCCTGTTACTCACAGAAGTCCAGTAGTCACCTGTCAGGGCGACATGTTTGGCTACAGCTAAGCCCTCGTGCTTTTTTTCCTTTTCAGTTTCATAGAGCCCATGAATTTTTGACACTATTGTGCTTCTTGTTGGAGCTTTTTAAAAAGCAACTTGCAAAACCTTTGTAAAGCCCGTGTCCTCGGCGATATTAATAGGTCTGCAATTTGTTGCAATCCACTCGGCAATTGTGTCAGTCAAATTGTCCAAGGTAGGTTCACTGAGTCCCCGATGCTTCGTGAGTGGTTTGTTGCAAGCTGGGCAACAAAGTGCTAGCAGCATTCCCGACTAACGTATGCTTCGCGTTAATGTGATATTTTGAGCTGGAAGTGCTTTGGTGAAAACAATTATTTCCTGCACAAAGCGCATAATACTTTATGTCGCTCGACTGTTCCGTCTTGTTGTTTTTATACTCAGATTTCCCATTGAGAGGGCCAACGTGCTGTTTGTCATCTTGCATATTGAGTTGGTTGGTTCAGCTGCCCGTCACCAGATCAACTGCTCATTTGACTCTACTTGGACAAACTGCCCGAAATGTGTTGACAGAGACATTCCAGGGATTTTGAGTCATTCTGCTCTTCAGATGGGTTAACTGCATTAAAAATGTTAATCAGATTAATCATGATGATGGATTAATCTGCGTTAATGAGTTAATTTAGACAGCTCTAGTTCAAATGCATTCATCACAGAAGTTTCTACTTTTATTGTTGTTTTTACATTTAATTGATTCCTTAGAAGAAAAGAACATTTGATTCTGATGGTTTTTAAATACTCCTGTTGGGCTGACACTGTTTTCTTGAACCAGTTGTAGCACTGATGTCGCTGTAAAATAGATATATAAGCTGCTGGACTAGTTCATGGTTCAGAGGAGTGATGGAGCAAAGCACAGTGAAGAGACCAGAGCCAGAAACGTTTCAAATGAAAAGCAGCCATCTTTAATAAAACAGAAAAACATCAACATGATCAGTTGATGTTAAGTAGCTCACACTTATCCTTACATTTGTTCTAAACCCCACAGCTAGGTTGTTTCTTTAAGATTTAGTTTTTTATTTAAGATTCAGAAATCTTCAGTTTCATAATTTACTTCTTTAAGAGACTTTAAGAGAATTCAAGATCAGTCTGTTCTGTGCAGGACTAATAAAGTTAATTTAGTGTTATAAGCTCATTTAACTTGTGCTCATTATTAATCATCCTGATTAGTTTCTGTCTTGCACGAGCAATCAAATCTTATCAAAACCCTTTTTGGTGCGTTGACCCTTTAACACAAAGTTCCTGTAGAGAAATAAAAAATAAATTTACTCCCGTGAGCAGGATTTCTCTCCGAGCACAGAGAGCTACCTGCGAGAGCGTGAAACTGTCACAGCGCGTGTAAAGCAGACACTGCTCTACAAAAAGGTCAAAACCACACAAAAGTTCAATTCATTTTTTATATAGTGTCAAATCACAAAAACGGTCACCTCAAGGAAGTTTTTGGGAGTCCCTACAACTCTAACCAAGTATAACACCATAGTTATTGTCTTAATTCACATGTCATGGTCTGAATAAAGCCTGTGTTTTGTGTGGATAGTTATGCTACAATCATGGCCAATAATCGGTATACCCTACACACGTTGCTCCACGTTTGGTGAAAGTAATGAGTTTAGGATTGTAAAAAAACTGAATATTTCATTAATTCGGTTTATACAACCTGATTGGATCCCTCCATCCTGATGACTGCTGCTGTGGATAATGGACCCAAACCATCCTCTGCATCTCCTACTGGACCTGCAGATAAACACTTCCTTCAACAACTGTTTCAGCTTCACTGACACAAAGATACAGAAAATCTACACCTCACACCACAATCCCTGTACTTAGTTTGGACATAAGATCCTTATTGTGTCATATTATGTATTGATTTATTGAACACTTCACTCTTTGTATTTTTTCTTTCATTGGCTTCATTTAATGTATTTATAAGAGCTCTATAATGTTGTTGTTGTTTTTTGTCTTTTTAATTATTTTTCAAGAAAGTGGACGTGATTAACAACTTCGAGGCAGTAGTACCTTAAACATGACTTTGACCAGAATCTGATTTGTGACATGTGACTGTAAATTCTTCTGTGTTGTCACAGTTCAATGTCATATTATGTCATATCAACAGTTTATATCAGTTTTATTTTCTGATTATTAGCATTTCTGGTCTGTTCACTGTGATTTTTCTCTTTATTTTTCATTATAATTTCTGTGACATCTCTAACACTGGTCAGCTCATCACATTTCAGTTCATGACAAACTTGAAAGTTGGAGTCTAAAGGTCTAAACTCTTATGCAGGTTTGAGGCCACAGACCAGGTAGTAAAAGCAGATATCGTGTTTGGTGGTTATTAATTAACTAGAACACCATTACAACAGGTGAATTCTCTAAAAGAACTTTGCTTTCTTGAAGGACTGTAAGGTTCAAGCTGTAAAGATGTGACATTTGATGAGTGTAGAAACTTTCCTGAACTGTAACGTGTTCAGAGACATTCAGAGATCCTGTGTCCCTGAACTCGAACTACTTACAGGATGTAGTCAGTTTACAGTAATACAGTCATCTTTGATTGAATCTGGTCAAAGGAAATTAACTTCACTGGTATACATTTAGTTCATAACAACCATATTTTAATGATGTATTATTTGAAAAAATAAACTTTTGATTTTATGTATTTCAGCTGCATTTTACTCAGAATTATACCCTCATGTTCATGAGGGTCAAGAATTTTTCTTTGTTTTGAGTGTGAGAGCAGAGGTCTGGCAGGCTGACAATCTAAACCCTGTGATGAATCCAAATTTATGTCTTTGGCTGCAACGACAACTTTAGTTCAAACTGCAGATAAAAACTGTGAGAACATGCTGACTTTTCCTACTTGAACTTCTGAAACACCACAGCTTCACCTTCTTTGTGTCATTTTTATGTTCTATTTAGGTTTCGTTTTTTTTTAAAGGAGAAGTCAAAATTTTCTAAATTTTTCACTTTGGTGTCGTTTTAAGGAGCACAAACTGAAAACTATCTGAATGACACAGACAGCGCCCTCTGACGGACACAAGTGTTTTGTGCGTGTTTCAGTTTAACACGTGATCGTGATTCATGAAAATGAAAGTAAATTCCGACACTACTGAACTGAGCTGAGACGCCATTAGGGAGTCAGATCTCTGCTGCAAAACACACGTTTGGAGGATTTTAATCAGAAACTTCAAGAGACACTAATTTGGTGAGTTAATAATACTTAAAGATCAAATGGCTGAGAGAGCTCTTTTTGAAAATTTCCTGAGCTGCCATGTGTGTTCAGAGACTTTCAGAGATCCTGTGTCTCTGAGCTGTAACCACAGCTTCTGTTCAAGCTGCCTGCAGAAATTCTGGGAACAAACTAAAAACAAAAACTGTCCCATTTGTAAAAGAAAATCTTCAAAGGATTATCCAGATGTGAACTTTACACTGAAAGAACTTGCTGATTCATTTGCTGGGAGACAGAAATCTGGATCATCTGAGACAGAAAAGGGAGAGAAGAAATTAACAGTGGTGTGCAGTAAACATGAGGAAGTGCCTAAACTGTTCTGTGTGGACGAGCAGAGAGCTGTGTGTCCTGTGTGTGACTTTTCTCTCCACCAGAGTCACAAAGTGGTTCCTGTAGAAGAAGCAGTCAGTGACCTGAAGGAGCAGCTGAAATCTGACTTAAAGTCTCTGCAGGACAAGAGGAACAAATACAAACAAGTGGAGGAAACATACAATGAAATGAGGGAACACACGAAGAAGCAGCTGTTGTCCACAGAGAGGCAGATCAGAGCAGAGTTCAACAAGCTCCAGCAGTTCCTGAAAGAGGAAGAGGAGTCCAGACTGGCAGCTCTGAGGGAGGAAGAGGAGCAGAAGGGGAGGACTATCAGCAGAGAGATGAAGATGATTGAGGAGCAGATCTCCTCTCTGTCAGACAGCATCTCTGCTGTTGAAGAAGAGCTGCAGAAACACATCGCGCCATTCCTCAGCAGTTATAAAGACACTCAGAGCAGAGCCAGAGCCCAGAGCTCAGTGTCAGATCCACAGCTGGTCTCAGGAGCACTGATAGATGTGGCCAAACACCTGGGCAACCTGTCCTTCAGAGTGTGGGAGAAGATGAAGGAGAAGGTCCACTTCAGTCCTGTCATTCTGGACCCAAACACTGCAAGCCCCTATCTCTATCTGTCTGATGATCTGACCAGTGTGAGATGTGGAGACACATGGCAGCAGCTTCCTGATAATCCAGAGAGAAACACTAAGTATGCCAATGTTTTTGGCTCTGAGGGCTTCAGCTCAGGGAAACACAGCTGGGAGGTGGAGGTGGGAGACCATCCTGACTGGATTGTAGGTTTAGTTAAAGAGTCAGTTGACAGGAAGGGAGAGTGTTCTTCTTCACCAAAATATGGAATCTGGTGTTTAAAATATGACAGTGGAGAATACACTAATGGTGCTGGTCAGACTGTGACAGTGAAGAAGAGTCTCCAGAGGATCAGAGTCCAGCTGGACTATGACAGGGGGGAGGTGTCCTTCTATCACCCTGAAGACATGACTCACATCTACACTCACAGAGACACTTTCACTGAGAAACTCTTCCCATATTTCAGTATTGGAAAGGCAGGAGACGCCAAAACCTCTGATATCAAAATCTGTCAGACTGAGATTTGATTGTAAAGTGATTCTTTATTTTAACTGTTTTTTCAGTACAGCAGCAGGGTTAATTTTGGGGAAATTATTAATCACACTGTCTAACTTCATTATCAGGTTTTATTTCATTTTGTTGTTCTAGTGGAACTATTAGCAATTCAATGAAACCAAAGCAACTTTTTCATGTGAAAATATTGTGACCCACTCGAGTTTCTGTAAGAAACTTTTACATTTTTTCTTGTTTCTTTTAAATTAATATTTTCGGAATATTTTTCATGTTGTTCATGTAAATATTTTTGATAGTTTTAAAATCTGAATGATGATTTCTTTGCTTTTCAAAGTTGTTGAGTGTGAACAGCAAACTGTGACACTTCTTAAAAGAAGGATTCATGATTAAACATCAGCAAGAGTCAACTTTACAACTACAAGATTTAAATGTCCTGATTATCAGCATCTTGTTTTCAGTTAAATAACATTTGAAAGTAACACGTCTTCTTTAAAGTTTTCTAAATTCAAAGAAATGACTTCTAAGTTCTGACGCTGTCTCATCAGTGTAACTACACTTGATTGATTTCATTAAAAATGTTCTTTCTTGTGTTGTTTTTAACTTTAATCAGAAGCTGACATCTCTCACAGTTTGAAAGATTTCTGGATCTTCTCATGTTTCATAATTAGGTTTTAATTTGATTTTCAAACTTCACTCTCAGTCTCAGTGTTTCAATGAATCACCTACCTTTGATTTGTACTTCAATGTTATTCTTTAACTGCTCTCTTTGATTATTGAGATCACAAAATGTTTCTGTGAAGTGAAATAAATAAATTCAGTGATTCTGTTGTTGTTGTGTTTGACAGTAAATCAGCTTTTCAGACACAGTCATTAGTTCAGATTCATTTAACTTGGAAACTCACTTTGATTGTTGTGTTTACATTTAACTGACTCCTTAGAATAAAATATTATTTGCTTCTATTAGTTTGTAAATATTCTTGTTGTGCTGAAGCTGTTTTATTGAAACAATCAGCAGATTTTATAAAATCAAGAATTTATTTTAAGCAGCTACATTTTAAATCTTTTTTTCAGACCAACATTCACATTTAACTCCAGACAGAAATCAAATGTGATCATTGATAAACTTTACATTCTCACAGCTAATCTGTATGTTTACAAACTCAGAAAATAGTTTGTATGAACAAAGCTGCAGAGATTTCAGATGAAGGTGCAGCTTTATAATAGTGGTGTTTTATTTGTATATTATATTTACGCACAAGATGGAGACAAAGTTCATATTTTGTTTTCTAGTAAAAATGTTTACACTGTAAACATTTACACTTATCCCATTTTTAAATGTAAATCATTAAATCTTAGAAATGACTTCACTTAACAGATAAACAGAACACTAAGACTGAGCCAAGTTCATCTGTAAATATTTTAAATAAACAAATAAAATGTCTAATCACACTTTCACCTCAGGTCAGTGTCAGTCTGATCAGCTCAAATCCAGAATCCTGCTGCGATAAAGCAAATTGTCTCTTTAGGATCAAATCAAACTGATGCTGCTGATGTGGTCGCTGTAGTGTCTGTAAGTTTGAGTCTTGTGTGTCATCTGCAACCACCACACATTCAGAGGGGGAGAGAGGGCAGTACAGGCCTCGACCAACACCTGCGGGGAAAGAATCTGGCCAAAACTCCACTGGTTAAAATGTCTCTGCTCTCTGGTGTCACTGTAGTGCAGAGGCTTCAGAACTAGAATCCTCTGGTTTAAGGATTTCTTCAACATTAAATAATCCAGTGACAGTTGTCTGTATTTCCACCGCTGCACGCAAACAATAACTTTTAACAATGAATTCGGCAAACTTTATTTTTCAAATTGTAAACAAACACAGTTTAAAACAGCATTTCTGTCGCTGCCACAGAGTAACTCACATTAGGACCCCGTCCTCGTTTGGGCTCCGCCTCCAAACTGTCAAAAGTCAATTTACTCGCGTGAGCAGGATTTCTCTCCAAGCTCAGGGAGCTGCCCGCCAGAGCGTGAAACTGTCACAGCGCGTGTAAAGGAGACACTGGTCTACAAAAAGTGTGATTTTTATCCTGGTGGGAGCAGAACAGCTAAAGTAAGAGGGAATTTCATAATAATTTTTTAAGTGTGAAATGTAGTTTTGATCTTCTTTTGCTGCTGGTTCAGTGAATTTTGGTCTGAGAGTGACGAAACCTGCAGCTGCAGAATCTGTGAGGTGTCGGCTTTCAGCTCCTGACAGCATGTCCACGTACGTGACATCGGATGAAAGATCCACACTTTGTGTTTAAATCCATTCACCTGCTGTTATTTCCTGTTTTAGCTGTTTGCTGTGTTGAAATAGTTTTGTGAGCTTTAAGCTGAGATTTACACCTTAAGATCACACACAGAAACACAGAGAGAGTCAGAAGCAGGTCTGACTGGCTAGGCAGCTGCCCTTTTGTAATGATCCCTGGCAAGTGATTGACCTACTGTGCACAGATCAGCCAATAGACACATACCAATTAACTTTAAATGGGCCAATAGATACAGGCCTTACACTTGAAAGACAAGAGAAACAGAGGAATAACAGTGACACTTGTCGTGGCATGTAACAATTATACCTCAGACTGCATGTTTGAGGTATAATTTTAATCTCCAAAAAATGCATGAATTTAATACAAATATGTGGGGATAGAAACAAAGCATCAATCCTACCATGGTAGACTTGATCCCATAGCAATACCAGAGTTGGTATCGATACTATCAATACTTGGATCGATCTGCCCACCTCTACTGATTGCATTGTTCTTCAATACGTAAGATACACTTCACATTCTTGGTCTCATTTTTTTTTTTTTTTTTTTGCTATATTAAGATAAAGTAAAACATGAGTTGTCAAAATGTTTTACTTCTTTTCCTTTTTTGTTTTGAGGGCAACTACTCACACAAATAATATGAGTATCTGAACGACAGCCTAGCAGCACCATCTGGTGAAGACAAATGACATATTGTAGATATCAAGTAGAGGTGGAAAAAAGGCTGCAGAGAACCCACACAAACATGACAAGTCCACACAGAAAGGCCCCGCCCAGGTGGTGGATATGAACTTGGGGCCTTCTTGCTGTGAGGCAACACTGCTTTTGGACACCTGCTTTTTAGGTGGTCAGACACACTGAAACACTGAGGAGTCTGAGGCTATCATGTGGGTAATTTGTTGGTTTCTGGCTCACTATTTTTGTCGTGTATGTCTTCTTATTGTCTTTTAACAAGAGAGTGGAGAGCAGGAGGCAGAAGCTTCAGACAAGAGGAGGCTGCAGCTGAAATTGTGGGAATCATCACTATAACATCATAGTTTGTGAATGAGCTCTCCAAAACCACTTTCAATCCTGCCTTATGTAAAAGTTCAGGTTTGCTCAATGAATAAAGTGATGTTATTCATTTAGACACAGGTCACTGTTACATTAAGGTTCTTCATGAGTTCATTCACATGTTTTCATAAACATGATTAAGAAATGAGCATCATCATGCATTTCTATTTGTAGAATTTGTCAGTACACAAAGTGGTGCATGATGCTTCTGATTTGATTTTGTTAGCTTGGCAGCTATATTTTGATAGTTAATTTCATAATTACAACAGGCAAACTTTAAAGTGAGTCATATAAACTACAGTCTGCAGAGAGCTGTCACTGCCATTTGCTGTTAACTCATCCTTGATCCTGCTTCTACTTCCTGTGTAATACGTTTCCAAAAGACACAAACTAACCCTCATATTTTTTTGTTAAATCTCAGAGTATAATTATTACGTTCACCTGTCACAGATTGTCTTCATCATGATAAACATGTTAAAATTAATTACAAATACATTACATACAAATTTTATATACCATATTTTTCAGATTATAAGGCGCACTGTCGATGAACGGGTCTGTTTTCATACATGAGGTGCACCAAGCGAAACTAAACAGTCACATCAAACTTTACTCGACTCATTCTTCTTGCTTCCTCCACTTCCGTACCATTGATTCATTAATGTTGAAATTTCTTGCAGCTGCTCTATTCCCATGTTGTTGCAGTATATTAATGACTAACCTCATATTGTGGATGGATTATCTCAGTTGTTCTCCTGACTGAAGTTCGGTCCGTTTACAGCATCCTGCCATGTGATTGCATTTGTCCCAAACCATCGGGAACCCTCACATTAACTTTTATCAAGTGGAAAAAAGTTAAAGTTCATCCTCCAGCTTCACTGTTTATGTTACACTTTAAATAATTTGAAATTAGTAAAATTTAGAAACTTGTATTTATCTAAAATTTGACAATGGTTGTATGACAAAAGTTTTTTGTCTAATATTTTCAATGCTCTTTTGTAGCATACTTCGATTGGCCCAATAGCAACAAGACTGGTAAAGGACCAACTTGTAACACAGTATTCAATATGAGCCAGTATCATAGAGTGCAGGAATGTAATCACTGCTTTTTCCGATGTGCGGATATGTCTAAAGTTCCGTATATTAACATTTACAGTTCTCACTACTTTTTAAACATGTTTTTTAAAGGGTAATTTTGAGTCTAGCAGTACTCCCAAATACTTAAATCCTCAACATTAATTTGTTTTTGTGCACCCAAGCAAACTTTTACTGCAGCTATGGTAGTTTTAGGTTCACTAAAAAACATTGATACAGTCTTTTTAACATTAAGGCACAGCCATGAGTCATTCAGTAGAGAGTTAATCCCATACAGCTTATGACAAAATTTGATCCGAAGTGATTGATGGCCCTAATCACGACCTTTTGACCCCCCGCCCCTCCCCTCCGTGGGAAACCCCCAGCGTGACGAATCGTATCCGGAGAAAGGGGGGTGGGAAACCCCCCGCGTGACGAATCGTATCCTGAGAAAGGGGGGCGGACCCCGGAAGCGCGCCATCTGTTGCTAACCGTAACGAATTGCACCCCGAGAAAGGAGGGGTGAACCCCCGGAAGCGCGTCATCTGTTGTTGGGGGAAAAAAAAAAGTTTTTAGAGGGAGGGGGAAAACCTCCGGAAGCGCGTCATCTGTTGTTGGGAAAAAAAGTTTTTAGAGAGGGGGAAACCTCCAGAAGCGCGCCATCTGTTGGAGGGGAATAAAAAAGCAGAGAGAGGAGTCCATCACAATTTCTAAGGCACAGACACAAGATGGATTTCCTTCTGCAGCCCCGCAGCGGTCCTGTGTCCGATGAGATCTGCTCTCCCAAAGAAGAAGGTTTTGAATATGACATATTCAAATACAGCATATTTACTATGGAAGGCATCGATCCGGACCTTATGACCCTACCGGAAATACTCCGGAAGTGTCTAGTCATTTTCAGACCTGTTGCATCATGTTCCCTAACCACAGCGGTGATGCAGCAGATGATTCTGTGATGTATAGAGAGACAGAGCGGATGTAATTTTACTTTCTTAAGCTGCACCGGCGTTTGTAATGGAAATAAAGAGTGACTTCCTGTAGAGATTTCAATAGTATTTTATTTTCCTATAATACAGACGCTGTAAAAAACCTTTAAGATACACCATAGCTTGTGATGAAAAGAAGAACTTTCTATCCGCTTGTAACCTACAGGCTGCCTATGTGTAAAAAACGAATAACTATCGCTTAGTGAATACTACTTTTCCTTTTGAGAGTCCTTTTTTTACAAGAGACTGAAAAAACAAACCAGCGACAGGCGATCTTGTTTCACACACACACACACACACACACACACACACACACACACACACACACACACACACACACACACCCCGCGGGCCAAGGAGGAGTTTTTTTCTTCAATACTTTATCAATAAGTTTTTTCAATAGATAGAAAATGATGACGCTGAGGAGTCAACATCCGATATTATCATTGCTTGTAACCCGGTAAATAATTTCGTACATCTCCCCATAAAACAAGTCTTAGTGGAAAAAAGCTCATATTCAAATAAGTTTATTCCCCTCTGTGGGAAAGAGTTTTTTTCTCAGAGTCAACCATGAGGCGAGTTTTGTCAACAGCAATTGTCCATTTGGTAAAACAAATATCCGCCTCAAAGTCGTATTTTACCGTTGCCGAATGTGGAAAACAGACAGCCCTCACAGGAGGCACCATAGTTAAAATATTTAAATTTCAACTAAATTTGTAGTAATGATCGGATTTCCTCACTTATCTACACCACACTCCTTGTCCTTGATTTCTTATCGTTTCTTATCGTTCCTCTGTCCCTTAATAGAAACCACATATATAGAAACTATCCTCCCTTTCAGTTGTCTTTTGCACTTCCATATCGCAAAGCAGTTACTGTAGGTTATTTTCTGCTTATGCATTAATGTAATTAATTAACTTATTTATCCTTAAGTAAGGTAATGACTTGAGTTCTAATGCTTTTTGTCTCTTGAGTTAGCTGTCAATGTGGGATTTTTTTCCCCTTTTGTCCAGTTAAAGCTGCCTTTCATTCTTCAACACAGCTTAAACTCTAATAGGTAAGCTTTCTTGTAATTTCTTAGTTCTGCAGGCTTCTTGAAAGACATCCGAGACTCTTCTTTGGATGCTGGCTGCCTTTTGTTTTGTTTTGTTTTCTGTCAAGATGATCCCACACTGCTTCGATTATCTTGAGGTTCGAACCCTGGAGAGATCAATCCATGACTGATGCGTTGTTTCATCCAGGCATACTTTGACTACATTGGCAGTATGTTTGCGATCATTGTCGTACTGAAAAATGAAGTTGAAGCCAATCAGACACTACGTGGTATTACATGGTCGATCAAAATCTGGTGGAACTTTTCTACATTCATAATTTGATTAATTTGGATAAGAGCTCCAACAACACTGGCTGAAATCCAGCCTCAAAGCACGGTAGAGTATCCACGCTGTGTTAAAGACGGCTATAGACATTCACTGTTGTATCTCTCTTCGGACCTCTTCCGTGCATATTTCAAATTTGGATTCATTACTCCATAAGACATATTACAGCTGATTTCTTTTTCCAGTCAATTTCTTGTGTAATTTGGCACACCTCAGCCTTATTTTTCTCTGTTCTCCTTCCTTAAGAATGGCTTATTAACAGCCACCCTTCCAACTCAGATAACTTTTGATGAGGTTTCATGAAATGTTTACAGCACTTGAGTTACTCGCCACGGCCATCCTAAATGCTAAAAACACTAAACTTTAATTCTAAATTACGTAATTAACGTTAACCAGAAAAAACAAGCCAAAGTCGAAATGTTGCTGAGCTGACCTGTGGTATGCTATGTCTTCTAAAGCACGTATAATGTAAACAGAACTGGTCTTTGCACAGAAGCCTGTGGAGCTTCATAATTAACCTCAGTGTGTGAAGAGGACTCTCCATTTAATAATAGCTGTAATAAAATGTTCTGGCCGACGGTGTTAAACGCTGCACTTGGGTCTAGCAGGGAAGATTTCAACTTTTCAATACGAATGAAGGCTGAAAACTGATTAGATTAATGTCTGATGATCTTTTCCGTGCTTCTTCAAGTTTGTAACACCAAACATATTAAAGGATGATGTAAGGCTCACAGGAAGAGTTTAATTAGACACACATTTACTATTTTTCTTTATACTCTTTCTTTCTTGACATGTTTAATATGATTACTATCAGAGGAGAAAATGAACCTTGTGTAGTCTAAAAACTTTTTTATTTAATCAAACTGTAATGTTGTTGAACTCTGACGGACGTGTCTTTTAATCTTGTCAACAAATCCTTAATCATCTAAATCTGCCATTTATCATCTTGTAAAATGTTCCCTCTGCTTCTGTTGCACATCTCCCCCCGACACTCTCTGCTTCACCAGCCCTGTGCAGGTGGTCCAACCCCTGCCTGCCTCCTTAAACTGGGGTGTTTAAATCTCTTTACCTCTGTTGTGAACTTCACACAAAGTTTGTGGTAACAAAATCAAACTGACGAGGATCTCGTTTGAAAAACACACACACTCACGAGACAAAATAAAAACAGACTGCTCAAAGCAAAAGCAGAGCCTTCACAGCTGGTAGTACAAACACAGTGACAACATGCGTATTAGATACCCTCAGTGCCAAAAGCATAAATATGAAAAAAATGTGATCACCAAGAATATCCTAAAAATGGCATTGAGGTGCGTGTTACAGTAAAGAAAAAAAAAAGTAGCCAAATTTTCATCGGAAAATGTTGAATTTTAGTAAAAACAATGCTCTGTAGTTTGATACTGTCGTTACAGACAAAGCAGATGTTTAAAGCCTTTGGACGCTCATTTGAAACGCACTCATTCTCCTTATCAGCTGGAAACATTAAAGCCGTAAAATGACTTTTTCAAACGGATAAAAACTATTGAACAGCAGCAATGTTGAGCCTGTTCCAAAATTTGAATGTACATGTGTTGAAGGTGCGGGTCTTGTTGAATTATTAAACATACTTTCTTTAATTTTTCGAGCCACAAAAACAACAACTTTTAATTTTCTTCTGCTTGAGTCTCGGCCTCGGGTAGCTCTACTTATCATTGCTCAGTCAGTTGTCTGTTTGTGCTACTTTTTTTCAAGGAGCAGTGGATTATTGGTAAGGGTGACTTTATGTGTTTAGTTACTTAAGTGGAAGTACTGTGGAAAGTTTTACCTTACATACATAGATCTACCAGTACAGCTTCTGAGGTATCTGTTTACAAAATGTTATAATCTATTCAAAGGTTCTTTGCAATTTTACATTGATAAACATTATCCTTAACACATTTGGCCCACATAAAGTACTATGGCCATCACACGGTCATTTAGAACTGTTTAAATAACTCGTGTCTTAAGTCCTTCCATCAAACAGAAAATTTAAAAAAAAAAAAACATGGTTCACTTTTACATCACAAAATGTTAGAAATATAAGCCGTTCATAACAACCTGAAAGGTTGGGAGTTTAAAATGCAAACCGATGGAAGCAGAAGTAGAAGACTATAATGTCTCAGAGCACACGGTGTCTATTAATGTGTAGACATGTATAAATAAGAGCTTAATAAAGATGCTTAATTTCTTAAGAAATAAACAGGTGGAGTGATCTTTATCAAAAGTGGATGTTGCATCTGTGGCTAAACCACTGTACCCAAAAAAACTTTAAAAATCTACTGTGTGTGAGGCTGTGTAAGTAAAGCTTGCCCTTCACACCTGCGTGTAATAAACCATTTGTTGGGGGTTGTGGATTTGGCACCTCAGCATTGTGAAAGTGGGGAAACATGTTTCTGGCTGTGCATAAGATTCCTCCTTACAACTTAGAATCTCAGTTCTAAATGAAATTCAGATGTTTTTTTAAGTATGGCTAATGTATTATTTGACTTCTAAGGCACGCACACACACACACACACACACACACACACACACACACACACACACACACACACACACACACAAGAACAACACAGAGAAGAAGAAGAGGGGGTCGTTTTACTACACATCATAAAAACGCAATCATTCATCTTCCAACTGTATCTTTCTGTTCTGGCTTTAGAATCATAGGTTGTTTACTGAGCCGTACTTTGGGAGTCATACTGTTGTGATACTGAGGAGAAAAGGGTAAGGTTTGATAGACTAAACCATTACACACACATAACTTGAAAAACCTAAAGAGTGTGTGAGACTGCTAGCTGTGTTGTTCAGCATTAAACTCATCTACAAATGTGTTAGTAAAGAGCGACTTGTACTTCTGTCCCATTAAGCAACGGTTTAACAAATTTCACTGCAAACTATAAAAGGAATCTGGATTTATATAGAACATAGTAGTGATGGATTAAGTGCAGGAAACACTAGTATAAGGTGTCTATGGAACAAATCTCCTTCAGCGTTCAAAATGACCAAAGTGAGGCCCACAGGCGTTTCTCTCGGTTGGTTGTGTTCAGGGAAAAAGCAGCTAAATACACTGAGACTGCTCCACATTGTTAGTGAGTTAACTCTGGATATCTGTAGGTTTTGTCAAACTTGGAGTGAACAAAAGCAGAAAAACAGTAAAAGATGCAGACAGTGAAAGTCTGGTTTATTTCATGAACACAATGAAACATTTTACAGTCCACAGAGCAAAGTAGCATACATGATAAATAGATACACATAACATGAGAAGTAAAACTCGTCGTCTTACCACATGTTATATTCTGTAAACTTAAAATAACCACAGAAATTAGAGTTTAGTGTTTTAAGTCATCTATTAAAAAACATGAGTCAACATTACTGAAGTGACGCTTTAACGATGCGTCTTATCACCGTGTTTATGATGATAAAACATGTCCTCTCGTTAGTAGATGTCAGCGCTGTCACTTGTCATGAAAATGTCCAGAGCCAGGGTTCCTCTTTAATCACCATTGATCATTAATAAGGTCACAAAAGATTTGTCACATTATCCCCATAAACAAAATGCTTTTATAGAAATCATTGTGATACAAATATTTAGATTCTTGATTCACAATGTGCACGAACTCAAAATCTTTAGAGGTTCATATTTATAAAGTATCGCAAATAATACATTTATACCATTGTATGAGCTACTTCTTGTAAAAACTGATTGAAAAAAGCTCCTGTCGTGACCTTCCTTCTGTGAGGACACACACACACACACACAGAGAGAGAGAGGGGGAAGATCATTAGGATTGGAGGCGTTTTTGGATTTTCACTTATTGTTGGCTTTACAGTCACATAAAATTCATTCCAATTTTTTTGCCTTTGCTTCAATTAAGGTGTTTCTTTAAATCTACAGCAGCTTCCTTTTCAAAAAGTTTACTGACATAGTAAGGAAGTAGCTAGGGAACTCAGTAAGTATGAGCAACAACAGCTTAGGGACTGTTTCTACAATAAAGAGGAATTCATCATCATCCGCAGTTCATCAAAAAAAAAAAAAAAAGTGCCATTAAAAACAATTCAGCAGATCCTCAAAGTATGGATACAATCTGTTTTCAGCTGTAGAGGTACGCTTCATGTACTTATCAACATGCAGTTTAGAGGCTTGCATTAGAGTGCTTTGGTACTTGGGCCTCTTTTATTTAGCACGGTTATACCATTGTGTATTTAGCTATATAAATATGCTCAAGAGTCTATTGTATGTTTGTCATGCAATTAAAAATTCAAAAATATAATTTTTAAATCAGTAACTTTGCAAATTTAGCGCGGACCCTCACCCCTCCCTCCGGCTCCCACGGCCCCGCTGTCACCGTAAGACTCATACTCTTCCCCCACGTATGCTGCTATTTCCCCGCGCCCCAATAATTCTTGTCCTTTTTCTGTTGCAGCCTCCCACAGTCCCGTTTTCGGCGTTCCTGCGCGACTCATCTCCCGGTCCCTTGGTTTCTCGAGTTTCACGCGTGTTTTCCTTCTACCCTCCCGGGACACCTTCAGTTAAAATAAAGTTTATTTTCTCGTACTCCTGTGTGTGTTGGCTCTGCTTCTGGGTCCAGCTTGTGCGCTGAACTTTGGTTCATGACACTAATAGTTTTAAATAGAGCACCACAAACAACAGGTATTCCTTTAGAAATAAACTTTTCTTGTGTTACTTCTAAAAACTACAGATTCTTAACTCTGCAACAGTTAGACAGAGTTGGTTACAGTTAGGCCCTCAACAGTCAGCAAAACAAGTCATAAAACAATAAAAGAGGCTCCCTTATCAAGAGCATCCCAGCACTGTAGTTCCATTACAATCAGTTTCCTTTATTTTATCTTATCATGTCAGAGGCCAACTGAAACCAAGTCCACCTATATAAAAACACCCCATCAGACACACAGTAGTTTCCTCAGCACTTCACAACTGCCGCAAGGTATAGCGTTTTAACTTTTTATTTTTTCGGATCCCAGACACAGCGGTGTGAGGTAGTTAGCACACAGTTTGGACGTGTAGAAAACATTGCTTGTTTGGAACACATCAGCAGAGAGGTAGAGTTCATAGCTGTTCATAAGAGTTTAATTTAATCAAACCTCATTTTACGGATCTAAGTGGCTCCTCATCACTAGCCAATTCACCATTTTATTTAAATATCTGAATTTTCGGAATGAGGATCCAAGCGGGACACAGAGGCTGCTTTAACGCACCAGAATGCAAATATAAATAAAAGCCTGACTATCCTGAGAGCCTAGCTGCAGCGAGACCTTTCTTTCACACGGATTCCTGGATGTGCGTCGGATCCGACTTTGCTACCCGCACAGAGCGTTTCTGACAGTCGGGCGCTGCTTATACAATAGAGAAAAGCAACAATACACCGTGTTTCTCTGCTCCAAGGTAAGGATGTCTGTTATACCCAGCGCATAAATGTCTCTGTGTTAACGCTGATTATTCAAACCCTGTTGAAAATGTGACACATTTGTTATCCAAAAACATTTCCTCTAAATTTGCAAAGTTACTGATTTAAAAATTATATTTTTGAATTTTTAATTGCATGACAAACATACAATAGACTCTTGAGCATATTTATATAGCTAAATACACAATGGTATAACCGTGCTAAATAAAAGAGGCCCAAGTACCAAAGCACTCTAATGCAAGCCTCTAAACTGCATGTTGATAAGTACATGAAGCGTACCTCTACAGCTGAAAACAGATTGTATCCATACTTTGAGGATCTGCTGAATTGTTTTTAATGGCACTTTTTTTTTTTTTTTTTGATGAACTGCGGATGATGATGAATTCCTCTTTATTGTAGAAACAGTCCCTAAGCTGTTGTTGCTCATACTTACTGAGTTCCCTAGCTACTTCCTTACTATGTCAGTAAACTTTTTGAAAAGGAAGCTGCTGTAGATTTAAAGAAACACCTTAATTGAAGCAAAGGCAAAAAAATTGGAATGAATTTTATGTGACTGTAAAGCCAACAATAAGTGAAAATCCAAAAACGCCTCCAATCCTAATGATCTTCCCCCTCTCTCTCTCTGTGTGTGTGTGTGTGTGTCCTCACAGAAGGAAGGTCACGACAGGAGCTTTTTTCAATCAGTTTTTACAAGAAGTAGCTCATACAATGGTATAAATGTATTATTTGCGATACTTTATAAATATGAACCTCTAAAGATTTTGAGTTCGTGCACATTGTGAATCAAGAATCTAAATATTTGTATCACAATGATTTCTATAAAAGCATTTTGTTTATGGGGATAATGTGACAAATCTTTTGTGACCTTATTAATGATCAATGGTGATTAAAGAGGAACCCTGGCTCTGGACATTTTCATGACAAGTGACAGCGCTGACATCTACTAACGAGAGGACATGTTTTATCATCATAAACACGGTGATAAGACGCATCGTTAAAGCGTCACTTCAGTAATGTTGACTCATGTTTTTTAATAGATGACTTAAAACACTAAACTCTAATTTCTGTGGTTATTTTAAGTTTACAGAATATAACATGTGGTAAGACGACGAGTTTTACTTCTCATGTTATGTGTATCTATTTATCATGTATGCTACTTTGCTCTGTGGACTGTAAAATGTTTCATTGTGTTCATGAAATAAACCAGACTTTCACTGTCTGCATCTTTTACTGTTTTTCTGCTTTTGTTCACTCCAAGTTTGACAAAACCTACAGATATCCAGAGTTAACTCACTAACAATGTGGAGCAGTCTCAGTGTATTTAGCTGCTTTTTCCCTGAACACAACCAACCGAGAGAAACGCCTGTAGGCCTCACTTTGGTCATTTTGAACGCTGAAGGAGATTTGTTCCATAGACACCTTATACTAGTGTTTCCTGCACTTAATCCATCACTACTATGTTCTATATAAATCCAGATTCCTTTTATAGTTTGCAGTGAAATTTGTTAAACCGTTGCTTAATGGGACAGAAGTACAAGTCGCTCTTTACTAACACATTTGTAGATGAGTTTAATGCTGAACAACACAGCTAGCAGTCTCACACACTCTTTAGGTTTTTCAAGTTATGTGTGTGTAATGGTTTAGTCTATCAAACCTTACCCTTTTCTCCTCAGTATCACAACAGTATGACTCCCAAAGTACGGCTCAGTAAACAACCTATGATTCTAAAGCCAGAACAGAAAGATACAGTTGGAAGATGAATGATTGCGTTTTTATGATGTGTAGTAAAACGACCCCCTCTTCTTCTTCTCTGTGTTGTTCTTGTGTGTGTGTGTGTGTGTGTGTGTGTGTGTGTGTGTGTGTGTGTGTGTGTGTGTGTGTGTGCGTGCCTTAGAAGTCAAATAATACATTAGCCATACTTAAAAAAACATCTGAATTTCATTTAGAACTGAGATTCTAAGTTGTAAGGAGGAATCTTATGCACAGCCAGAAACATGTTTCCCCACTTTCACAATGCTGAGGTGCCAAATCCACAACCCCCAACAAATGGTTTATTACACGCAGGTGTGAAGGGCAAGCTTTACTTACACAGCCTCACACACAGTAGATTTTTAAAGTTTTTTTGGGTACAGTGGTTTAGCCACAGATGCAACATCCACTTTTGATAAAGATCACTCCACCTGTTTATTTCTTAAGAAATTAAGCATCTTTATTAAGCTCTTATTTATACATGTCTACACATTAATAGACACCGTGTGCTCTGAGACATTATAGTCTTCTACTTCTGCTTCCATCGGTTTGCATTTTAAACTCCCAACCTTTCAGGTTGTTATGAACGGCTTATATTTCTAACATTTTGTGATGTAAAAGTGAACCATGTTTTTTTTTTTTTAAATTTTCTGTTTGATGGAAGGACTTAAGACACGAGTTATTTAAACAGTTCTAAATGACCGTGTGATGGCCATAGTACTTTATGTGGGCCAAATGTGTTAAGGATAATGTTTATCAATGTAAAATTGCAAAGAACCTTTGAATAGATTATAACATTTTGTAAACAGATACCTCAGAAGCTGTACTGGTAGATCTATGTATGTAAGGTAAAACTTTCCACAGTACTTCCACTTAAGTAACTAAACACATAAAGTCACCCTTACCAATAATCCACTGCTCCTTGAAAAAAAGTAGCACAAACAGACAACTGACTGAGCAATGATAAGTAGAGCTACCCGAGGCCGAGACTCAAGCAGAAGAAAATTAAAAGTTGTTGTTTTTGTGGCTCGAAAAATTAAAGAAAGTATGTTTAATAATTCAACAAGACCCGCACCTTCAACACATGTACATTCAAATTTTGGAACAGGCTCAACATTGCTGCTGTTCAATAGTTTTTATCCGTTTGAAAAAGTCATTTTACGGCTTTAATGTTTCCAGCTGATAAGGAGAATGAGTGCGTTTCAAATGAGCGTCCAAAGGCTTTAAACATCTGCTTTGTCTGTAACGACAGTATCAAACTACAGAGCATTGTTTTTACTAAAATTCAACATTTTCCGATGAAAATTTGGCTACTTTTTTTTTTCTTTACTGTAACACGCACCTCAATGCCATTTTTAGGATATTCTTGGTGATCACATTTTTTTCATATTTATGCTTTTGGCACTGAGGGTATCTAATACGCATGTTGTCACTGTGTTTGTACTACCAGCTGTGAGGGCTCTGCTTTTGCTTTGAGCAGTCTGTTTTTATTTTGTCTCGTGAGTGTGTGTGTTTTTCAAACGAGATCCTCGTCAGTTTGATTTTGTTACCACAAACTTTGTGTGAAGTTCACAACAGAGGTAAAGAGATTTAAACACCCCAGTTTAAGGAGGCAGGCAGGGGTTGGACCACCTGCACAGGGCTGGTGAAGCAGAGAGTGTCGGGGGGAGATGTGCAACAGAAGCAGAGGGAACATTTTACTAGATGATAAATGGCAGATTTAGATGATTAAGGATTTGTTGACAAGATTAAAAGACACGTCCGTCAGAGTTCAACAACATTACAGTTTGATTAAATAAAAAAGTTTTTAGACTACACAAGGTTCATTTTCTCCTCTGATAGTAATCATATTAAACATGTCAAGAAAGAAAGAGTATAAAGAAAAATAGTAAATGTGTGTCTAATTAAACTCTTCCTGTGAGCCTTACATCATCCTTTAATATGTTTGGTGTTACAAACTTGAAGAAGCACGGAAAAGATCATCAGACATTAATCTAATCAGTTTTCAGCCTTCATTCGTATTGAAAAGTTGAAATCTTCCCTGCTAGACCCAAGTGCAGCGTTTAACACCGTCGGCCAGAACATTTTATTACAGCTATTATTAAATGGAGAGTCCTCTTCACACACTGAGGTTAATTATGAAGCTCCACAGGCTTCTGTGCAAAGACCAGTTCTGTTTACATTATACGTGCTTTAGAAGACATAGCATACCACAGGTCAGCTCAGCAACATTTCGACTTTGGCTTGTTTTTTCTGGTTAACGTTAATTACGTAATTTAGAATTAAAGTTTAGTGTTTTTAGCATTTAGGATGGCCGTGGCGAGTAACTCAAGTGCTGTAAACATTTCATGAAACCTCATCAAAAGTTATCTGAGTTGGAAGGGTGGCTGTTAATAAGCCATTCTTAAGGAAGGAGAACAGAGAAAAATAAGGCTGAGGTGTGCCAAATTACACAAGAAATTGACTGGAAAAAGAAATCAGCTGTAATATGTCTTATGGAGTAATGAATCCAAATTTGAAATATGCACGGAAGAGGTCCGAAGAGAGATACAACAGTGAATGTCTATAGCCGTCTTTAACACAGCGTGGATACTCTACCGTGCTTTGAGGCTGGATTTCAGCCAGTGTTGTTGGAGCTCTTATCCAAATTAATCAAATTATGAATGTAGAAAAGTTCCACCAGATTTTGATCGACCATGTAATACCACGTAGTGTCTGATTGGCTTCAACTTCATTTTTCAGTACGACAATGATCGCAAACATACTGCCAATGTAGTCAAAGTATGCCTGGATGAAACAACGCATCAGTCATGGATTGATCTCTCCAGGGTTCGAACCTCAAGATAATCGAAGCAGTGTGGGATCATCTTGACAGAAAACAAAACAAAACAAAAGGCAGCCAGCATCCAAAGAAGAGTCTCGGATGTCTTTCAAGAAGCCTGCAGAACTAAGAAATTACAAGAAAGCTTACCTATTAGAGTTTAAGCTGTGTTGAAGAATGAAAGGCAGCTTTAACTGGACAAAAGGGGAAAAAAATCCCACATTGACAGCTAACTCAAGAGACAAAAAGCATTAGAACTCAAGTCATTACCTTACTTAAGGATAAATAAGTTAATTAATTACATTAATGCATAAGCAGAAAATAACCTACAGTAACTGCTTTGCGATATGGAAGTGCAAAAGACAACTGAAAGGGAGGATAGTTTCTATATATGTGGTTTCTATTAAGGGACAGAGGAACGATAAGAAACGATAAGAAATCAAGGACAAGGAGTGTGGTGTAGATAAGTGAGGAAATCCGATCATTACTACAAATTTAGTTGAAATTTAAATATTTTAACTATGGTGCCTCCTGTGAGGGCTGTCTGTTTTCCACATTCGGCAACGGTAAAATACGACTTTGAGGCGGATATTTGTTTTACCAAATGGACAATTGCTGTTGACAAAACTCGCCTCATGGTTGACTCTGAGAAAAAAACTCTTTCCCACAGAGGGGAATAAACTTATTTGAATATGAGCTTTTTTCCACTAAGACTTGTTTTATGGGGAGATGTACGAAATTATTTACCGGGTTACAAGCAATGATAATATCGGATGTTGACTCCTCAGCGTCATCATTTTCTATCTATTGAAAAAACTTATTGATAAAGTATTGAAGAAAAAAACTCCTCCTTGGCCCGCGGGGTGTGTGTGTGTGTGTGTGTGTGTGTGTGTGTGTGTGTGTGTGTGTGTGTGTGTGTGTGTGTGTGTGTGTGTGTGTGTGTGTGTGTGTGTGTGAAACAAGATCGCCTGTCGCTGGTTTGTTTTTTCAGTCTCTTGTAAAAAAAGGACTCTCAAAAGGAAAAGTAGTATTCACTAAGCGATAGTTATTCGTTTTTTACACATAGGCAGCCTGTAGGTTACAAGCGGATAGAAAGTTCTTCTTTTCATCACAAGCTATGGTGTATCTTAAAGGTTTTTTACAGCGTCTGTATTATAGGAAAATAAAATACTATTGAAATCTCTACAGGAAGTCACTCTTTATTTCCATTACAAACGCCGGTGCAGCTTAAGAAAGTAAAATTACATCCGCTCTGTCTCTCTATACATCACAGAATCATCTGCTGCATCACCGCTGTGGTTAGGGAACATGATGCAACAGGTCTGAAAATGACTAGACACTTCCGGAGTATTTCCGGTAGGGTCATAAGGTCCGGATCGATGCCTTCCATAGTAAATATGCTGTATTTGAATATGTCATATTCAAAACCTTCTTCTTTGGGAGAGCAGATCTCATCGGACACAGGACCGCTGCGGGGCTGCAGAAGGAAATCCATCTTGTGTCTGTGCCTTAGAAATTGTGATGGACTCCTCTCTCTGCTTTTTTATTCCCCTCCAACAGATGGCGCGCTTCTGGAGGTTTCCCCCTCTCTAAAAACTTTTTTTCCCAACAACAGATGACGCGCTTCCGGAGGTTTTCCCCCTCCCTCTAAAAACTTTTTTTTTTCCCCCAACAACAGATGACGCGCTTCCGGGGGTTCACCCCTCCTTTCTCGGGGTGCAATTCGTTACGGTTAGCAACAGATGGCGCGCTTCCGGGGTCCGCCCCCCTTTCTCAGGATACGATTCGTCACGCGGGGGGTTTCCCACCCCCCTTTCTCCGGATACGATTCGTCACGCTGGGGGTTTCCCACGGAGGGGAGGGGCGGGGGGTCAAAAGGTCGTGATTAGGGCCATCAATCACTTCGGATCAAATTTTGTCATAAGCTGTATTGGATTAACTCTCTTTCAGTCATTTTGTAAATCATGTAATGCCAATGAAAGCTGATGGGCTGCATCATCATCAGTTTAAGCTTGTGTAAAAACTACCGTTTAAGTCTCCTAATGCTAATTCAAATTAACACAGTTTACTTACACCCCACTACACAAGGTAACCAGTACTAGCATCAGCCTATTTAATCAAGTATTTATTGCTGCCATTTAGTGATCTCTCCAGAATTAAACAATTGTGGTTTTGAATATGTTTTTATGAATCATAAGCTAATGCACTGTTTCATACATTCATTTCTATGAAGAATATTAAAATATCATCATTGGCCTAACACTGTTATATGTGACTTTGTGCATTTATTGTACAGCCTAACAACAACAGCCTAACTCTGGTTTCTCACACAAACTCTGTCTGACTTCATCAGTCACAGAAAAGTCTTAAGAGCGCTGTTGCTTCTTTAAGTGAATGATCAAAATACCTTTTAATATAATTTGTGACTAGACACCTGCCAGACCTCACACCATTAGAGAGACCCTGTACGTGAAATTGGCTGCTTTAACACAGTAATGTCACAACTTCTGGAATAAATAAAGTATTTGTTGTCTTGTCATGGATTCATTTAATGCATTTATAAAAGCTCTACTTTGTTCTGTTTCATAAAAAAGTGGATGTGATTGACAACTTCAAGGCAGTAGTACCTTAAACATGACTTTGACCAGAATCTGATTTGTGACATGTGCCTGTAAATTCTTCTGTGTTGTCACAGTTCAATGTCATATTATGTCATATCAACAAGTTTATATCAGTTTGTTTATGTTTCATTATCAGCATTTCTGGTTTCTCAGTGTCCACTGTGAATCTTCCTACTTGAACTTCTTAAACACCACAGCTTCATCGTCTTTGTGTCATTTTTATGTTTTATTTAGGTTTCGTTTTTTTAAAAAGGAGAAGTCAGGATTTTCTACATTTTTCACTTTGGTGTCGTTTTAAGGAGCACAAACTGAAAACTATCTGAATGACACACACAGCGCCCTCTGATGGACACAAGTGTTATGTGCGTGTTTCAGTTTAACACGTGATTCATGAAAATGAAAGTAAATTCTGACACTTTTGGACTGAGCTGAGACGCCATTACAGGGAGTCAGATCTCTGCTGAAAAACACACGTTTGGAGGATTTTAATCAGAAAGTTCAAGAGACACTAATTTGGTGAGTTAATAATACTTAAAAATCAAATGGCTGACAAACTCGGACTTGTTGAAAATTTCCTGAGCTGCCATGTGTGTTCAGAGACTTTCAGAGATCCTGTGTCTCTGAGCTGCAACCACAGCTTCTGTTCAAGCTGCCTGCAGAAATTCTGGGAACAAACTAAAAACAAAAACTGTCCCATTTGTAAAAGAAAATCTTCAAAGGATTGTCCACTTGTGAACTTTTCACTGAAAGAACTTGCTGATTCATTTGCTGGGAGACAGAAATCTGGATCATCTGAGACAGAAAAGGGAGAGAAGAAATTAATGGTGGTGTGCAGTAAACATGAGGAAGTGCCTAAACTGTTCTGTGTGGACGAGCAGAGAGTTGTGTGTACTGTGTGTGACTTTCCTCACCACCAGAGTCACAAAGTGGTTCCTGTAGAAGAAGCAGTCAGTGACCTGAAGGAGCAGCTGAAATCTGACTTAAAGTCTCTGCAGGACAAGAGGAACAAATACAAACAAGTGGAGGAAACATACAATGAAATGAGGGAACACATGAAGAAGCAGCTGTTGTCCACAGAGAGGCAGATCAGAGCAGAGTTCAAC
Organism: Rhamphochromis longiceps; assembly: GCF_057381845.1. Classification (NCBI taxonomy): domain Eukaryota; kingdom Metazoa; phylum Chordata; class Actinopteri; order Cichliformes; family Cichlidae; genus Rhamphochromis; species Rhamphochromis longiceps. The sequence continues at coordinate 39,835,011 of NC_140568.1, read as the reverse complement.
AAGCTCCAGCAGTTCCTGAAAGAGGAAGAGGAGTCCAGACTGGCAGCTCTGAGGGAGGAAGAGGAGCAGAAGGAGAGGACTATCAGCAGAGAGATGAAGATGATTGAGGAGCAGATCTCCTCTCTGTCAGACAGCATCTGTGCTGTTGAAGAAGAGCTGCAGAAACACAGCGTGCCATTCCTCAGCAGTTATAAAGACACTCAGAGCAGAGCCAGAGCCCAGAGCTCAGTGTCAGATCCACAGCTGGTCTCAGGAGCACTGATAGATGTGGCCAAACACCTGGGCAACCTGTCCTTCAGAGTGTGGGAGAAGATGAAGGAGAAGGTCCACTTCAGTCCTGTCATTCTGGACCCAAACACTGCAAACTGCTGTCTCTATCTGTCTGATGATCTGACCAGTGTGAGATGTAGAGTCACAAAGCAGCAGTTTCCTGATAATCCAGAGAGAAACACTAATTATTACACTGTTTTTGGCTCTGAGGGCTTCAGCTCAAGGAAACACAGCTGGGAGGTGGAGGTGGGAGACCATCCTGTCTGGATTGTGGGTTTAGTTAAAGAGTCAGTTGACAGGAAGGGAGAGCGTTTTGCTTCACCAAAATATGGAATCTGGTGTTTAAAATATGACAGTGGAAAATACACTAAAGGTGCTGGTCAGACTCTGACAGTGAAGAAGAGTCTCCAGAGGATCAGAGTCCAGCTGGACTATGACAGGGGGGAGGTGTCCTTCTATCACCCTGAAGACATGACTCACATCTACACTCACAGAGACACTTTCACTGAGAAACTCTTCCCATATTTCAGTGTTGGAAAGGCAGGAGACGCCAAAACCTCTGATATCAAAATCTGTCAGACTGAGATTTGATTGTAAAGTGATTCTTTATTTTAACTGTTTTTTCAGTACAGCAGCAGGGTTAATTTTAGGTTAATTATTAATCACACTGTCTAACTTCATTATCAGGTTTTAGTTCATTTTGTTGTTCTAGTGGAACTATTAGCAATTCAATGAAACCAAAGAAACTTTTTCATGTGAAAATCTTGTGACCCACTCGAGTTTCTGTAAGAAACTTTTACATTTTTTTCTTGTTTCTTTTAAATTAATATTTTCAGAATATTTCTCATGTTGTTCATGTAAATGTTTTTGATAGTTTTAAAATCTGAATGATGATTTCTTTGCTTTTCAAAGTTGTTGAGTGTGAACATCAAACTGTGACACTTCTTAAAAGTAGGATTCATGATTAAACATCAGCAAGAGGCAACTTTACAACTACAAGATTTAAATGTCCTGATTATCAGCATCTTGTTTTCAGTTAAATAACATTTGAAAGTAACACGTCTTCTTTAAAGTTTTCCAAATTCAAAGAAATGACTTCTAAGTTGTGACGCTGTCTCATCAGTGTAACTACACTTGATTGATTTCATTAAAAATGTTCTTTCTTGTGTTGTTTTTAACCTTAATCAGAAGCTGACATCTCTCACAGTTTGAAAGGTTTCTGGATCTTCTCATGTTTCATAATTAGGTTTTAATTTGATTTTCAAACCTCACTCTCAGTCTCAGTGTTTCAATGAATCACCTACCTTTGATTTGTACTTCAATGTTATTCTTTAACTGCTCTCTTTGATTATTGAGATCACAAAATGTTTCTGTGAAGTGAAATAAATAAATTCAGTGATTCTGTTGTTGTTGTGTTTGACAGTAAATCAGCTTTTCAGACACAGTCATTAGTTCAGATTCATTTAACTTGGAAACTCACTTTGATTGTTGTGTTTACATTTAACTGACTCCTTAGAATAAAATATTATTTGCTTCTATTAGTTTGTAAATATTCTTGCTGTGCTGAAGCTGTTTTATTGAAACAATCAGCAGATTTGATAAAATCAAGAATTTATTTTAAGCAGCTACATTTTAAATCTTTTTTTTTTTGCCTGTCCCATTTGGTTCTTTAGCCATCAGAATTGTTGTCTGAAGACCAACAAGGATACCCAATGGATTTACTTTGCCAAATGGATCATCGTGGCATTGCCGTATTGGTCCATTTGGTCGATCTTTGTTTTTATTATTTATTATATTTTATTTTCAGATGTTACAGACGGGACAGACATGAGTGAGGGATAGGAAAGGAAGAAAGAAAGAGGAAGGAAAGGAAAAACAGAAGAGGAGAGGGACAGTGAGAAAGGGGGGGAGAAAAAAAATAAAAATCTCCTGGATCACCTGTTGAGAGAAGAATAGAAAACAAGCAAAAAAAACAAAGCAACATACTAAACACAACACCATCGCATTAATCTAGCTAAGTGTAAACAGCAGTAAATACTAAATATTCAATGTTGTTGTGCAGCACGCAGGACAGATGTGCTTCGAAGTAGCGGCCAAGAAAGGTGTAATTTGGGTCTACGAGCAGTGAACACCCGTGTGCATACCTGTGTGGATCAGCGCGCTTGTATTCCAAAGGTTTCTCCACGTAATGATCTGCTAGGGAGTGTGGGGGGGCCACAGCCCCGTCCTCCAGGGTGTGAAGCGGGTATGGAGGAGATCAAAACTCCAGACATCCAGAGGCCCCCAGAACACAAGAGACCATGGAAGACCAACAGAGGGGCAGCCGTGCCACTGTTCCAGTAAGAGCTGAGGAGAGTCCCAGATGAGGGTCCACTCAGCAGCCGCGGAGCAGAAGCCAGGGGGAGTTGCAGCTCCGCCGGCCCCCAGCTGTGCCTGAGTGACCGAGCCCCAGGCCGAGAGGCCGGGGGCACCCCACCTCCGAAGGGGCCCGAGCGAGCCCCAGGCTCCAGGCCCCGATAAGCGGCCGCCAAGGAGTGAGCCGGTGTGTACCTGGACACCCACCCCCAGACACAAAGAACCACCAACGCACCGACACCTGAGGGAGTCCGCCACCGGCAGGGGAAGTGGTGGTGGGTGGAGATAGGCCTCCAAACCTTGGAGGGCCTGAGGTGTCCCCAGAGAGGTGGCGTCTGATACCCAACCTGACATATAGACACAAACATACAGGCACACACAGACATAAACATCCATCCCCCCCCCCATGCTCTCATGTGCACTTACTCCACACTCAACCAACGTGGAGACAGACATAAAGAGATGCTGTACACACGATCACACTCCCCAAGCGTACTCTACAAACCGGGTCTAGGTACCCTTGCCCCTGGAGGGGGGAACTGCACCTAGACCCAGGTGGTGTTACCCTTTTCCCTGCGGTGGGGAGAGGCAGACCACCCCGACTCCGTAGCAGCAGGGAGGCCCCACACCCCAGACCCCAGACCGCAGTCGGACGGCCAACTCCTCCTTAAATCTTTTTTTCAGACCAACATTCACATTTAACCCCAGACAGAAATCAAATGTGATCATTGATAAACTTTACATTCTCACAGCTAATCTGTATGTTTACAAACTCAGAAAATAGTTTGTATGAACAAAGCTGCAGAGATTTCAGATGAAGGTGCAGCTTTATAATAGTGGTGTTTTATTTGTATATTATATTTACGCACAAGATGGAGACAAAGTTCAGATTTTGTTCTCTAGTAAAAATGTTTACACTGTAAACATTTACACTTATCCCATTTTTAAATGTAAATCATTAAATCTTAGAAATGACTTCACTTAACAGATAAACAGAACACTAAGACTGAGCCAAGTTCATCTGTAAATATTTTAAATAAACAAATAAAATGTCTAATCACACTTTCACCTCAGGTCAGTGTCAGTCTGATCAGCTCAAATCCAGAATCCTGCTGCGATAAAGCAAATTGTCTCTTTAGGATCAAATCAAACTGATGCTGCTGATGTGGTCGCTGTAGTGTCTGTAAGTTTGAGTCTTGTGTGTCATCTGCAACCACCACACATTCAGAGGGGGAGAGAGGGCAGTACAGGCCTCGACCAACACCCACAAAGCTCTCCTGCAGGGAAAGAATCTGGCCAAAACTCCACTGGTTAAAATGTCTCTGCTCTCTGGTGTCACTGTAGTGCAGAGGCTTCAGAACTAGAATCCTCTGGTTTAAAGATTTCTTCAACATTAAATAATCCAGTGACAGTTGTCTGTATTTCCACCGCTGCACGCAAACAATAACTGTTAACAATGAATTCAGCAAACTTTATTTTTCAAATTGTAAACAAATACAGTTTAAAACAGCATTTCTGTCGCTGCCACAGAGTAACTCACATTAGGACCTTGTCCTCGTTTGGGCTGTTAAAAGTCAATTTACTCGCGTGAGCAGGATTTCTCTCCGAACGCAGGGAGCTGCCCGCCAGAGCGTGAAACTGTCACAGCGCGTGTAAAGGAGACACTGCTCTGTTCTGTGATCTCTGTTCTCCCACTCAGAGACACAGGTTCCTGAGTGTCTAGCATTCCTACAGCTATCGGAGGCGCTGAGAACACTCTTCGTGTGAGAGAAAATCTCCTCACGCAAATATTTAGAGCCAAATACTGTCAATAATGCAATGTTCTTAAGACTTGTCAGGTAGTCGAGCTTTTTAGTTCAATCAGCTGCATTTCGATGTCTTCTGTGTCCAGCCAGTTTAAGAGAGACACATCCAGCTGCTCATTAAAGCTTTCTGACTTGATCAGAAAAGAAAACATTGGTCCATAAACCCGAAAGTCCTGAACATGCACAGTGATTTCTGTCTTGAGTCTTCGGATGTATCCGTGTATTTCCGTGGTGCTGATGCTGCGTTGAGTGGGCAGCACCTGAAGCATGAAGCGCCTCTGTCAGTGCGACCCAGGGTGGCTGTAGCTACAATGTAGCTGCCATCACCAGTGTGTGAATGTGTGTGTGAATGGGTGGATGACTGGATGTGTAAAGCGCTTTGGGGTCCTTAGGGACTAATAAAGCGCTATATAAATACAGGCCATTTTACCATTTTTACCATTTGAAGTGTAGGAGTGTGGACGTTTCAACATTGCTTGAAAAACTGCCAGCTAGTAACGTCTCTCACCGGTAGGCGAAGTGATTTTTAGCCAATTACAAGTTGAATCATGTAGTTGGGGTTGTTAGCTAAGATACTGTCATTAAGAAGCGGCACAACTAACATGTCTACTCGAGCTAATTTGCGATGTGCACCGCTGGCCTGGCCGTAGATATTTATTTTTAATGCACGTTTTCAGATTAATTTATTGCGTGTCGTGCCATCAGTGCCAGCTGTGGTTAGAGTGCCCAGGGTTGCCAACCCCTGATCTATTGCTTTCCTCACATCAAGAAGTTGTCAATCAAAATCAATACAGCTCTTCCTGCATCTGGAGCTTGTGAAAGACTGTGTGAGACTCCTGTTCACTGCTGAACAGTTACAGCTTCACAGCAAGAACCTTGAGAGCAAACTGCTCCTGAAGCTCAACCATGACCTTCCTGTGTGAAATAGAGTGAAGAAATAGTGCATTTTTAATAAATATGCAGAAATTGATGCACACCCATACAACTTATGGTAAAGTGAGCTACTTTGTATCTGTCACGGCTGCCGAGGCGAGCCGTGTGGAGTTGGAAGAAGGACCCAAGATGCAGGCAGTGGATGAAATGCTAGTGAGGTTTATTAACAAAGGTGTAGTGGCAAACAAGCAGTGGGGCATGACAAATAACTGAAGACACCTAAACTGGGAGAACTAAAAATAACAGACCTGGGAGCATACGACAAAGGGATGAGAAGCAGAGAGACGCAGACGAGGAACAGGACACCGTGGACCACAGGGTGACACCGTGGACCACAGGGTGACACCGTGGACCACAGGGTGACACAGACAAACCAACAACAGGCAGGAGAACACACAGGGCTTAAATACACACACCAGTAATCAGGGGATGAGAGACAGGAGGGCAACACAGCTGGGAGGAATCAGAGCTGACGGGACAGGGGAAACGTAACCTGAACACACTCACATCAGACAGAGACCTTCACAATAAAACAGGAAACTAACAGACAGAGAACCAGACAGGACACTGAACTTGACAGGCGGACTCATAAGTAGACACAATAACACCATGGACAGACAGAGGGAACACAGAGAAGTGGGAGCAGGCAGGCAAAGAACAGAAACCTAACAAATGGCAAAATCACAACAGAATACATACTCGGAATGAACAAAAGCATAAGGAAACACAAAACACTGAGTCCTCAGACTCAGGACCATGACAGTATGTACATATGTTGAAGTTGCCTCGTTCTAATGTTGTTGTTTTTTTGAGGCTGCTGTGCCATTTAGAGTAAAAGTGAATATAATGTATACAGCACATCTTGTCACTGGAAATGGTTTGCACTGTTCATATATTTATATTATTTATTGCAGTTATTGGTTAAAAAGCTTTATGTTGTGAAAAACTGAAATCTGGAAATTCTAGATCTTGTGCCTTATTTTGTTAATGTTTTTACATATTCTATTTGAAAATACTAACATTTGTATATTTGTTTATTTATTTTTGTATGTATGATAGCATTTTTTTAAGGTGAAAAATAAATCAGACATTACAACCAGTTACTCAGTACTTGATTAGTCTTTTCACCAACTACTTTACTCTTACTTGATTAATTTTTTGGACGACTACTTTTCACTTTTACTTCTCTGTAGACTGGTGCGTAATAAACAAGCGAATAATGCAGAAAACAGATTTTTCATGGGAAACTGGTCTCTGAGTTACTGAGAAAGAGAATTCAGTTCAATTCATTTTTTATATAGTGTCAAATCACAAAAACGGTCACCTAAAGGAAGTTTTTGGGAGTCCCTACAACTCTAACCAAGTATAACACCATAGTTATTGTCTTAATTCACATGTCATGGTCTGAATAAAGCCCGTGTTTTGTGTGGATAGTTATGCTACAATCATGGCCAATAATCGGTATACCATACACATGTTGCTCCATGTTACATAAAATATTTTATTTGGTGAAAGTAACGAGGTTAGGATTGTAAAAAATAAAATAAACAACTGAATATTTCATTCATTCGGTTTATACAACCTGATTGGATCCCTCCATCCTGATGACTGCTGCTGTGGATAATGGACCCAAACCATCCTCTGCATCTCCTACTGGACCTGCAGATAAACACTTCCTTCAACAACTGTTTCAGCTTCACTGACACAAAGATACAGAAAATCTACACCTCACACCACAATCCCTGTACTCAGTTTAGACATAAGATCCTTATTGTGTCATATTATGTATTGATTTATTGAACACTTCACTCTTTGTATTTTTTCTTTCATTGGCTTCATTTAATGCATTTATAAGAGTTCTACAATGTTTTTTTTTTTTGTCTTTTTAATTATTTTTCAAGAAAGTGGACGTGATTGACAACTTCGAGGCAGTAGTACCTTAAACATGACTTTGACCAGAATCTGATTTGTGACATGTGACAGTAAATTCTTCTGTGTTGTCACAATTCAGTGTCATATTATGTCATATCAACAGTTTATATCAGTTTTATTTTTTGATTATTAGCATTTCTGGTCTGTTCACTGTGATTTTTCTCTTTATTTTTCATTATTATTTCGGTGACATCTCTAACACTGGTCAGCTCATCACATTTCAGTTCATGACAAACTTGAAAGTTGGAGTCTAAAGGTCTAAACTCTTATGCAGGTCTGAGGCCACAGCCCAGGTAAAGCAGATATTGTGTTTGGTGGTTATTAATTATTATCTAGAACACCATGACAACAGGTGAATTCTCTAAAAGAACTTTGCTTTCTTGAAGGACTGTAAGGTTCAAGCTGTAAAGATGTGACATTGGATGAGTGTAGAAACTTTCCTGAACTGTAACGTGTTCAGAGACATTCAGAGATCCTGTGTCCCTGAACTCGAACTACTTACAGGATGTAGTCAGTTTACAGTAATACAGTCATCTTTGATTGAATCTGGTCAAAGGAAATTAACTTCACTGGTATACATTTAGTTTATAACAAGCATATTTTAATGATGTATTATTTGAAAAAATTAAACTTTTGATTTCATGTATTTCAGCTGTATTTTACTCAGAATTATTGCTTCATGTTCATGAGGGTCAAGAATTTTTCTTTGTTTTGAGTGTGAAAGCAGAGGTCTGGCAGGTTGACAATCTAAACCCTGTGATGAATCCAAATTAATGTCTTTGGCTGCAACGAAAACTTTAGTTCAAACTGCAGATAAAAACTTTGAGAACGAGCTGACTTTTCCTACTTGAACTTCTGAAACACCACAGCTTCACCTTCTTTGTGTCATTTTTATGTTCTTTTTAGGTTTCGTTTTTTTAAATGGAGAAGTCAAGATTTTCTACATTTTTCACTTTGGTGTCGTTTTAAGGAGCACAAACTAAAAACTATCTGAATGACACAGACAGCGCCCTCTGATGGACACAAGTGTTATGTGCGTGTTTCAGTTTAACACGTGATTCATGAAAATGAAAGTAAATTCCGACACTTTTGAACTGAGCTGAGACGCCATTACAGGGAGTCAGATCTCTGCTGAAAAACACACGTTTGGAGGATTTTAATCAGAAACTTCAAGAGACACTAATTTGGTGAGTTAGAAATACTCAAAGATCAAATGGCTGAGAAACTTAGACTTCTTGAAAATTTCCTGAGCTGCCATGTGTGTTCAGAGACTTTCAGTGATCCTGTGTCTCTGAGCTGCAGCCACAGCTTCTGTTCAAGCTGCCTGCAGAAATTCTGGGAACAAACTAAAAACAAAAACTGTCCCATTTGTAAGAGAAAATCTTCAAAGGATCGTCCATTTGTGAACTTTACACTGAAAGAACTTGCTGATTCAGTTTCTGGAAGAAAGAAATCTGGATCATCTGAAACAGAAAAGGGAGAGAAGAAATTAACAGTGGTGTGCAGCAAACATGAGGAAGTGCCCAAACTTTTCTGTGTGGACGAGCAGAGAGCTGTGTGTCCTGTGTGTGACTTTTCTCTCCACCAGAGTCACAAAGTGGTTCCTGTAGAAGAAGCAGTCAGTGACCTGAAGGAGCAGCTGAAATCTGACTTAAAGTCTCTGCAGGACAAGAGGAACAAATACAAACAAGTGGAGGAAACATACAATGAAGTGATTCAACACTCCAAGAAGCAGCTGTTGTCTACAGAGAGGCAGATCAGAGCAGAGTTCAACAAGCTCCAGCAGTTCCTGAAAGAGGAAGAGGAGTCCAGACTGGCAGCTCTGAGGGAGGAAGAGGAGCAGAAGGGGAGGACTATCAGCAGAGAGATGAAGATGATTGAGGAGCAGATCTCCTCTCTGTCAGACAGCATCTCTGCTGTTGAAGAAGAGCTGCAGAAACACATCGTGCCATTCCTCAGCAGTTATAAAGACACTCAGAGCAGAGCCCAGAGCTCAGTGTCAGATCCACAGCTGGTCTCAGGAGCACTGATAGATGTGGCCAAACACCTGGGCAACCTGTCCTTCAGAGTGTGGGAGAAGATGAAGGAGAAGGTCCACTTCAGTCCTGTCATTCTGGACCCAAACACTGCACACCCCCGTCTCTATCTGTCTGATGATCTGACCAGTGTGAGACGTGGAGACACATGGGAGCAGCTTCCTGATAATCCAGAGAGAAACAAAGAGTATGGCAATATCTTTGGCTCTGAGGGTTTCAGCTCAGGGAAACACAGCTGGGAGGTGGAGGTGGGAGACCATCCTGACTGGGCTTTGGGTTTAGTTAAAGAGTCAGTTGACAGGAAGGGAGAGTGTTCTATTTCACCAAAATATGGAATCTGGTGTTTAAATCATCGCAGTGGAAAATACACTAATGGTGATGGTCAGACTGTGACAGTGAAGAAGAGTCTCCAGAGGATCAGAGTCCAGCTGGACTATGACAGGGGGGAGGTGTCCTTCTATGACCCTGAAGACATGACTCACATCTGCACCCACAGAGACACTTTCACTGAGAAACTCTTCCCATATTTTAATGTTTGGAAGGCAAGAGACGCCAAAACCTCTGAAATCAAAATCTGTCAAACTGAGATTTGATTGTAAAGCGAGTCTTTATTCCAACTGTGTGGGGTTGGGTTTTTTTGCTTGTTTTTTGTTTGTTTCTTCAGTCCAGCAGCAGCTTAACTTTAGGGAAATTATTAATCACACTGTCTAACTTCATTATCAGGTTTTATTTCATTTTGTTGATTTAATGGAACTATTAGCAATTCAATGAAACCAAAGCAACTTTTTCATGTAAAAAATTTGGGACCCACTCAAGTTTCTGTATGAAACTTTTACATTTTTTTCTTGTTTCTTTTAAATTAATATTTTGAGAATATTTCTCACGTTGTTCTTATAAATATTTTTAAGAGTTTTAAAATCTGAATGATGATTTCTTTGCTTTTCAAAGTTGTTGAGTATGAGCAGGGAACTGTGACACTTCTTGAAAGAACTTTAAATTATAAAACATCAGCAAGTACCAACTTTACAACTACAACATCTTAATTATCCTGATTAGCTGCATCTTGTTTTTAGTTAAATAACATTTTAAAGTAACATGTCTACTTTAAAGTTTTCCTAATTCAAAGAAATGACTTCTAAGTTCTGAAACTGTCTCATCAGTGTAACTACGCTTGATCGATTGGATTAAAAATGTTCTTTCTTGTGTCATTTTTAACTTCAATCAGCAACAGATGCTTCTCGCAGTTTGGAAGATTTCTGGATCTTCTGATGTTTTATAATCAGCTTTTAAATTTGATTTTTAAACTTCACTCTCAGTCTCAATGTTTCAGTAAATGAAAATAAATCCTACCTTTGATTTTTATTTCAATGTTATTCTTTAACTGGGTTCTTTGATTTTTGAGAATCACAAAATGTTTCTATGAAAGTGAAATAGATCAAATTTGGTGATTCTGTTGTTGTTGTGTTTGACTGAAAATCAGCTTTTCACACACATTCAGTCATCAGTTCAGATTTATTTAACATGGAAACTCACTTTCATTGTTCGTTTCACATTTACTGACTCCTTAGAATAAAAGATTATTTGCTTCTGTTGGTTTGTAAATATACTTGTTGTGCTGAAGCTGTTATATTGAAAGTTTTTATTTTTATTTTCAGACCTGCATTCACATTTAACCTCAGCTCTCATAAACTGCATATCAGAGAAGACTTGTGTAGTTTGTTTTGATGGAGTAACTGATCCTCGCTATGGTCTGATCCTCAGTGTGAAACATTACAAGGCAGAAATCAAATGCAAATGTTGATAAAGTTTACATTCTCACACCTGTATGTTTATAAACTCTAACATATGTTGTTTAAGAGTAAAAATAAAATTCAGACGTATCCTACAGAAATATTTACACACCGACAGAGCTGAAAATAGTTTGTAATAGAAGAGTCTCCAGAGGATAAGAGTCCAGCTGGACTATGACAGGGGGGAGGTGTCCTTCTATGACCCTGAAGACATGACTCACCTCAGCACTCACAGAGACACTTTCACTGAGAAACTCTTCCCATATTTTAATATTGGAAAGGCAGGAGACGCCAAAACCTCTGATATCAAAATCTATCAGACTGAGATTTGATTGTAAAGTGATTCTTTGTTTTAACTGTTTTTTCAGTACAGCAGCAGGGTTAATTTTAGGGAAATTATTAATCAAACTAACTTCATTATGAGTTTATTTTATTTTATTTATTAAATGGAACTATTAGCAATTCAATGAAACCAAAGGAACTTTTTCATGTGAAAATCTGACCCACTCGAGTTTGTGTAAGAAATTTTTGCTTTTAATATTCTTGTTTCTTCTAAATTAATATTTTCACAATATTTCTCATGTTGTTCATGTAAATATTTTATTAATTTTAAAATCTAAATGATGATTTCTTTGCTTTTCAAAGTTGTTGAGTATGAACAGTAAACTGTGACACTTCTTTAAAGAAGGATTAATGATTAAACTTGTGTCACATCAGCAAGAGTCAACTTTACAACTAAAGATCTAAATTTTCCTGAATATCAGCATCTTGTTTTCAGTTAAATAACATTTTATAGTAACACGTCTACTTTACAGTTTTCCAAATTCAAAGAAATGACTTCTAAGTTCTGAAACTGTCTCATCAGCAGGTTAAAAATGTTTAAACAGATAAAATTACAATGTTTACTTCAGCAGCATCTTCATTTCAGCTGTTTCAGTTGATTATTGAAAATCACAAAATGTCTCTGTGAAGTGAAATAAATCAGATTCAGTGATTCTGTTGTTTTTGTGTTTGACTGTAAATCAGCTTTCAGACACATTCAGTCATTGGTTCAGATTTATTTAACATGAAACTTCACTTTGATTGTTGTGTAAACATTTACTGACTCCTTAGAATAAATGATCATTTACTTCTGTTGGTTTGTAAATACAAACATTCACATGTAACCTCAGCTCTCTTAAACTGCATATCAGAGAAAACTTGTGCAGTTTGCTTTGATGGAGTCACTGATTCTCACTTTGGTCTGATCCTCACAGAAATCAAATGCAAATGTTGATAAAGTTGACATTCTCACACCTGTATGTTTATAAACTCTATGTTGTTTAAGAGTAAAAATAAAATTCAGACGTATCCTACAGAAATATTTACACAGAGCTGAAAATAGTTTGTATGAACAAAGCTGCAGAGATGTCAGCTGAAGGTCAGATTTTATAATATTTCTTTAAAAACATTTAACGCCTAAACAGGACTGCAAAACGAATTTTCCTGACATGCTGCCATGTATGTTGTTGTGAGACTTTGGGAGATCCTGTGTCTCTGACATGCCATCATAGCTTCTGTTTAAGCTGCCTGCGAAGATTCAGGGAACAAGCTAAAAACTACTAGCAACCACTAGCAGCAGGCAGCCACCTCTGATAGTTTGATCTTCTGATGTTTTATAATAAGGTTTTAATTTTATTTTTTACACTTCACTCTGAGTTTCAGTGTTTCAGTGAATCAAAAGTTATTATAACTCTCATTTCTATTTTATTTTTAGCTGACATGTTAGAATATTGATCACAAAACTGTTCAGCAAGTTGCCTCTGTAACGTGAAACAAAAATCAATTTAGGTGATTTTGTGTTGTTGTGGTCCACACTGCACAGAGACAAGCATAAAACACGAGTAGTTTATGGAACAACTTTAGTATTTGACAGGAGAAGTTCACCTTTTGTTCCACCATTCCTGCCTACTGCACACAGTACAAGACAAACAAAACTTATTAGAGCAACTTAGAGGTTTCTGTTTGCCTCATCCGGGGTCACAGAGATCCACTAGCAGACATATTTGAAAGGAATAGAAAAATAGGATAAATAAATAAAAACAGTAAGACCAGGGTAAATGACACAGAGGCTTCAATAAGAAGCCAAAACAGTAAGTGCAGATTAAGTGCCGTAACTGGCTATTTATTAAAAACATTACTAAAACTGTATGAAAAATGGGAAAACATGAGAAGACATATCTGACAACTGCAGGAAGCCAACCAACCCCACTAAACAAACATGTAAACACATTCTATCACCAGACAAAGTGAGTGAATTCCCAGCATGCCAATAGAATCAAAACATTTCAGAGAATAAAACTATGAATCACTAAGTAAAACAATATATCAGTACAGAAACAATAAAACATTACAATATCTAAAACAACTAATAATAAGTCCAACATTTTGTTGGTCACTTCAAACTACATGAGGAACCCAGCACAGTCAAAGGAAATGGCTACAGGTAGTTTTCACCTATTTATCCACTTGTGCTCAACTTGGTTATTCTTCTGTCTGGAGTGGCTTTGCTACAATCTGGCCCATGACGTCCCAGGCACTATGAAACACTGGGAGGGAGTATGACTTGATTTATGCAGGGGACAGTGGATCTGAAGTGGTGATTTTCTGTTTTCCTTTAATAACTTTGTCTACCCTGCTAGGCCTTTCCCAGCATGTTGTGAGGTGATTCCAAAATTCCAAAAATTAAAAAAATAAAATAAAATAAAAATCTGAAACTGAGATTTCTCTTTAATGTTCAGAAAAAAATGTTGTTGCTTAATAATTATCTCATCCTGCCAATGGACAGCACAACCTTCATGCACACTACTTATAATTTCACCAAACACTGACTCCTGATGTACTGCAATAAAACCTGATCATGTGGACGAAACTGTGAACAGTTTTGTTCCTGCAAAAACCACAAGATGGAGACAAAGTTGATATTTTCTCAACAGAATCAGAATCAGAATCAGAATTGCATTTATTGAGTGTAAGTATATGCTCAAACACATACAAGGAATTTGTTTCCGGTAGATGGTGTCTCTACCGGATCACAAATATATGTAAATGACTCAATACACACACACATCTATTGCAGTCTAGCAGTATGAAGCAATGTGAGACTTAGGAGGGAGATGGTGAGGGGAAAGAACATGTTACTGTGTCAGGTGGTCCTGGTCTGCAGGCTTCTGTACCGTCTGTCAGAGGGCAGCAGGTCAAAAAGTCTGTGTCCAGGGTGTGAGGGGTCTGTGATGATTTTCCCTGCGTGTTTCCTGGTTCTTGAGAGGTGCAGGTCCTGGGTGGAGGGCAGGGGGGCGCCGATGATCTTTTCAGCTGCCCGTACAGTCCGCTGCAGTCTGCACCTCTCCTGTTTAGTGGCTGCACCATACCAGACTGTGATATAAGAGCACAGGACAGACTCAATGACTGCAGTGTAGAACTGGATCAGCAGCTCATGTGGAAGACTGTACTTCCCCACTTCCCATCCTTTGCTGGGTCTTTTTAAGATGTTGGTCTCCCACTTCACCTCCTAGGAGATGGTGGTACCCAGGAACTTGAAAAACAGTCTTATAACACAATTAATTTTTACTCTATGACACTTTTTCATATGTAATATGATTTGCTTCAGTAACCTTAGTTCACAAGTAAAACAAAAAAATCAAGACTAATCTCTGAAAATATTGCAGATACATTCATTAAAACCTTGTACTGTGTCTGAATATGGTAGCGTGGTGGCAAGAAGCAAGAAAGTCCTGAGTTTGAATCCACCAACTGGCTTTTTGTTTGCCTGGGTTTCCACCAACTACTCCAACAGTTAACTGATGATTTCAAATTGCCAGTGGGTGTGAATGTGGGTGAAAACTGTCGTCTGTCTCCTTGTGTTGGCCCTGGGGCAGACTAGACTGTCTCGATATGACAGCTGGCATTTTGTAACAATCTGTCTGTTTCTGACTTTTGTATCACCTTGATTAAAACATGACTGCTCTTTTTTTTTTTTTTTTTTTTTTTAGCATTTTACACTTTCTCTTTTGGTTCAGTCTTGATTTGGATTTGATCAAAAATGTAAAAAGATTTCTTTATTTTCTATGCATGTTGATGTTGTTGTTAAGGTCATGCTGGGAAAGTGTTTCCTGTGGCAGTTGCTGAAAAGCAAAAATGTTGTAAAACTGGTTTAGTATCTGTCAGTTGAAATCCTCCTCAACAGACTAAACCAACTCAGATTTCTCCTTCTTTCTGTCATTTTTATACTTTATTTAAGTAAAAGCAAATCCTGAGAACAACCTAAAAACAAAAACTGTCCAGTTTGTAAAAGAAAATCTTCAAAAGATGTTCTATTTGTCAACTTTGCACTGAAACAACTTGCTGACTCCTTTGCACTGAGACAGAAATCTGAATCATATCTGACAGAAAAAGAAAAAGAAGTGGCGGTGGTTTGCAACATACATCAAAAGGGCCAAAACTGTTCTGTGTGGACGAGCAGAGAGCTGTGTGTCCTGTGTGTGAGTTTTCTCTCCACCAGAGTCACAAAGTGGTTCCTGTAGAAGAAGCAGTCAGTGACCTGAAGGAGCAGCTGAAATCTGACTTAAAGTCTCTGCAGGACAAGAGGAACAAATACAAACAAGTGGAGGAAACATACAATGAAATGAGGGAACACATGAAGAAGCAGCTGTTGTCCACAGAGAGGCAGATCAGAGCAGAGTTCAACAAGCTCCAGCAGTTCCTGAAAGAGGAAGAGGAGTCCAGACTGGCAGCTCTGAGGGAGGAAGAGGAGCAGAAGGGGAGGACTATCAGCAGAGAGATGAAGATGATTGAGGAGCAGATCTCCTCTCTGTCAGACAGCATCTCTGCTGTTGAAGAAGAGCTGCAGAAACACAGCGTGCCATTCCTCAGTAGTTATAAAGACACTCAGAGCAGAGCCCAGAGCTCAGTGTCAGATCCACAGCTGGTCTCAGGAGCACTGATAGATGTGGCCAAACACCTGGGCAACCTGTCCTTCAGAGTGTGGGAGAAGATGAAGGAGAAGGTCCACTTCAGTCCTGTCATTCTGGACCCAAACACTGCACACCCAGTTCTCTGTCTGTCTGATGTTCTGACCAGTGTGAGATTTGGAGACACAAAGCAGCAGCTTTTCAACAATCCAGAGAGAAACACTCAGTATTTTAATGATTTTGGCTCTGAGGTTTTTAGCTCAGGGAAACACAGCTGGGATGTGGAGGTGGGAGACCATCTTCGCTGGAATATTGGTTTGACTAAAGAGTCATCTAACAGGAAGGGAGAGCATTCTGCTTCACCTGAATTTGGAGTCTGGTGTTTGCTATATGGCAGTGGAAAATGCTGTAATGGTTTTTGTCAAGCTATGACAGTGAAGAAGAGTCTCCAAAGGATAAGAATCCAGCTGGACTATGACACAGGAGAGGTGTCCTTCTATGATGTTGATGGCATGGCTCACATATACACCTACAAAGACCCTTTCGCTGGAAACTCTTTCCATATTTGCATATTGGAGAGCCTGGAAGCATAAAAGTCTGTCAGACTGATATTTCCCCCATAGTGAGAAAGATTTTGTACTATAGTCAGTGTATCATGCTTCTGTGTACTGTATGCACTCATGACAAGTGTACTTAACTGTATGTTTATACACTACATGGACTGCATTAAATATATTTTAAGATGACTGTATGGAGATGGGTTACATTTGTGACTTTTTTATATTGAAAATAGTCCGTGACTGATTAGATTTTCTTTCATCCCACAAAAGAAATGATTCGTTGCTTTGATTGCTTTTACCCGAAATACTTGAGAAATTAGATATATTTTTGTTTTTTGTTTTTTTAAAAATGTGTTAATGACGATGATAATAACTGTAAACAAAAGGAAACTTTCTGTTTTTGAAATGTACTGAATGTATTTTGATGAGATTTATCACCCGTAGGGGGCTGTCTATGGGGAAATGGTCAGCCAACAAACTGATCTTAGGTTGATAAGTTGGAACAGCACATATCAGATGCTGTCATGGCTACATGATGAGAAAGAACCAGTCTGGGTATCTCTTGCTTCTCTTCCAACAGATTTAACGCCACTTACGGCTGATGAATGTGACATCGCAAGGAAGGATGCGGTAACATTAATTTAAAAAATGACCTATGTTTGTTCGTTATTGAGCTTTTACAGCGTGGCAGGAATTATTTTTAAATAAATACAATTTCTTCCACCTTTGGCTCATTAAATTTTTTAAAGTGAAAGTCCAATTTATTTCATAATTGTAGAACTGTATCTTATTTTGGAAAAAATAGACGGAAGTTTTACTTTCTCAGTGATGCTGTGATGTAAACAACGACCATTACTTCCGGTTATGGCCGCAGGTATGGTTTTTCCTGATTTCTAAAGCGGTTTGCGGGAAATTAAATTGATTTTTTTGCACACTCTGTTTATTTCATATCACTAATTTTAGAACTAGTATCAGTTTCACGGATATTTTTATGGTTTTTGGTCCTGAGCGCGCTAACAGCTAGTTTAAAAAAACTGACTTGATAGCACATTGTTAAGCTAGTTACGTTTTTCTCGTTTCGACCGTATTTGCAGCAGTTTAAACGCAACTGTCCATTTCTCGCTGTAAACATCAATGCCCAGTAAGTATTCCTTTTTAAAAAAATATCCTGCAGAGACTGATATGTTATTTAGTGCGGTGCAGCTTCAAGGGTCGGTGACCCACTCAGCTAAAACACATTTTGGTGCTAAGCTGACCTGTTTTTCGTAAAGCGAAAGGCTGATTTCAGTTACTACATTTTCCCTTCTTGCATGTTCTTACGTGTGCGTTTTCCAAAATGTTTTGGTATTGATTCATTATTTTATGATTTTTCTATTGTCTTCTGCCCGTTTTCAGCTTTGAAAACCTGAATTAAAAATTAAAAACACACCACAGAAAAGTAATGAAATTCTGGTATTATAATGTTCTATTTCTGTTAGGACCTCTACTCAAGGAAGTAAAGGAGACTTTCAAGCAGTGAACTTTGATGGTGATGGATAACCCGACAGCAAATAAGAGCCACATTCCCTGTCCGTCTTGGATGGCCCAGAATGGCTGGTCAGCAGCTTCATCTCAGAACCCGCTTGTCAGCCTTCTCCCCACCTCCTATGAGCACATGCAGGCACCCAATCAGAGTTGTACTAACAACTTGAACACTGTATCTTCCAGAAACAACCCTCATGCTGACATGTATAAAACCTCTCATATTGGCAGCATTCCATCATCCAGCTCGCTGTTTGCCACAGATATCCCAAATCTCTCTCAAGGTATTTCTTTTAATCAGCAAAGCTCTAACCTTTCATCGATCATGGTATCAGCGAACCAAGGAAAAAATGTTACTATACCAGCTCTTCGACAGTCAAACCAAGGACTTCAGCTTTGTGGGGCCCAGGATTTATCTGTTCTCTCATCCCACAATGCCTTCAAGACATTTCAAAATCCAGTATCCAGTCAGGGTTTGTCAAGTGGGATTCAAGGTCTACCCCCCCGCCTGCCATCATGCAGACAACATCAAGCTGCTTTTGAAGGAGAAAATGTGGAGTCCGCTCATGGTGCAGGAAACACTCAAAGCTATACCTCATCCACCTCTCAGGAGCAGCGTGAGTGGTTACCTTCATCACATTGCAGAGGTAAGCTGTAGCTGTATTACATGCATGTTACAATGTATTTTTTCATATCATATTAATGTAGGTACGCATGCAAGGTTGGATTTAAACTCGGTCCAAAGCAGTGTTTAGTATTTTAGTTGGTGCATTAGTTAAGCGGCTTACATAAATGCAAATAGTTGATTAAGTGTTAGGGTTTTGAGGGGTGTTGAATCCTATTCTTGCTATCACAGGACAAGAGAACAACACTGTATGACAAAGCTAACAAATTAAATTCTTGAATATCTGATATTTAAGGAAAGCACTTGTTTTACTTGTTTTTTTTTGTTTCTTTTTTGTTTTTCTTTTTTTTGGAAGTGTAAATGTTTTTAAAGTCTTTTAGCTCTTCCTCACACAGTCTTTAAAAATGTAACCAAAATTTAAATTTAGTTACATTAGACTGATCTAATTTGTCTGTTGTGGATTGTTATACTTAAAATGTAAACTAAAAAGTTGACCTTGTTTCACCTGTCTAAACAAGTGTTTGCAGAACTGTTTAACACTTTGTGTGTTTGTTTTTAACTTTACTGTCTTCTCTTCAGGAGCTGTGAATGACCCCGTCCCAAAAGAAGCTGTTCAAAACAAAAACACAAATAGATCTACTACGGTGAGGAAAATAACAGCAAATGTTGTTTGATGGATGATTTGAAGATATTTGCATTTTTCCACACCTTTTTGCTTTTACAGAGGTTTACATTTTAAGTCCCTTTTAACTGTAGCACTGCAATAAAGGCAAAATCTTCCCTTTTAACCGACATCATGTTAAAGAGCCTTGGAGATTTTACATGATTACTACTATAACTATTATATTTTGTCCTGTAAAGGTTTTATTATGTCTGCTTTCAGGCCAGCAGTGAAAAGCGGCGTTCAGATGTTTTACAGCAGCGCGCTGAGCTGCTTAAACAACTGGCAGAGATGGATAAACTTGTAAGTGTGTTATGGCTTTTTTTTTTTTTTAAATAAAGGAGGTAATTGATGCTTTTAAATAGTTCCCAACAGACATAGTTGAAACCCTTATGGCACATCTCTGGTCAAAATTGTGCGCAGTACAACAACAAAAACAGAACTGTGAAGTGGTGGACATACCGATTAATTTGTTAACTAAGTAGTCGTGAACAGATGGGAACATGTTTTCTCCATGTGCAATAAGTAGAATTACGAGAGTCTGTTATTGCTATTTGTGTTAACATACATCAGTTTTGTCTCATGTTGCAATATGAACTTAAGTTAGTTCCCCCTGCCCATAATGTCGACGTCTTCCAGACTGAAAGACGTGGTGTTTAATTTTCTTTCTTGCTAGAAAGTGTAATGATGAAGCTGATGTTTTCTCAAAGTCAAAATGTTTGCTGGGTTGTTATCTAGTATTAATACTTTAAAATTATTAAAGAAAATTCTACACCGTTGCTCCCTGCTTACTTCACTTTCCTCCTGTTAAGCTGAAAGCATTGCCATCAGAAAACAGCAGCGATGGGCAGTCGTCAGATGATGAGCCACCTCAGTGTGAACAGACTGCTGCAAATTCAAAGGTAACTGCACAATAAATTATTGCCTGCACGTTCTTTGGGCTTTTCATATGCTGTGTGATTGTCAAGGTTGTTATCACATCATATCACCTTTTAATTATTTCTATTACAGTCACGTAATTCAGCAAATGGTTCTTCACCTTCATACTATGACGAGGAAAATGATGCTTGTGATACGCCAGAGTCACCTGCAGAATCGCTGGTATTTACCTGCATTTTTAACTTTGTTTATGATATTAAATTTTGCATGCTGATTACAGCATGTTGGATTTTATTATTGTATTACATTATAAATTGTAAATTATCATTAATAATAAAAAGTGACCATAACCCCATGTTTTGGGGAACCGAAAAGGACTTTTTTGAAGGGAAAAATGTTAGAGGTTTTTAATTTGTTTATCTTTGTTTGTTGTTGTTGTTGTTGTTGTTTTTGTTTAATCTTAAGTCAAGGAAAAAAAGATTTATTTTATTTCTTTCAGAAAAAGGAAGTTGTTTCAGACATGTCAGGGGACGACGATGATCAGGATTACTCACCAGGGAGTGATGAAGAGTTCAAAGAAGGTTCTTCAGATGAATCCAGTCATAGCGATCCAGAGTCCCCCGTGAGTGAAGAACCGCACCAAGAAGAGCAAAACTCAAAATCAGAAAATTCTTCTGGAAAGGATAAAGGAGTCACTCCTGTAAAAAGGAAACCTATGATTAGTCAGGCAGAAGCGTCACAAACGCCAGTGTTGCCAGCTGTAAAACGACCAAATTCAAAAGCTCGATTTTATGACAAGAAGAATTACTGCTTGTTTTGCTCCAAGGCTGTATTAAAACTGTCACGGCATTTTGAGTCAATTCACAGTGACAAACCAGAGGTTGCAGCTGCATTTCAGTATCCCAAACACTCCAAAGAAAGACAAAATATATGGAAAAAATTAACAAATGAAGGAAACTTTGCACATAATAAAAATGTTTTGAAAACAGGAGAGGGAACTCTTGTCGTACGACAAAGACCGAAAGTGCTTGGACAGGCCCGTGACTTTCTTCCTTGTCTTCACTGTCATGGTCTTTTTGTGAAGAGAAACCTGTTCAAACACATGAGGACGTGCCCAGCGAAAAGCAAGATTGAAAAGGATTCAGGTGTTGGAAAAAAGCGCATTGCATCAATGTGTGTGCTGGCAACTGTGGACTGTGAAGACCGTGGCATAAGTGATGTCGCTAGGAGCATTCTGAATGAAATGATATACGATGATGTGACGCGAGCTGTCATGGATGACAGGATTCTCTTGCAGTTTGGGGAATACATGTACAATCATTATGGCCGTGATGCGAAAAAGCACCCATATATAAGACAAAACCTTCGTCAGATAGCAAGACTTGTGCTTGAGGCTCAAAAAACGACCCCAATGAAGAAGCTGGAGGACTTCTTTCACCCTTCAAACTTCCAGCGTGTGGTGTCTGCAGTGAACGTCCTGGCAGGCTATGATTCAGAAACCAAAATTTACGCCGCTCCTTCCGTTGCAATCAAGCTTGGTCACAGCCTGCAGAAGACCTGCAGTATTGTTAAGGATAACGCGGTAAAGTCTGGTGATACAAAACAGGCAGAGGCTGCTAAAAACTTCCTCTCTGTGTACCAAAAGAAGTGGACTAAGCTTGTTTCTTCGGCCGCATTAAGAAGTCTCAGAGAAATTAAATCAAAACGAGCAAAGCAGATACCACTTGTTCAAGATATGAAGCGCTTGCATTTCCACTTGGAGAAGGTTCATACTACAGCTGAGAAGAATCTACGAGACAGTCTTTCTACAGAAAATTTTGTCGCTCTGGCCAGAGTCATGCTTTCCCGGATAATCCTCTTCAACAAGAGAAAACCTCGAGAGGTTGCAACGATTCAGCTGACGGAATTCATGTCACGAACAAAGTCAGATCCGCCTGATGACTTGGACCCGTCTGTCACAGAGTTGGAAAAAACCATGTGTAGGTTCTTCACCAGAGTTGACGTACGTGGGGACTGTGGGAGAAAAGTCCCTGTTTTACTGAAGCCCTCATTTGAGTCGGCTCTGGAGCTTCTAGTGGATTCTCGTGAGGCATGTGGGATCACCAGTAAGAATCCCTTCGTCTTTGCCCGACCAAATGCTCTGTCTAACTACAGGGGGACAGATTGTCTTCAAGGATTTATCAAAGAATGTGGAGCTCAAAACTCTGAAGGTCTGACATCAAAAAATGTCCGCAAGCATTTTGCAAAAATGCTACAACTGATGAACCTGGATGAAAATGAAGCCAACCAAATTTTTGGGCCTAATAACAAAATCCAGATCCTGCGGCAGTGCAATGACTCCACACTGGATGATATTGAAATGGATTCTGAAGGTAATAAGGCTTATAAAAAGTAGGCCTACACTACATTAGACTAATTGGCACTGATTCCTGACTCCCATCACTAGCTAGAAATATAAGAAAAAAGTAAGATAGTTGGATATTTTTAACTGATTACAGGGCTCTCAAAATTTCAAAATCCCTGGTAGCCCTTCGGGCAGGGACTCTTCAGTTTTTGGTAGCCCAAAATAAATGTAAGTAGCCCGAATAAAAAAAGAGAGCAATTTTTTGATTGATGTTTTGTTTCCTGTTTTGTTTCCTTTACAATATTATACATTAAAGTATAATATTGTAAAGGAAACAAAACATTAATCAAAAAAATGTTGAAAAACAAATTACAACATTGTATAAAAATTACAATCATCAACTCAAATACTTGGTTCTAATTGAACAGAAATTTCTATGAACTTGTAAGAACTGTAGGACATGAATCAGTCTGTGTCAGATCCTGACTTTGAAATTTCCGCTGAAGTCACGGGTAAGAGACAAGTGGAACCAAGATCGAGGCCATTTGCTTTTTGAAGTTTGCAAAGACTGCTAAATTTTGCCAGTGGTAGTTCACTCTTTGCAACATAGTACGCTGTTCTAAACAGATTTTTCAGGTTTATTTTTAGTATGTTATTTGCAATTGGTGTTTGTTCTGGGAAAGATATTGCAGACTGAGCAATAATGCATTTCTTGCATTTCTCATGGGTTCTAATGGGGGCCTTTCTTAAAATGACTGGTCCCAGTAACAAAGGCACTTGTCGACTCAGAAATCGAGAGAAAACCAACAACACATCCGGCAGAACATTATGTTATTTACACGGGTGCACATAAGTGGTCCGCATGTGCGCATTCCCTGTCAAAATAAAAGACGCGCACCAGATAAGAAGTTGCAACGCGCGTTTGCGTCCATATAAAAAGCACTGTTTTTGTCTGCTAGAGTGGGATTTTCACGGCACATTCCGCACCACATCTCTGTGCGTTCATCATTTGTTTGAAGCCAGCTCACCTCCTGCAACCACTTTTCTGAGAATACGCGCTTCTTTTGTGGTTCGGACTCCTTCTGACATTTCTTTGGAGGTGGAGGAACACCAAAGTAATTGCTTAAAGGAGCTTCTTCGACATCTTTAAGAGTTCTAAACAAATGTCTGTCCTCCTCGAGAAAATCTTATGTATGCAAACACGCGTTGCAACTTCATATCTTGTGCGCGTTTTTTATTTTGACAGCGAATGCGCACCTGCGGACCACTTATGTGCAGCCCTGGTTATTTAGCTCGTCATATTGCAGCCACAGAAATTCTTTTGTCCATGAAACCATAAAGCTGCACTTTCTTTTTGCCTTATAGTCTGATTTGTCATAACTTTTCCGTTTTGTGGTAAGCTTTTCTTTGGCTGTCACTTCTTCACCCTGACCTCTCTTATTTGGCTCAGCAGAACTAAAATATATATCCTGCTGCTTTTACATACACACACATAACGGTCAGCGATTCTCTGCTCAATCAACCTCTCATATGTTTAAGCTTGCTGCGGGAGATTTCACTTGTCATGTTTGCATAGTAAGCTAACGATTGATAAGACGATGTCAGAGGAATTGGTGCGCAAATTATCATCACTCACCAATCAGTACTGTCGCTCTCTATACACAGTTCGCACGATTGCAAAGTGAAAGCAAAAAACAAGCGCAAATTCAAACGCGATTTCAATATGTCACATATTGACAGTGGCTCACCGATGCCAATGACATAATTACCCAGCTACATTTCTGAAAGAATGCAAAAGCATTGGCATATATTTTTCCTTCCTACAATAGCCCGACGGGCAGGGCAGAGATAGATTTTGGTAGCCCGACTGGAAAAATCGCTAGCCCCGGGACGTCGGGCTAGCGATTTTGCGAGCCCTGGATTAAAAAAAACGTACACCATGAGCTACTCAGTTGTGATTGTTTGCAGAAGGCAACATGCTGAGTGAAGTTATAAAGCTGGAGTCACTCAGTTAAGTTAAAAAAAACAAGTGTGTGTAAATCCTGCAATTTATTTGAAGAAATGTGTGTATACGTGCAGGGATTGCTGAGAGAAAACATCTTTTTGTCTTTAATCCAGCTGACTCGTGGGATCAAAGTGAAGGCAGACCAGCATCGCTTAATCAACAAAAACATGGAGGAAAAAGTGCCAACAAATCTATCAGAGGTAATCATGGTGAACTTTAACAGACTTTCTCTTGTTTCTTTTTCATTTTTAGCCAAAAAAAAAACAGGACAGAAAAAAATAATAAATGGCAGCTAAGTCATTAAAAAATAGCAGGTCATGAAACAGTAAAAGAAGCAAAAGATTTGTTAAGCTGTTGTGTTCAAAATGTTCCAAAAGAGGTGCGCTCGTTGGCTTTTTTGCTGTTGATAAACCTGAACCTAAAAAACATTCTCACTGTCATCATCTGTCAGATGATTCTGTCCTCGATTATGCTCTCTGCATCCGTGAGTCCGCTCGTGTCCAAGTGACTTAATATTCATGATAAGTTAAAAGGGTCTGTGCAGACGTCCGTGTGCTTTGTGTTTTGTGACTGTGTTGACTCGTCCACAGGGAATTTCCGTTACAGTGCAACAGTAACTTGACACAGAAAAAATCCAGATTACAACAAGCGAAAGTGAAAATGCATTTGGCAAAAAAAAAAAAAAGAAAGAAAGTGAAAATGCACAAAACACAGTTTATGTTTGGAGGTTTTACATTTTCAGTGGAAAACAAGTTCTCAGGTTCAAAATGTTAATTCAAATCATTTTACGACTATATTTAAATGTGCAAACATGTTTCAACACATGGCTGAAATATGTTGGAGGTCACTAGAAAGATTTTAACGTGAAATGCATTCAGAAAAAGATTGTCTTACAGGGAATTGCAAACCTTTCTGAAACCCTACACCGTAACCTGATGTCCACCTCCCTTGAAATGTAACTGTAGTCTGGGTCAGTGCAGCCCACAACTCTTCTGATTGGCCAGCTCAGTACTGTTGATTCTTTCTATGCATTTACTGCTTAATATCTAAGCACGTTTGTAAATATGAAAATGTGGGCAAATTGCTCCAATATGAGATTTGACATCGACTGTATCAATAAATAAGTGAGAACTGAGTGATGGTGGAGGCGTAGCAGGAGAGGGTGAGATTCAGAGAGAATCTGTGGAAGAAAACCTGCCACCAAGCAGGTTGATTTCAGTCTGTTACCCCAGTAATTGTCAGAGAGTTTAACTTGGTTCTGTTTCTAGAACAGAAACTCCGGACATTTCCTCTTCTCAGGATTAATGTGAGTTCTCTTTTTTTTTTAATTCTGTTAGGCTCTAAATGTACACCCAAACACGTATGGGGGGATGCTGAGGTTCGTGCTGTAGAAACACACATGATGCGCTTCATTCAGGAGCACAAAGTGCCCCAGAAGGACGACTGCGTCAAGTGTCTTGAAGCTGAGGCAAAAGCACTGAGGAACCGCACGTGGAAAGGTCTAAAGAACTACGTCCGAAACAGGATCACAACTCTGAAAAGACAAAATGACTCTTCGCAGGATTCTCCGACCAGCTGCAAAAGGCCCAGAGAAGCAGAACCACAGCAAAGTACTGCACATTACCTACAGCTATAGATGTGATATGTTGCTGAAGGCCAAACCTGTTTTTTTGGTTTTTTGTAAATGTCTTCAGCAACCCTTTTTCCTTATTCTTTGCTATTCTTCCTTTGCTTATTCTTTACCTCCTTCTCTCACTCTTCGATCTCTCTGTTCAGCTTTTTTTTGGTATCTGTCTCTTTCACAAAGCCATGAGTGTCTTCCTCTATTAGAATGGCCAACAAAAGCTAATAATTGCCCACCACTTTAACAATACCAGTCTGTTCTTTTTATGAGCACAGCAGTTTTCATCGTGGTGTTGTTTCAAATAATCCAGCTGATTTTTTGAATACTCACAGTTTTATGCTGTACCCTTAAATGCTGTTTTAGGGTACAGATTAGAATCATAGTTGTTGTAAATATTGTATTTGCATGTCTGTGTATATGTGCTGGGATTTCTAAGGTGAACATAGACTTAATTACTTAATTACTTATTTATTTATAGCGAGACAGCCTTCGAGTGGACGACAAGCTGACTCACAGGATCACGATGAAGGCTCTACTGCAGACAGTGGAGAGGCACCTTTTAATCATCAAAAAGCACATGGAGAAACAAGAAGCTCCAGCAAGACTACACGTCCCAAATCTGTCAAATCAGGTGGACATGGTAATAATGGTAGTATTTAAGACTGACACGGTATTTTTAGGTAATATCATGTCATGCTAGCTACTTCCTGAGATGTTTTCATTACCAGACTGTCAGACTTAATTTTACTTACAGTATTTTACGTATTTTACGTACATTAGTAGAATTCAGTTGATCTTTTAGACCTCCATGGTTCTTACTCTGTCATTGCGTGGCTAGCATTTTAGCCCAGGTTTTAGGGATACCTGCTTTTTATCAGTGCAAATTAAATAATTAGATTTTATTTTTGGTTCTGGTCTTGCACACAGATCACAAGGAAGTTCTCAGAAAAATATTCCTATACTCTCTGCCCAAGATGAATTTTAATGTCAGGATCATTGATTTTTTTTCTTTTCTGCATGACAGGTTCCCTTCATAAAACTAAACACACGTGGGAGGAGGCAGAGGTCCACGCTGTAGAAAGACACATGATGAGTTTCATTCAAGGCCACAAGGTGCCTCAGAAAGACGACTGCATAAAGTGTCTTGATGCTGAGCCAAGAGTGCTGAGAAACCGCACGTGGAAAGGTGTAAAGGACTACGTCAGAAACAGGATCACAACCCTACAAAGACAAAGCGGCTTCTCCCTGGATTCACCGAAAAGCAGGAAAAGGCCCAGAAAATCAGCAGAGCCACAGCAGAGTACTGCATATTACTAACCGCTGTAGATTTGATATGATGTTGTTTTCTTCAACATTCCCTCTTAATTGACTTATCTCTCCCCCTACTCTCCCCATTAAGATTCCCAGTAAAAAGTAATAAAGTAATAATTTTCCTTATACGTATATATTTTTTGTCTTCAATACAGTGAGACAGTCTGCAGGTGGAGAACAAGCCAGTTCATGGGATCACAATGACTCCTATGCAGGTGGTGGAACAGAAATGTTTTATGATCAACAAGAAGATGAAGAAACAACAAGCTCCAGCAAAACGAGCAGATCTGTCAAATCCAGTGAGAAAGGTAATAATGGTCACCTTTAATATACTTCCTGTCTATTCATTTCTGTTTGCCTTTGGTTTAGATTGCCTTCATCACAATAATGGGACCGTCACACAAACTTATAATAAATTAATAAAAATACAAGAGTCAAATTAGTAGGCCAACCACCTTTTATGTGTTGCTGAAGGTTCAGGACACCTTACATCTTTCTTCATCTGCCTCGTTCATCTTTGCAATTTTTTGGAATGTTAGCTTTTTACCACGATGAATGAAATAATCACATATTTTGTCAAATAAGATTCAAACTATTTCACAAGTAAACCCACCAGCCTCTAGCAGCACAGTATATTAACACAATCTAGATATGGCGGTCCTACGTGCAGCATTTTAGGTGAAAAGAGCTCATGGAAAATAAACAAATAGTATCCAAAATGGAACAAAGTCTGTGTGTGGAGCATTTTACTTATAGCCCTTCCAGTTCAATATTATATATTTCATAAAAAGTAAAGTAGGCATTTATATTTAACATCTAAAAATAAACGGAATAGGTGTACCCACTTCTTTGTTGGGCATGATGGATGCACTTTCTCAACAAGCAGTCATTAGCATCCGAATGAAACAGTAATCTGGTATTATCTATAAAAACAAGGTGGGCACAAATACAGCAAATAATACATTCAGTTGCATGATAGAAGCATCTACAGATGGCCCCTGACAAAATCATAAAAAGAAATAACCATGAAAAAATAATATATTGTTATGGGTTTTTTTTTCATCCTCATAGGTTTCCACCTTAAAACTAAACACACGTGGGAGGAGGCAGAGGTCCACGCTGTAGAAAGACACATGATGAGTTTCATTCAAGGCCACAAGGTGCCTCAGAAAGACGACTGCATCAGGTGTCTTGATGCTGAGCCAAGAGCGCTGAGAAACCGCACGTGGAAAGGGGTGAAGGACTACGTCAGAAACAGGATCACAACCCTGCAAAGACAAAGTGACTGTTTCCAAGATTCACCAAAAAGCAGGAAAAGGCCCAGAAAATCAGCGGGACAGCAGAGTACTCCACATTACCAACAGCTGTAGATTTGATATGATGTTAATACTCAAACCTGCAACATTTCACATCCTTCAGCCGACTTATTGTTCTTTAGTCTTTCTGTCCATTTGTATATCAGATGTGAGAATATCTTTCCATTATGGTTCTCAGTTTTTGTTTTCTTTTTTTTTATGTTTTATTTTATCAAGTTTGTTTAACAGAGACTGTTCATGAATACTGAAAAATTACTGTTTTATTCACATTTAGATAAAAGGTTTTTTTTATGGTGTTCCTGGGTACTGTGACCAATTTTGAATACAGTATCTGGTTACATTGGTTGGTATACTGGCACATGATGCTTTGTTAAAATAAATGTTCAACAGTAAAGTCTCAAAAATAATATTGTAGCTTTTTTTTTGGCCAGGGGGGCAAAACCTTGTATCTTGATGGCACATTATTGTACACCAAGAGTGTACAGGAGTGGTAGGAAAATTAGTCATTCAGAATGTTTGAATTTGATCAAATATAACTATAAAAGGTTCATCAAAACAGTATCTTAATTTCTCAAAAAGAAAGTACTTGGTGACAGAACTGCACTGTTCATTCTTAACAGTAACAGAGAGGCATGGTACACCCTTAGTAGGTCGCCAATCTGACACTCATTTAAGCACGTGTTTAGTATTGTAGCTTCTTGTTGGCTGACCTTATTTCATTTACCATATATGTATTTAGTTACTTTTCAGGTTTTCTGGGCATCTTCAGCTGGAAAGAATTAGCAGCTACTTTTAAATTATTTAAATAAATGTGCAATAATCTGAAATTCAGCACAGATGATATAGTATAGAAAACATTTTCATCTAGTCCCATTATATAACTCCAAATTAGTAACCGAATTAAATATGTACGTTTTGGAGGCTTTTACTGTGAAAGGACAAACGGAAACGTGAGACTTTCCAGCGTGATGACGCTTCCATTGCAGTGAGTCTCAGGTGTATAACGGGAACCGGGGATGCTGGAGCTACTATCAAACGCTTAAAAAACTACTATTATTGCATTCGTGCATTCTTCTACATTTTAATATAACGTAAAGCATTTCGCTTCCGGTGTAGGGGAGGCGAAAATGAGGACGCAAATGTTCAAGTGCTGCATGCGGAGCCCGCCGTTTCCTTTGATGTCCGAGGGTATTAAGTCTTTTATAACCGAATATGAATTTGTTTCTTGAGTCATTGGTGTTTTATCTCATCGTGTTTGCTTATGTGTACTGTTACTGATCTGTTTCATGATCATTTAGATCCGGTGCTATCCGAAGGACAGCTAGCGGTTATGTAGACTCGACAGTTTCTGCTAAAATTTGCTTAAAAATCATAGAAACTGAACTCATAGCGAAAAATCTGTGTTTTTGAAAATGCAACGTATTCCAAAATCTAACCTGTGTCAGTGGAGAGCGCAGGATCACATTACAACCCTCCTGATATATTTTTCTGTTTTCTCTTTAGGTGACGCCTCCAAAACGAAATACACCTATCAGTGATGGTTATGGAGCATGATGGACGTCCCCTCAGCCAATCAGAGCCAGACACCCTGCCAGCCGTGGGCGGGTCAGAAGGACTGGTCCACAGCTTCACCTCCAAGACACCTCTTTGACCCTCTGCCCAGCTTTCAGCATCTCAACCTGAGGTCTCCTTCTGATTACACTCCTTGCTACAACCACCTCCAGATGTCCAGCTCCAGCTTCCAGAGAGACTTCACTGTATTTTCACCCAATAACAACAATCCTCATAACAGCTTGTTACATGTTAATAACACCGACCACAGTGTGCAGCCAGTCATTCCTGATGTTTCAGCCACGATTCCAGCTGCAAGCCAAGGAGGTAACATGAATGAAGACATTCATCCTTGTGACACCCAATGGACATCACTTCATTCCCCTCACAACCCTTACCAAGCTGTAGCTCAACATTTCCAGCATCCCTACACACAGCAGGATTCAGTAAATGGACCTCAGTCACCACATCAAAATCATTTGCCCATTAGGCCTCCTTTATATGAAAACGAGAGTCTACAGTGTATACCTCAGCCTGGATTTGAGGGAGCAAATGCCAGATCATCTGCAGTATTTACTCACAATCATGCCTCGCCCACATCTCCCATCGAACAGCAGCCTCAGTGGACACTTCCAGCACACTCTGGAGGTGAGTTCATTAATATTAATCAGATGTCATGTGCTGTAGTGTGAATAAAAATAGACCACTTATTACTATTCTGGATCTCCCCTTTCTCCCCAGAAAACATAAACCAGTTTGTTCCCACTGCAGCTGCACAGGTCAAAAGCTTCACACCTCAGGTGAGGAAACATCTAATATTAAATATGCATATATATAATTCTAATAATTTATAGCAAAATAATTTCTTAGTCTTTAGAACCCCATAAATTTAAGGAAGTTGTTTATAAGTTTCTAACATTATAAGCTAACTTCTTCACGTGTGTTTACTCTGCTGTAAAACTGAGGAACCTTTATTCTTTAGAATCAGAAACTAGGTTGAACATCAGCTCGTGTTGACTCTGTTATCACCTGTGTGTCATCTTAGCTCTGAGAATGAGCTTTTACCTTTCCTCTCTGCAGTCTCTTAACTCTGAATCTCGTTATGGTCTGGACCCAGAGCTACTGCCTAGCGCTGTAAGTTCTTTTATCCTCTTACCTTTCTGTCTTTTCCTAACTAACTCCTGTCTGCTCCTTTAAAGTGAAGAACAATGTTCTCTTCAACTTCTCTCAGGCTTTTAGTCTGAAGGACGATGCATGTTCTCTCCCTAATATGTCTAATTTCCATTAATGTAAAGTATCGTTAACTATTTCTGCTTGTTTCTTTTGCAGCTTAGTATTTATCCTTAATTCCATGCATTTACACGTATATGTCTTTCCTCTGAAATGTTAACATATTCTTGATTCCGCCTCTTGTTTCTCTCTTGGCCTTAGGTGAAGGTGATGACGGAAGACAAGGCTGAGTGGGAGGGGAAGGTTTTTACCTCTGAGCCTTTTTCCAGTCTTCCTCCATTGGCAACTACTTCCTGTATCGTAGAGGACAGAGGTGAACACACACAAAACTGTCTGTATTCCTAAATTTATTTTATCCAGCACTCTGGTTGCAGATGGCATATTCACCAGTGCATCACCATTACTTAAAACCTGCATCCCATCTTTGATCCTCTGTGCTTATCTCTGTTGTAGGTAATGCAAGTCCTTTTGCCATCCGCTCCACTTCG
Source organism: Rhamphochromis longiceps (assembly GCF_057381845.1). Classification (NCBI taxonomy): domain Eukaryota; kingdom Metazoa; phylum Chordata; class Actinopteri; order Cichliformes; family Cichlidae; genus Rhamphochromis; species Rhamphochromis longiceps. The sequence goes on along the minus strand of NC_140568.1, from coordinate 39,802,826 downwards.
TACTGTGTGCCCTGTGAGGGTCAGGCCGCTCTGCTTAGCTGTCTGCCGCTGGGCGCTCTGATCACCCCTCTGGTAAAACAAAGTGCTGAAGAGGTTAGTTTCTCGCTGCTCAGTTTGCTTCATATTCTGTTAAAAATGGAGATGAAGCTACAATACTGTTGCTACAATCAACTAATATGGCATTTAGATATTAGATGCATTAAATGTGTTTGTTTGTTGCCTCTAGAAGCCACTCCCACTGTGCAAAGAGACAGAGTGTGTTGTGGGCTGTGGGGGGTGTGGAGCTTCCATGTGTCCAGCGATGGGCTGGCAGGATTGTGGTCAAAGGTTTTACTGCCCCTTCTGTGGCAAACTCAGTGAAGGTAAGATTTAACAGAGAGAAGGTAAACTCACAAATACCAGAAATACAAAAAAAAACTATATTTGATTAAATTCAAATACACTAAACTTCATCTATGCAGTAGTTATGTGGTCTGTACAAACACTAAGGGCAGTCGTGTATTCCAGGGGTCGAGCTTGATAATAAACTCCTTGCTTTCACTTTAAATTAAATTAAATTTGTACTGTCTTTTGTTTCCTTCAATAGTTTGTTTTTTTACCAACTTTTTCTACACTGTACTGTTTATTAACAGAAAAATATTTTGTGTCTTTTTGACCTGAAGACTTTATGGATTTATGGAACGTACTTGTTTGAGTAAAAATACTTAAAATATTGGTGGAATGAAGACAAGTAAGAAGTTTAAAAGCCATTTCAGTGTATTGAACTGCTGTGGACAAACTGAGTGTAGTTTGTTGTATTTTGTTGCTTTTTGTGTAGCTGCAGTTTGTCTGGCTTCTCTTGTGTTTCAGTACCATGGCAGCACTACCAGCCTACCAATGGTGTGAACGGGGTTCGGCTTGATAAGGAGAAGAGGCCTGAACTCAGCACGGGGTCATATGAAATCCTCAATTCTCAGAAGGTTACCCATTTACAGTTTTGTTTGCACGTTGATGATCATTAGCTGCTCTTGAAAACAGGCTTTGTGAAATTTAAGTACAACTGTGACACGCTTGTCATATTGTTTCAGGGGGAAGCTGCTGCACTCCTTCTAGCCATAGATGTGTCTGTCTCAGCACTGAGAGGAGGACACTTGGAATTTGTAACACAACAAATACAAATGCTGCTTAACTCTATGAACAGGTAAAACAGTGTTCAGTAATATTCCTGTGCAATTTTGATAAATCCTGGTTTGTCTTTAAGGTTTCATCCTGTGTGTTTAGGGAGGATGGTGATGCTTTAGATGTCCGTGTTGGTTTGATGACGTATGACAGCAGGATCCACCTCTACGACCTCACTCCTGAACTGTCCCGCCCACACATGCTGGTCATCACAGAGACAGAAGACCTGCAGCTTCCTGTGAGGGAAGGACTTCTGGTGCCCCTCAAAGACTGTATCAGCAGCATCGACAGGTAACAGAGATGCTAGCAGTTTTTTCAGATGTATTTTGCCGAGTCTGTATGACGAACTGATGCAGTGGTGCTACTTTGTTCATGTCAGTGTTTCATGTTTCACTCTTTCAAGTAATATTTTATCTTTTATTGGTAGCAAAGCAGGGAATCAGCACAGGCAACCACAACGTTTGAGGTCCATGTTGATAAAAAGCTGTGGAATTTGGCACATTTGTCATGGTTACTCCCCTGATCTCATTCAGTGGCCTTGACCACTGTGGTGCCACAAATGCTGCAGTCACTATAGTGAAAACGCTGGCTGGAGACTATAGAACAGGCAAAATAATTGCAAATGTATGCAATAAACCTGCAATCGTGTTGCCTTTGAAATGATTGCTTCAAACACAGGTACCAGGTGTGCGACCATGTGGGGTCAAGCTGGCATTTACATGCAGGCTGTTTCTGATAATGCAGCAATTAACTTGACCCATCACAAACAGGTGAACTCTGTCTTATTGCCATTTTATTTCTCACCTTTCCTCGTTTACAAAAATTAAACTCATGAGCTGTTTTTATGGCTTAATAAGGTAGATAATAGCCCTATTACCCTAATAACCCTAACCCATGGTAGACATGTTTTTAGGAAAACAATGCTAGTATGCTAATTACCACAAAACCCTGGCAGGCAGGCGGTTAGGTGTCATTTACATTCAAGTTTGTTAATGCACTTACTTAGGAAGTCACCCAGGAATTTCAAATTGATACCATAAGTGCTAGGAGGCTGATTGGTAGCACTTGCAGAGCACTTGCAGGTGCCACTGTTTTTAAACTCTGATGTAAGTATAGTCTTGTCTTGATGTCTTTTATGAGTTTCACAATCTGTTTGTCTCTGTTCTTCATGCAGCGTGTTACAACTCGTTCCTCAGTTCAACACAGAAGGAACTGACTCCGGTGGAGTTCCCATGGAGCTGCCTGTCAAAGCAGGACTTGCTGTACTACAGGTTTGGCATAACTGCACTAAACTTCATCAGGCTAAATGTCACAATTAAAGGTTTTTCTTTGTGCGATGTGGCTGCATTAAATATTGATAAAATCATAACTGACTGTATTACAAACTAGGGTCTGGGTTGTCCTGGCAAGCTGCTGATCTTCCATACTACCTCTCTGATAGAGACTGGACATACAAGCTCAGGCTTCTTTGGCACCAACAAACCAAAGGTAGACTATCTCAATGCCATAAGGTGTAAACATCTGTGGGTACTAGGGTCGCAATGTAACCGTTGAACTCATCCTTGGTGAATGACCCCTCACCATATGTAAATTTCTTTCTCCTCCCCCTCCCACAGTCCATCTTTCAGCCATCAGAACAGGCCGTGTCAGTGGTCAAGGAGTGCGTCCATCAGGGATGTGGTGTTCATCTGTTTGTCCTCTCTCACCAAGATGTGGGTGGGGCTTGGCCAGGCGACATTCCATATTTGACAGGTGGAGCTCTGCACACTTACAGCCACCTCCAGGTAAATCAGCGGCTTTTCCTACTGTTTCACTGAGAATTCCACAAATGAAATGGTTAAAATCCTGGACGTTGAATAATACTGAATTAAGTGATGGTTGTAAACACTGCAACATCAAACATGGCATATTTATAACCATGAAGGTTGCCACATGGGAGACACAGTAACTAAAAATGACACTACACTAAAGTCCAGCTCAATTTAAAGCCTACAGCCTGCAGTTAGTTATCCTAATGGGGTGACAAATTACATTCTGCTTCACTCTTACAAATCCTGTTTAAAATGTGTGCAAATACATGTGACAAATGGTGCTTTTTAAACCAAGAATAAAAACAGGAGGTCTAGATTCTTACATCAGCAGACAAGCAGATGGAACTAGAAAAAAGCCATCTGGAGAAAATCAAAGAGGCCATCAGATTTATCAGTACTGCAGGAGGTCTTTTATCTGTATCTGTATAATGACGATTTGGAAAATGTTTTGTGAGGTCTGGTTGTAAACTGGTATCTTTTTTATATGCTCCACAGGGAGAATTGGACAGAGAGCGTTTCAGCACTGATCTAAAGAGGACTGTAGAGACACACACAGGCTACAAGGCTGAGCTCAGGATATTTGTCAGCAAAGGTGAGATTTATTTCTTAGTTAAGATTTTGCAGGGAGTGCTCTGCAGAAATGCTTCCATTACATGTACGCGTCTCACTAGATTTACGCGTGTCCGGCTGTTACGGGCTGTTTGTTCCTGGTTCTAACCCTGGACGTGTCACTTTGGCCACCCTCGATACGTGGACCACACTGGCTGTGGAGCTCGCACACACCAGAGCTCTGGATGAGACGAGGGGCGTAGCCATACAGGTGGGTCTGTCATTTAAATCCATTATAGTGACAATTTTAAAGCTTTTTTGCTGATGTAGTTTACAAATAAGGTGATATCGATGTATCGATGAAACAGTAACTGCACATACTGGGAACCAGTTTACATGTTAGCTGTACACTAAACCTGTTTTTTTCCCTTTTGTCCTGTGTGTCAGGTTGTTTTATCTTACACCCTCCAGACAGGAGACCGGAGGACCAGGGTTCACACTCTGACCCTGCGGTGCTCACGTCAGCTACAGGACACCTTTCGTCACTACCAGGCCCAAACACTACTCACCTTCTATTGCAAGAAGAGTAAGGAGTTTGCACTGTTCACGGGTAGACTATTAGAGCTGTCTTTGATCTTTTCTAACTTTATAACAATATAAATTATATTGTGTGACAAAATCTACCTACACACAAGTTAAAGGAAGGAGTCCTGCTGGGATTTCAGCTCTACTTTCATGTAATATGAAGACTCAGAGAGCTGCAGCCTTCTGTCACTCGATAAACAGAACAGGAGCAGAGAGCAACACCAAGGAAACGAAAGTCAGATTAAACAGCTTTCTGCTTTTTAAGACGAATAAATAACTAAATCCTTAAAGTGAACAAATATTCAAATACTAAAATATTTAGGTGAGTCAATCCTAAACATAATGAAAATTGCATGAAAACCTGAAATTAATCAATATACAATTATCTGCGCTCAATAATCTGTAATATTTTTTAATATTATTATTAATAAAAATATGACGTCATTAAAACCACCTATCTCGTGCTATTAATTATCTGTTTACCAGTTTTATTTGGGGTTTTTGTAAGTCTGTGCAATAGTAAGTTTATCTCTTTAAAAGCTTATAGATGCAGCTTTACAGTCTCTCATGTGGCATCTTGGTAAAATTATTCACTCGCCCCTGTAAAGTGACGGCATTTACACTGAGGTCTGAATGAAGCTTGATGTAAAGATTCTGAGGTATTGATGTTGTCTTCTCTTCTTTTAATAAAGGCACCAACATCCTCATAAATATTGACATCTGAAGCTACCAAATGATATTCAAATGATGCCTTCGTTCTGTCTGGTCAGTGTACTGTGCAGTACAGGAGCGCCCCCTGCAGGAGCTGAGGGAGGAGCTGCAGACGGAGGTTACGGAAGCGCTGGCGTCCTATCGAAAACACTGCTGCTCTGCTTCAGTGTCCGCGGGGCAGGTGAGAACATTGCGTACACATGTCCCGCTTTTTATGGTTTTATTATATTGCACATAGTTGAATTGTTTTGAATCTTGCTGACCATACGTACTGCACTGTGTGCGTCCTGTAGCTGGTTCTTCCTCAGTATCTGCGAGCTCTTCCTGTTTACATCAACAGCCTGAGGAAGAGTGAAGTGCTGCTGCCAGGCTTGAGGAGCTCCATCCATCAGCGCCTGCAGCAGCGCTGCCAGGTGCTGCGCATGGACACCTGCAGCACTGCCACACACTTCTACCCTCTGCTGCTGCCTCTGGTCAGTGCCATCAACACATGGGAGTTTGTCTTACATGTCTTTATTCTGTTAAATAAAGGTGTTCTTGATCAGAGTGACGCTAATATGTCAGGATAAAGTTGTGATAAAGTAACTTCAAAATAGTGTCAGATGCTCATTTGGATGAAGCAGAGAGAAATGGTTAGAATTTATGCTCACATGTCGTGATGAGATATTCTAAAAGCAAGAAGAATTTATTCTTATGGTACAATAAGTGTCACTAGCTGTATTAAAAATTACTTTATTTATTTTTAATTGTATCATTACCGTGATTTTTAAATTTACATATATATTTAAATGCAGTGAGGTTTCAGCAGAAAAACTGTCTGCACAGTTTAGTTTTTCATTCATAAAACGAAAGGAGAAAGAGAAAGGATTGATTTCCTGTTACATGTAGCAAACTATTCTCTATTTTAAGAACAGAGTGCAGTCACAGCCAGGCAGCACAGGCCACGGTGCTGATGAGTCATTGACAAACTAGTATTTCTCCAGCCCTGCATTAGTGGTGAACTGTGACCTCTTTTTCCATTGAACAAGTCAGCATAGAGATTGCGCTTAAAATAGCAACGCTATGTATTTAGTAAGTGATTGCTCCTTTAAATAGTCACCATTAGCTTAGCCTTTGCACCATTGGACAGTTCCACTTGTGCCATTTTGAGCTTTGAAGACTTTTACTAAATTCAGCTTTTCACTCCTCCGTCACCTGCAGCCTTTATCAACTGACAGCTCCAACCTTCCAAAACCAGAGGAGGCACTGCGCTGCTCTGCAGCTAGCCTGGAGCCCAGAGGTCTTTATTTGGTTCATACACCCCTCACGCTGCTGCTATGGGTGGGCACCCAAGTCCCAGCATGCACACTGGTTGAGCTCTTCAACACCAGCTGTTTTTCATCCCTGCCCTCTGGAGAGGTGAGGATTGAGGAAAGATATGGATGCATAGAAGAGATTATGTCAGATTTTAGTGGTATTTAAATTTTCTTTCTTTATGATGATAAATATATTTATTACTTTATTGTAAATAAAATGTGATCACTATAATAACTGATTTACAGAGCAGAGCTTTGTTATTTTGATGGAAAGGGTCACAGAAGTCTACCATAATGTAATTTCTGCTCTCATTTTTGATGTACTCATTAAAATGAGTCATATTTAATAACATTACATTTTCAAAAACAACTTCATTACAATAACATATACACAGAAAACACTATGCATTTATGAGGGCATGGAGATAAAAGATAAGAGGCACACCGTACGGTCGCTTCCCACGTCAACACCACATGAATCGGATGAATGATTTATTTTCTGCAGTTACAGCAGAGACTAAAGCGCTGCAGTCGTCGTGCATAAACAGGCAAACGTGAACTAAAGGGACTGAAGCTGGCTGCTTATTTGAGTGAAATTAAATGTATCAAGGGAGGTTGCTGCAGAGGCAATGCTTTTTCAGTTTTACATCTTCACTGTTTTATTTCATTCTGACCGCTGAACCCTCGCTCTGCTGCCCCCCTGGACACTAAAATTACCGTCAACATTTCAGCTAGTTTTATAGTCGGGCAATATTTCTCCCATGGAGGTGATCACAAGTCAAAAACCTCTGAGCATGCAGCTTTCTAATCCTGCAACCACCTCACAGAGAGTGAAGAATGGGGTATCTGTTATAAGAGCGCAGAGAAGATGAATAGACATGCACACCGTGTGGTCACTTACTGGTGGAGCAGCACATAAAGCAGAGATTTTTTAGCCCATTGTGACCATGGAGGCCATTAAAGCAAAGCAGCCACCGTGTTAAAAAATAAACTAAATGCACTTAAACTGGAAGCGCGTCTGATCATCAGAGATTACTCCAGAAACAAATGCCATTCAGTGTAACATGAATGCTTGTCTAACCAGAGCTCACAGCATAATCATCTGGGTTGGGATGCACGCTCAATAATCCGAGTAAAACCCAGGAAAGTTGATTCTGTTTATCTGCAGCGCTTTCACTCATCCGAGTGACTTCTTCAGTCTCAGCTGACTGCAGGTTTCACAGTCTTTTAAACAGTACAGCTGCATAACAACCGAGACTATCACCACTGACTAACAATGAGCCATGAGCTCAGTCTCTTTAAACGTATACTTTCCCGTCAATTCAGAGTTATCGAATCACATGACAGAGAAAACAAGTCGAAAAAACTCCACACAGAAGGGCCCAGCTGTAACGTTAAATGTATGATTTAGCGTCTTTTCTGATAATTGAACTTGTCTGGACTCCACCAAAGAACCACCTAAGTTTCCTGATCCTGCGAGCTTGTTTCTTCTGGAGGAAATCCTGAAGCATGAGCGTCGTCCACACCAAGGTGCAGCTGCTTCACTCTATAAAACTTAGTGGCCACAGATGCACTCCAGGACCTTGAGGGAGGATTCAGCAGTGTCATGTTGGATGTTAGGAGTAAGATAGACCACTGATGCTGCGAGCACTGTTTCTGACAGTCCTGCTTGTTTATTTAGAGGTGCACTAGCTCACCATCAGTGTTAGTGAGCCTTTTGGTCATATTTCAACATTCAGCCAGTTTGCATGACTGAATTAACAAACAGTAAGGCCATCATTCTGTAATCATTTTAATATGTGTGTGTGGGGGAGGGAGTTTAACTGTCCTACTCTGTTGAGTCAGTAGATGTTAGTCAAAAGTGGCCAGAGTAAAAAAACAAAACACAAAAGCCCATAAAACTGTTAAATCTCAGCTCTTTTAGTAAAAAAAGAAAATGCAAGTACATAAAGTGATGATTGCTTTTGTTTGTAACAAAGTGCTATAAAAACACACCTATGAAAATGTCATCCACAAAGCAGTTTATGTGGAATGAGAAGTTCTTTTAAAAAATATATTTTTCAGGTGTTTCTTTTTCATTTTTGTTCCGTTTTTTCCTCCAGACCAAGCTGCCAGTTCTGGAAAACCATCTGTCCATCAGTATCCGATCCCTGATCAACACACTGAACTCAGGGGCATCGTGCACGCGCAAGGTGAGCGGCTGTGTCAACTGCAGCTGAAGGCTGAGCTTATTTGTTCAGACAGCATCACCCCAGTATGATGACCTTATGTTACACATCTGCTGTCATCTCAGCGAGTTCAGTCCACATCTGTTCCCAGCTCTCATTTGAGCTATAAACCTGCACGCTGAGATACACTGCTTCTTTCAGGAATGGTGATGCCGTTTTGTACAGAATCAGTCAGTAGGTTTTGTAGGGGCTTATTTATTATCTGGAACATTAACTCCTCTGGAGAAGGTGAGTTATGTATCAGCTGCAAGCTGAAATCTTGCAAGAAAGTTTCCCTGCAGAGCCCGATGCCTTCTTCACAGTAGCACCCTGTGATTCCAGGTCATAGACACAGACGGGGTTAGCTGCAGAAACTCGTGTTTTGAGTCTTGGTGTGTATATGTAATGCAGCTGTGTACAGATTAGCACGACTTAAGACCGGAGACGCTTTCGAAAGCGTAACCTCCTGCGTATCGTTCTTTTTCAGCTGTGGGTGGTAAAGCAGGGCGACAGTTGCGAGGAGGCCCTGCAGCGCCACCTTGTGGAAGACAAGAGCCCCAATGGAGGCGCGTCCTACGCAGACTTCCTCTACCATCTCCACGTCAACTCTGTCCGCCTGCTGCAGTGACACACACACACACATATTTACATATTTATGTGGATACAACGTCTTTAACACAAGATGAAACCACAGAGTATCCACCTCAAACAACAACCACAGGAGGAACAAAGCTCTCATACAGTAATGTAATCGAGTAATGAGGAAAGTCTATAGTCAGATATATAAGGAATGCATGGAGACATTTCAAATGATGCAATATTTGATCTGTTGAAGGACTGCTGTGATATTATTTATGTTTGTGTGACTTCTTTTGTTTTGAATGGACTGTTCATTTATTCCTCTATCGTGGAAAGTCTCTAATCTTTGCCTGAGATTTTTGTGTACGTGTGTCTCAGTGTGTGTGCGATGCCCAGAATGTGTTTCTGTGTGAGAAATATGTCCAATAAATAAATGAACTCAGTCAAGAAGGGAAGTTTCAGGTGTCATCTTGCAGCAGCAGATTCATTTGTGGCCAAAGGGGCAACTGTCTAATGAGTCCACGTGGCTGATAACATTAATTCACAGCAATTATGTTGCTACAAGTAACACTCAAGCATGTTGCTGAAGCATGGGCGAGGGGCTGCGGGGGGCACGTGTAGTTTGACACACTCTGTGAGGTTGTAGTTGAGCCCTGGGTGCTTTGAGCTAAATGCCAACAATTGCTCATTGGCTCTCAACAGAAAATATGTAAAAAAAAAAAAATGTTTCAGGTTTCTTTCATAAAGTGCATTGGACCAACAAACCATGGTGGTGCTACTGCAAAGAATACGAGAACAACGGAGTTTTCTCAGAAAACAGCAAATATAAACCTTGTGATTTGGGTGAAACTACACAGTGTCATAGAATTACTGAAGGTATTGTCTTCGTATATTTTGGGAACTGTAAATTTACCTCGTCCACGAGTCATTCTTTGAAATATCTGAGATTACTTATTTCAGACCAACACCTCTTGTGATCTCTTCTTGTGAAGAAAGGTTTTATTGACAGAAGTGCTTAAGTAGAAAGGTGCTTATTTTTAAATAACCTATGAAGATTTGATCTCATAACGACAGAGTTTAAAAGGTCAGTGCTGTAATAATATTTGTCCTGCAGCGAATGGTTTCTTTCAGAGGTAATCTGATTACCAGCAGCCATCTGGGCCTGCATCAAACTCTGTCTCATTCTTAGTCCTCGTGTCTCTGATCTCACAGCTTTTATTTTTAGATCTTGTTACCTTCTTATCCTCCCAGATTCTCACGATTAATCACAGTTATTTTTTTGTGTGCATTTCTCTGAAGAGTATTTGTTTCTGTTCTAGCCCATTTCAGGCTTTGCCGGCCAATTTCACAATGTCCTCTGTCCAGGTCTTGAGTCCAGCTCATTAAGAAAAGATGCAGATAGAACATTCAACATTCATTATTAGTCAGCGTGTCCTTCCAAGAAATCTGCTAACTGCTGAGTTGATGTCTGTAGTTTTTATTGGCAGTGTGTAGGCTTTTCACGCATTTTGGGTAGAGCTCAGATCAGTGAAACCATTTTCACTAAAGAGGATGTGGACCTCAGGAGTAGAGGTTAAACTGCAACCAGTCATTGTCCAACACTATCTGAAATGAAACTTGACTTCTTGGGAGAGTCCAGACGGTGATGAGGGACAAAAGCTGTGGATAATCTGAATCCTCACAAATAAGTAAAATAAACAAAATTTAAAATAAAAACAATGTGGTAAAGAAGGTATTCAGATCCTTTACCTAAGTTAAAGTGCCAAAACTGCGCTTTAGAAATAAGCTATGAAATATATACTGAGGTAGAACACTTTAGTAAAAGTACTTTTACATACGCTTAACATTAAAGTAGCCAGTACTAAATACAGTTTTGCACTTTTTCATACTTAATGAGTTTTTATTGTATTTCCTGCACAGCTGTGTCCATTACTTGACACATATTTGTTGTTTTGAGGAAGTCACGAAGATGCTGATGTAACTCTTCCTCAAACTTGAAGAGAAAACTTTTATTTACTGCACACATAGCGGCACGTTTTGACAGCAGAAACAAGCTCTCTCATATTTGCCCCTATTTGGAAATACGCACCAAGCTGGCGGGAGGTGTGTTCGATTACGTTGTCGCGCTTGCCGTTGGACTGTTTGTCCACCAGAGAGCGACAAAGAGTCGAAGCTCCGCTGCCGCTCAGGAAGCCGCGAACCAACTCAAGTTGACTGCGTCAATTTAGCCGAGCTGATCAGCACGAGACCGGAAATTCATTATTGCTGTTTTCATAATAGAATCCAACATCGTTTCTTAGACGAAAATGAAGACGGATGCACTCATTTGGATAAGATAGGTGAACTATGACATTTAATTACTAATCTTCACAAAGGTGCATGAATAAAATTATTAGATTTAAGGATAAATTATATGCTACCCAGCTCTGTTTTCTGTCACTTTGCATGCAGCTAAAAAATAGTCCTGATGTGGTGGCATGACCAAAGCGATGGTGAGAGGAGTGGTTTATGCACACACGTCGATACAGACTATACTGAGCGCCTCCAAATATTAATGAATGACAATACAAAATAATACCAAATACAAAATTTCTAACTTATTTTTTTTAGATAAAGAATGAGGAAATGTAGGCTGTGCATCATCTTCAAGTATTTCAAAGATTGAACATCACATATTCAAATTGCTCCAAATACACACTTAAATGCATGCAGAGAGAATATAGCTGTATTGCTGATTTTAACCACCAGGAGCATTACAACCCCAAGATAATCTTTGCTGTCAGGACTTAGTATCAAAATATATAGTCAGTACTCTTTTCTGATTTTCAGTAAAAAAAAAAAAAAAGGAAACAGTGACGATAACGTTATGGTATTACAACTTTTATCATATTATATAATGGTATTATTTTCTAAAGGCAAATTTGCATTTTCTCTTATTTTCTCACTATAATGCACATTTTTTCAAAAAGCCTCAAAATTATTTTTTGTAAGTAATGAATTTCTGATCAGTTCTTCCTGCTGGAAAAGGGTCCATGTGGTTATATAGCCTAGCCCTTAGCCAGGCTTATCCCACTTTTCGGGTGAGCTTTAATATTTTAGGTGAACCAGTCAATAGTCAGTAGCAATGTTTAAAAATCAAATAACTCTGGGCACTCTTCTTTTTCAAATAGCTAAAATGCTTTTATTCTCATAAGACTGTAAAATAACATGAAAAAAAATAATTTCAGCATACAACCCATTTCATGGAAACAATGGCTGTTTGCTAGTGATATTTTCCATTTGTGCTTTTCCACCGACTGGAATCTTCCACTTGTGGTAATATACCAATAGGAATCATCAGCTTGGAAAATGTGTAGGAATCAAAAAATATGTTAACTTCTAAAAAGCTTTTAGCTGATTGAAAATGCTGCTGAAAGAGTGCTAACAAACACTGGAAAGAGAAGTCATGGTTCTCCCAATATTAGCTTCTCTTCATTTTCTCCCTTTTAAATCCTTTTTTTCCACATCGTGCCAATTTATGCTAACAGTGCTCTTTGCTCTTGCACTGCAGACTTATATGTGGCTCCTAGAGTTTCCAAAAATAGAACAGAAGACAGAGCCTTCACCTCTCCTCTGGATCCAGCTCCCAGTTTGGGCTCGGGAAAAAGACAGACCGTCTCTATTTTTAAGATTAGACCTTTTTTTTTCTATATAACCTTATTAGAGGTGAACCAGGTTAGTGTAAAACATCCTTTAATTTTTCTTTCCTGTCTCTTTGCTATTCTACTTTATATTCTTTCCCCCCTCGCCCTCAGCTGGTTACATATATGGGTGCTGAACACGGTTCTCTGTTGGCATTATATTGACAGACAGCTAAGGATAGTTTGATCGCCTGCAGAGAGCATTTGTTGCCAGATGGAGGCTGTGTCCAAAGTATATGGTACAACTGGTCTTGCTGTCTCTCTTGTTCTGTTGTTGGTCCATCAGCCACAGAAACTGATTGTTAAAACAATGGATTACTGTATTTTTTTTGTCTATCTTTGATGTTTTTTCATGTTTCTTCCAATCACGGAGGACTCTGGAATGGGGGAAAACCTGATTCCTCTCCCTGCTCTGGTTCCACCTTTCAACAAATAAGTATTCAGACTACAAACACCACTACACACTGTTGTGTTTTCAGAGAACTGCATGGGAGTATGTTGGAAAAATACCTACTCAAACAGACACAACCACAAAACGATACCCCTTCCTGACTCTTCGGTCCGTCCGAAGGAGTCTTCCTGTTAAAAGGGAGTTCTTCCTGCACACCAGGAAGAACTGTAGTATTTTAGGGTCTTCGTAAATAATATTATGAACAGCATTAACATAAACAATTTAATTGTTTCTGTGGTACTGGTGACATAACCACCTGAGCCCTATGGTCCTGTTTTGGATGCATGGGATGCAACAGGTCTATGCAGAGCAGAATGATGAGGTGTATAAGGTGCAGAAAACCCAAATGTAATGTTCTCCTCTGAGGGTGAAGGGACACAGGAAGTAGCAGTAGAGCATTTTTTCCCTTTATAGACAGGTTAGCAGTGAAGACTAGACAGGGAACAGAGTAAGAGACACAGCAAAGAACTGGGGTCAAACTTCAACCTTGTTTTAACTATAGGACATATGAGTACCTGCTCAACCAGTGAGCTAAACTGGTGCCCAAATATGGGACATTTAAAATCTCTGCCAGACTGCTTCCAAACAGCAGCAGAGACAAAAAAAACCCCAAAACAAAACATTGTGACACTGTAGCCAAAGTGCTTGCTCACAGGGGGTCATATGATTGTTGGGTTTTTCTCTGTATGTATTATTGTAGGGTCTACCTTACAATATAAAGCTCCTTGCGGCTATTGTTGTTGTGATTTGGCGCTGTATAAATAAAACTGAATTGAACTGAATTGAATCCTGGAAACATTCTTTCTCAAATAATTTTTAATGGAAATATAGCTGAGTATAATATCATTTAACTCATGCAAATACTCCAGTCAGTTTGTTCTTACCATTGCATGAACTGGCATCTTGTTTAAAAAATGTATATAAAACCAACTTTATGCACTTAGTTGGCTGGTCAGGGAAAAATGCTAAGGCAGTGCTTAGGCTAAATAAATGGCCGTTTAATAGAAAACCAAAGGTTGCAACTTTTTCTTTTTTGAACGTAGACAATGTCAAAGCTTTTATTGTGAAAATCGCAAAAGGAAGTGGCATGTCGTAGCTCAACTGGCTTGTTTATAGGAGCGCAGAGCGCGGTAGCTGTCAGAGAGAGGGAGGGAGAGAGAAAGAGAGATAGAGTGAACACCCACCCAGGCTTCCTCGGTTCTTTATATCAAACCCTCCGTCACTCGGCGCCTCCTAAAAGGCACTTCTCCGCTCCACCGGCCGTCTCGCTGTTGGGCGGACCTGCACTTTTTTTACGCACATTCAGCCCGAACTAACCGCGAATCTTCGGAGTTCATTAACAAGAAGAAGCGAGAGACAGGGGAGAGACATGGCCACGACAACCTGTACGCGATTCACAGATGAATATCAGCTGTACGAGGAGCTGGGGAAGTGAGTATCTGTCGCTGTTTCTCTGTCAAAATTGACGTATTTATTATTTTAGTTGTGCATGTTTGCGGTACAGCTGTCTGCTAGAAAGTGTAGTGTAGTTGAAATGTAGGAGGAGGGCAGGTTTCCAGGCAGTGCAGAGCTGAGCGAGTCTGCAGGCCAGCAGTGTTGAGCGTGTGCGCGCTCTGATGGTGCGCGTGTGTGTGCGCCTTTTCGGGGATGACAGCTCTCAAAGTACACCCCCCCCCCCCCCCCCCTCTCTCTGTTTAAGCTCACCAAGTGTTTTGTTTGTTTCCTGATCATCACGAGAAACGGACGTCAGAGGCAACAATATTTGCAAAAACGTTGCAACGTTTTTGACGAGTTCGCTCGTTTCACGGTGAAACACGGAGAAACGTGGGGTGTCAGCAGAGTCCTGTGGTGTAACCATTTGAACCACAGATGAAAAGAAGACAACTGCGGTTTATGGAAAGTGCAGTTGCACGCTTTTTTTTTCTTTTTTGAAGACGGAGAGTCGAAGTTTACAGAGAAAAACTAAGGGTTTCACATATGACAGTTGCGGGTATGACCAAATATCAAATTCCTGTCTTCTGCAAAGCTATGCAATAAATATCCGATCAGAAAACCCTTTAAGACTGCATCTCGATTGACCATTTTGTCCTGTTTTATTGCATTGGTTTGAAGTGTGTGTGCTTTACTAACCTTTATATGAACAAACAGCCTTTTTTCCCTAGAAGACATTTTTTTTGCAGCACTATGGTGGCAGATTACACCAGCTAAGATATTCTGCAGTGCAGCAGCAAGCAAAAAAAAAATAAAAAAAATCCATCCGATAAAAGCCGATCTGTCAAAACCATAGGAATCATACGTTATCATACTGTAGGAAAAAACAATCATATGGCAGTGCATATGCAAAATATATTCTAGGTACTATTGTTGTTGTGGAAAGTTTTGATACCATAGGGAATTAAAAGTACTAAATACGGAAACTGAACTCATATTGTTTCATTATTTGTGTAACTAAATACTTCTGTGTATAATAACAGATGGAGGGAAGGGAATAGGTATGTAATATGTCTGAACCTAATCTTTGAACATGACACACGGTGTGTAGTGTGTAGCCCTTAAAAGGGCTGGGCAGTTCATTAAATGTTATTTTAAGTTATGGTTGTGGTGTCCCGTAATTATAAAAAACAAATTATTCGTGATTTAAAAAAAAAATACAAATTAATTGTTTTGCATCGATGCTCTCATTTTCTAGTCATTTAATGACCCAACACACACTTTCCTGTCCAGCAGTGGCTGTTGCTTCTTCCCAGAAGCATGTTTAGTTTAGTTGTTATGTATCAATTTTGTTATATTTTCGTATTTAATTGGAATTCTACACACCAGCCACTTTGTTAGGTACACTTGTTCACCTGCCCAAATGTTTAATCAGCCAATCACATGGCAGCTACTTGAATTACGCTTGAAGTTGAAACTGGGCATAGTCACCTCTAGGGTTTACAGAAGATGGTCCGAATAAGAGAAAATATCTAGTGAACGGGATTCCTCTGGATGAAAATGCTTTGTTGATGCCTGAGGGCAGAAGAGAATGAACAAGTGCTTTTGAGTTGACAGAAAGGCTACAGCAACTCAAATGACCGCTTGTTACAACCTCTGAACCTTGGAACGCACAACATGTTGGACTCGAAGTAGATGGGCAGACACAGAGTTCCAGTCTAACCAGCTAAGAAGAGGAAACTGAGGCTACAGTTCACAACTGACTGGAAAACTTCTGGCTGGTCTGATGAGTCTCAGTTTCTCTTGTAACATTCAGACGTTAGGTTTAGAATTTGGTGTAAACAACATGGAAGCATGGATCCATCCCGACTCATATTAACAGTTCAGTAATTGTGTAATGGAGCAGGGGCATATTTTCTTGGCATACTCTGGGCACCTTAGTACCATCTGAGCATCCTTTAAATGCCACAGGCTATCTGAGTATTGTTGCTGACCACTTCCACCACTCTGGGACCACAGTGTACCCATCTTCTGACAGCTGCTTCCAGCAGGATGGTGCACCATGTCAGTGCAGCTCAGATAATTTCAAACTGCTTTCTTGAATGTGACGATGAGCTGAGTGTGGTCAAATGGCCTCCACAGCCACCAGATCAGAATCCAAGATAGCTCCATTGGGATGTGGTGGAGCGGGGGATTTGCATCATTGATGTCCACCTGTGATGCCACCGTGACCAAAATATCTGAGGACTGTTTCCACCACCTTGTCTAATCTATGCCACCAAGAATTAAGGCAGTTCTGAAGGCTGAAGGGATTCAATTTGGTTAATCAGTACTCATTTTAAATAATCACAATTTAATCACGATGATTATGAGAGATAAAAAAAATTAATATAGAGGCAAACAAAACTTTTGGTGATTTCATTACAGTAGGTGATCTACACTTGGCACGGGGCAAAGGAGTAAAGGGGACAATTTCAAATCATCCTTCTGTGTCTATTGTTTACTTTGTTGCTGCAGCCCGTCATGCATCTTGTACTGGCATTATTTGATTATCATTCATATCACTCGTTATGTACTGCTAGCTTGATTTGCCTAATGCTGTTTATTCAGCCACCACAGTGATGACAACTTCAATGAGAACACAGAAACAGCCAAGTTATCTGGAGTGAAGTGCAGTTAATGTTGTGTTAGCTTTGTGGCTCTGACAGAATAGAGACTGAACTATGCTGTCATTGAGGAACACTGGAAAAGACCCTAGTGCAGGGCTGTCAAACATAAGGCCTGGGGACCAGAATTGGTCGGACAAAGACTTTAATTTTTTTTTTTTTTTTTTTTTTACAATAGATCCACAGGTAAAAACAAAACTGCATTTCTTTCATTTAAGTGGTGCTGACAGATTTATTTAATTTACTACAGCAGCATTTCTTTATGATGTTGAAAAATTGAGATGTGCTGTTGAAATTGCACTTCGTTTTCTTATGTTAAGATCTCTCAGTGAATAAATGTTTAGTTAATCTTCTTTACACAGACAGAAAGGGGAGTTTCACTGGTCTGGCCACTTACGATCAAAGTGGGCTGTATGTGGCCCTCGATGTAAAATGAGTTTGACGTCCCTGCTCTAATGTAATCCACCTCCGTGTTCCAAAGATTATATAATGAAAGATATTTTTCTTTAAGTTTTATTAGCTGTTGCATGATGATGTATAAACATGGAAATCGTGTTTTTCTTGGACTTTGTTGGCTTGAATCTTTAATCTATTTAAAAACAATGGAAAACGAGCCATGTTAAAGTATTCTTTTAATCTATTACGTGTTGTCCTAGATTTATATTATTTACAGGCCTGTGGAAAGATAGCATGATTATTCATAGGTGCGGAGAGACTTTTTAAACATGACGGCATAGTACTATTTTGTACATTTGGAGTGTTAACAGGTGTTTGTGACAGCTCATTTGATGTCTCTCTTCAAAGGCTGGTAAAATACGCACCTAATATGCAAATATGTCAAGAAAAAGTCAAGATTCATTGAAGGATTAATAAAAGGAACTGAAAAGATGCGTCACTAGAAGCCTTTGATTTTGAATATTTACATTCAGTCCTTGCTAACTTAACTGCCATCTTTTTGAGCCAGTTTTATCTGTGATTGATAATGAGAAACAGAAAGTTAGATAAAAAGCATATCTGGTATTTTACCATATCGTGGTGATGATGGGTTTTACAAAGCACACTTAATGCAGGGACTTGTAGCAGAGAGGTAAATTAGTGATTAGTTTATATGAATATTTTTAAGTCATGAATCTAGGTCGCCATTTCAATTTCATGCACTGCAACTGCTGTGAAGCTAATCTAGCCACGGCTGCCATCCATAGTGAAGTGCAATCTATGAATTCTTCAGAGTCTTCACTTACAGGAGGGGAGTGTATATACTCAAGTCCTGTTTCCTTGGTGGGTTATTGTTATTGAGCGAGCATAAATAGACAGAGTCATCGTCTATGTGACTGACTGCTTGTAGAAGACACGGGGCTCAGACTAATTTACAACACTGCATCCTTCCCATTCTCTTTTCATCCCATAAGTAATAAATACTGTTCGCAGGGATCATTATGCCAGCGTAGCTCCAATGCCTCCTGAACCCTATGAGATTTCATTCTATGGTGCCGGCTGTTGATTTGGAAAAGAAAAAAGACATTACAAAGACTGTAACTTATCAAATGCATTGGTTTCGCTGTGTTGAGATAAATCTCAACTTCTACCAGAAACTACCGGCTTTGAAGCTCTGGGTGCATGAGGGACTAAGCTGCACCCCCCGGTATGCAAAAAGCTTTTTCTGTAGGCCCATCTTATTATTCACCCAGGCACCTAAAGCTTGGAGGAAGGAGTGCAGGTGTGAGTGGCTTGGCATCCTTACGGTAACACTCTCTGGAACTTTGTAATACTAATCCAACATCTGAGGAGAGCTAATGATTGTGTGCTCACTCTCTGCTGGTGTCACTTTCTTAGCAGGACTTGTGACATTTAAGCTCGGTCCTTTTGCTTTAGTGTGCTTAGCCCGTTTGTTACAAATATTGCCAGGCTTGTTTTAATAGAAACACCACAGCACCGATTGAGGTGTGCTAAACACTGGCTCCTGGTTAGATAATGCTTCTGTGTTTGTTCTTGCACAGAAGTAATGCACATCATTGCTTAAATTGGTCAAATTGATCTCAATTAGAACACAGATAACAAGCTAAACAGCTTGAAGAACAATAACGTGAACAATCGCAGAGGCTTGAGTGTAGCTTGTGTTTGTCCTTCTGCTGCACAGCTGCTAAAAAGAAGTCTGTAACAGCACAAAGGCTTTTGAAAGACTTTTGAAGACTTTTTAAACAAATTTTTTGTTGTTTGTCTCAGTTAGGCTTGAAACCTAAGAGTATAGATTTACACACCACACAGTATTTAATTCTTCCACATCAGAGGGAGACTGTAACAGCATACCAGAAGCTCAAACTTATCCAGTTACAAAACCCTTCACTTCTGCAGGCACCAGTGTTTTTCCCTCAAAAATAGTTTAGGCATGTTTAAATCTCTCCATGTCAACTTTCTGGATGTCAGACCACAGTTGTGATTCATGACCTGTTACCCCATTTAACCGTCTATGTGTGTTAAAGCATATTTAGTCCAGACGTTAGATACTTACCTCATGGAGTATGAACTTTCCAAGCACAGCTGTGGAGTTTGGTGTCAGTAGCATATGTGTTTGTTTGTGTGTGTGACTAGTGAGTTTTTTGCTTCAGGCGAGTTGATTCTTTATCAGAATTCTGATTGACAGTAATGACCTTGACGTTGGGGCATTAAATGCACTTCAGCTTGTTGTTGAAAAAGTGATGAAATGCCCTTTGTATTCTAGAGTTTGTGCCTTTTTATATAGAAGTTTACCCCAGTGTCAGGTCAGCTGGCCTTCACCTTTGGCACTGACTTTGTTGGCTGTCTGTAACTATCCCAGTATGAAGGCTGACTAGTGGCACCATTCAACATCAGACTGTTTCACACCCAACTAAATCAAAACCAAGGCTGGACAGGACTGTGTAGTCTTGTCCAGCCTTGGTTTGTATAAGTATATTCAAACATTTGTTTTTGGTTGAGCGTTTATTGAAATTAATGGTTATATTTTGCAGAAATGCATAGATGTAATAGCAAAATTTGGCTTTGGACACTAAAACGAAGGTTTAGATGAGTTGGCAGTAATTCAGCTTTCATTCAGTTTAATTTGATTTATATAACTCCAAATCACAACAACAGTTGTCTAAAGGCACTTTATATTATAAGGTAAAGACCCTTCAATAACACAATACAGTATTATGATTTGATTTTGTGTTTGACTAAACGTGCCTAAACAATACTGAACTTTTGAATCTGGTATGTCAAATATATTGTGTGTTAATTTATACTGGTGGATCTAAAAGGAAAAAAACAAATTCTAAACATCTGTGACGGCGCAGTGAAAAACATTCAGGTATTGGGGCGACATGTGCTGTCCTACAGATGGTCGTTCTCTTTTTCGCTCTCTCTCATTTTTAAAATGTATTATCATTAGTTTTGAGGGGAATATTCTGCTTATTTACTTTTTGCTATTTATTTATTTATTTATTTTGGATTAAAGTAAGACCGACAGTATTTGAAGGTACAAAACATAAGGTGCAAAGACATCATGCTTAAATGTCACAATAGGAGACCTGCCCATAGTCCAGACCTGTCACCCACTGAAAACATTTGGTACATTACAAAACAAAGAAATAAAACATATAACGCAGGAATAAGAACACAAACTACACCAGCAGGTCTCTATGGGTTCCAGGTACAAGACAGTTGGAAACACGGTTGTAAGTGAAACAAATTTTAAGCTTTATGTCCTGACAAAAAGAAAATCATATTCATGCATATCAAACAACATAATATTGATATTGATATATCCGTGATGGGCTAGTGTTGGCTGATAATATGGGCTATGTGACTCTACATCTAATGTGTTTGAGAGACCAGTTTAGCTCTTACATTTTACCAATTTACCTTTCGACATCCCACATGTGTTCGCATTACTTGTATCCTGACTGGAGATCTCATGGGATCTTATTAACTAAGCAGCAAAGTGTTTAATGTGTCCACGGTGAACATGAAAAGTGTTATCAGTTCTGTTATGTTCTGAGTCTGAAAAATGCTCATTCTGCAAAGTTGTGTGCAAATTTGTTCACTCAGCAAAACCTTCACCATGCTCATTATTATCCAAGGTCCATAACCACTCAAGAATTTGCAAGAGAACAATGGTCTCAACTTGTTAATTTATGATAAAGAAATGAAGTGTTGTTTCAGCTGTTAGTTTTTTTTTTCTGATAGAGTTGTCCTATGATAACCATGCATGAAATGTTAGTCAATGGGTTTTTTTTCTGTGTTTTCCAGGGGAGCATTTTCAGTGGTGCGCAGATGTGTTAAGCTGTGCACAGGACAGGAGTATGCTGCTAAAATAATCAACACCAAAAAGTTATCTGCAAGAGGTGAGCACAACTTATTTCAGTGTTATATCACATATGCATCCAGTTCTATTGAATCACAGCTTCCATGGGAGCCAAAGTGTGATCTCAAACAACACCACTGTTTCGATATTTAACTGTTAATTCATGAGCTAAAAGTACAATTTGCAACCATTCAAAAATGACTAAGTTGTTCATAGCTTCTCTGTCCCAGTGGTCACCACCCCCACCTGTAGTGTAGACAGTTATATAAGCAAAATGTAGCAGCAAAATTTGGTTTCCTTCTCAGATGCCACTTCATAGGACAAACTTTTAATTTCTTATAAATCATGTCTGTTTATAAGAAATGGAGGAAGCTGGAAAAGCCCTAGCAGCAGTAGAAACAGCACTGGTATGGTGATGTGACAGTCATACAGTAGGTTTGCTCAACACTGGTTCACCTTTTACACTACCCTGTTTCTGAGTTGTGTTGAGGAACCCCTGGAGAACAAATTGTAGAGTATTGTTCGTGTGCCCTATATACGACTGCAGGAAAGATCGTAGCAGTAATTGTCTTTAAATCAAGTCCAAAGAGTTCAACGTAAATCAGTCAGGACCATTAAAGTCGAAGCTATTTTCAGCTGCAGTAATTTCTATTTAGCTGTATGCGCTATTCTGGGATCTTCCTGCCCTCTACATGCATACATGCAAATGTGAAAAGCAAAGGCGGGCAGAAGAGAAGTAAAACTCAGCACAGCAGAGAACAGAGCAGGCATCACTGATAACCAACCCTATACACACTACTTATCTTGAAACCATCTTGTTTAGTTGTTTAGCTGCAATTCATATTCTGCTGCATGTGTTGCAGGATAATATGGGCGTATCAATAAATCAGTCAGTCTTCAAATACTGGCTTGTATAATAATGTAAAGTGAAAAGGTTTTTCTATATATTGGGATTTTGTTTCTTCTGAATAACATAGACTCTGTAACCACCGTAATTAGTGTCACATGCTACTCAGCCAGTAATGACTTAAGCCAAAGCCAAGGCTAAATGCCTTTGCCACCAAAGCCAGTCGAGCACCACTGTGGTCGCCGTGGCAATTTACACCACCACTTGCCCAGTGTAAATCTCCTGCTGCCCTTGCAGCCTCGTAACTGGAGAACCACTGCCGTGGCCCTGCCAGGTGGCACCACACTGTCACTTGACTGTTACCCTGCCTTGACATACGCTCACCAACGGATTGTGTGTTAAAATGTTGAGTGTGGTAGAAAAGGCATTTTAACAGGCATGAAGCAGAGGGCTTGATCCTGAAATGTCTGTCCTTATCTGCCTTCTCTCCCAAATGTTACCCTCAGTTCGGCTTGTCAGTTTGTAGATGTTAATTTTCTTACCAAACCATTGTTAAAGTATCAGTGGCGTATGCAGACAATTTAAAAAAAATTATACTTTGTGTGTTCACGATTATGTGAGCTTCTTAAAGGTCAGGCTCCTGGGTATAAAATTCAATAATAATGTTTGAAAATATTAGACTTGAATGTTTATATAGTCAGGTTAAACTCATGTGTGTTCATCTCCTTTACTAGGCAGACACTTGGAAACAGTGCAGTGTAATAAATAAATGAGATGATGTTATGATGCACTTTTAGCATTGTATTTCAGCATACTATTTCCAGCTCCAGCAGGCATCAGACACAAATGAGCATTGCTACTGTCACTCATAACTCATAACATTTTGTGCAGTGAAATTACAAATGTGTTTCTGATTTCAAACATTACGAGGGTGGTAGAGGGTATATGATCTGAGCATCTGTATTTATCTTTCTTACTAAGCCGTAACGAAAATATAGTCTAATATTAAACTTTGCAGACAAGCTTTTTATAAAAATTTAAGTTTCTATGAAAAATAGAAGTCGACTGCAACAAACAT
The DNA here is from genome assembly GCF_057381845.1 of Rhamphochromis longiceps. NCBI lineage: Eukaryota > Metazoa > Chordata > Actinopteri > Cichliformes > Cichlidae > Rhamphochromis > Rhamphochromis longiceps. The sequence continues at coordinate 39,779,457 of NC_140568.1, read as the reverse complement.
TGTTCTAATTGTGGTGTCACATTATTCTTGACAGTAATTGTATCTCATTTTTTGCCTGCATTTTATTGCATTGTGCAGCATTTAATGAGATTAAACCCATCCTAGATTATCCGGCCTCTATTAACTGCAAGAGGCTAGCAGTTAATTCTAGAGATTGGTTTAATGAGACTTAAAGTTACACATACACAGACACACAGAGTATAAATACACTTCCTATAGATTATGCTATCATTGGACTTCTGCATAATTTCACTCCAGCTGCTTTATCGGGCAGTGCAGCTGCTTTCCACCATTTTTCAGAGGCACAGTGTAATCTCTCTGCTTCAACATTTGATAGGGTGACTGATCTGACCTGACTGAGCGGTGCGCGAGGCCCGTGCTGCGCTCCTTACTAATGGATGAGCCATGTTCTGTGAAATAGCAGGGCTATGCTAGAGCCAACAGAGCTGCTGCATACTACTTCTACTCAAAGTCCTTTTTATAGCTCCATGACCTTTGTGACATGGGCTGCTGCTGCATTCACGCTTTATGGCAGCCCTGATGGCTTGCTGCTCTACTTTATAAGTGGGATTTGGTTTAGGCCTTTTATGATGTTGTAATATTTCTCAGGCAGCAGGTAGGGTCGGTGAGTTTACAGCCCTGGTTTCACCAACTTAAGAGGAGCGTTTGTTTAGGATCAGCAGATGGAGATGGTAGCTGAGGGGAGGGTGGGGTCATCAGAGCAAAGGCACCCCAGGCATTTGGCAGCTGAGGGCCATGCGCCTGTACGCCTACATGCCTTTAGCACGGGATACTCATCTGACTCTCCCTCTCTTTCTCTCAGACACACATGGGCAGATATTCAGACAGCCACAGCAGAGAAGCAGTGTCTGAGATGCAGGCAGTCAACTGGACAGTGAACTCTATCAAGAAACTATTAGTTACAACCAAAAAGTGTCACAATTCGTTGGTTGTTGTAGTCATAACGCTTGGTTCACACACTGAACATTCAAATTTATGAATAGAGTAGTAGTCGGGCTTCTCATTACATCTTCCCACCACCCCACCCTGCCGTTCCCTTTTCCAGCCGACAAACGGTTAATGCCAATCCAACACATGTCAACAGGAAATATAGGGCAGGTCTGCTGGGCAAGGCTTCCAGCCAATCATAGGACTTGTTTATTGGCAATGATCTCTGGACAGTGGATGCCAGAGGTTCCTGTATGGCCATGTAATTATATCATGATAGAGTAGAGCTTGTGTGTCTGTGTGTGGGGGGGGGGGGGGGGGGTTGATGTTCACCTGCAATGCAGTAGAAGTGATCTGACCTGGTTTTGGCCAGTGAGCTTTGTGTCAATGTCACATAACCAGGGCAGATATAGTCAACTAAAGTGATGAGACTTAAACCCGAGTGTGAAATCAAATCACTGTGGCTGCAATTACAAATGTAAATAATTCAAGATGTGTTGGTACTTTTTCTGTCAATTCACACTCTGTTTATATGGAAGTATTTCACCCATTATGTAATTATGTAATGTCATGTAATGAGATTACAAGTTCAGGTGTTTCACTGGAAAAATGATGCTTTCTTAATCATATTACTCTCAGGAATCCACTTAGATTTCTATATACATGCAGCCCCTCTGCACCACCACTGTCATGCTTCACCTTAAACTCAGAGGCTGCTTTTTGATGCTGTGCTTCTGTAGGATCTATAGGATATAGGAAACTTTTCAATCCCCACTCCACATTTCCCTGCTGGTAGGGCTCACGCTGTTACGAGTCAAGTGTTCCGAACAGTGGTTATATCTGGCTGTCTTTGTGGCTGTCTTTTTACATCTCCTCCCTCTCTAGAGACTTAAGTCCTCACTGGTGATGATTAACCCAAATATATTCCTCTCCTCTGCTCTCTTCTCCTTCAGCATGAAGATTCCCACTGATTTCACTGAATGTTGTCCTTGGGTTATCCTACTCTGTGCATGTGTTCTTGTCCTTGCCTTTCTTCCTTACCCCACTCTCTGGTCTCATTTCTTATTTACCCTGCTGCTTCTGACTGACCGGCACTTTGAAAGACTCATTAAATGAATATTTTAAGCAGGCTGCACTAAAAGAGCCGCACGGCCACAGTTGCTGACAGTCAAGTAATTACAGTGAGAACCACACAAGGAAGTTCTCATTTGATCTTGTTTGTGTGTCATGTTTTTACAAAAGAGTACTTTTTTTTTTTAAACCCCAGAGCGAATGCATTTTGGACCAGCTTTTACGTTTTCAGCATATAACTGTAAACTGCAATAATTAATTAAAGTCCAGAAACAAGTGTAATGTTGGACACGTTTCAAGATACGTGTTTAGGGTTTTTCTGACTAGAAATGGGCCTTTGGGAGTGAAAGGGTGGGGGTTGGAGCGCCTTACTTAACAGAAATCAGTGCATTTTATATTAGGTGGAGGGCCAAAAAGGCCTTTTTTTTTTCTTTTCTCTGTGGAATAAAAATTCTTGGTGTTTTAAATGAGTGCCGTTATGCTCACGTCCTGCTCCGTGTTTTTATTCTGACTCTACTGGAGTAGCTATGCACAACTCAGATTTCACAGTAATCTTCATTTATCTTATAATTGGTTGTTTCTTTATCTGAAACGAGTTGTCTCAAATCTTTCGTCCGTTCCTTTTGGTTAACTTTCTTTGAAAACTCGCCACATGTATTTACATCACCAACAGCCTAAAGCCTGTTAATAAAAGGCAGCATTGTTCTGTTCTTTTATCTTATTTATGCCAGATTATGATCCTATTATCTAAATGACAGAGCAGGACTAGTCTGAAGGCCAGGCAACGTTTTTCCAATATTTTATTGTTTAGTTTTGGCCATCCAATCGAACTGTAGCATCAGTGTCCTATTCTTAGCAGACAGGAGTGGTGTCTAATGTGGATTTCTGCTGCTGTAGGCTTTATGCTTCTGTTATAACTTGTTGTGCATTCAGAGAAACCCTACAGGTGGTATTGCGGGAAAAATCCCAGAAGATCATCAGATTCTGAAATGAGACCAGTCTGTCTGGCACCATTTGAACAATGACATGTTCAAAGTCACTTAAATCACCTTTCTTACTCATTTTAATGCTCGGTTTGGTCTTCTTCACCAAGCTTGTCTGAGTGCGCTGAGTTTCGGCCATGTGATTGGCTCATTTGCATTAATGAGCAGTTGAGCAAAAGATGAAATTAAGAGTGAGAATATATTAAAATTGTAACTAGATAACAAAAATGCACATGATAATCTTCTTATATGATCTGCCACTACATCAGCTGTCCCTACTTAGAATAGTTTCTACCTAGCTAAATACGTAAACACAATTATGAAAACAAATGGAGCTCTCGGCCTTACAGTAAATCTATTTAAGTAAATGTTTAGTGTTGCAGTAGCTCTGGCAAATCTCCCACCATTTATACATGAGAGAAGGTACCTTTTATAAACCGGGTTTTTAACTGTCAGTTACATATCAGTTTTATTCTGATACACTACATGCAATACGTAAATAAAATTACATTAATCTCCATAGTTCTTGTTAAACTACGCTGACCCCTCATATGCAGTACTAAAAATACTGTCGTACAGTTGAACCTGATAGCTGACTTCTTCTTTGGTACACATATACACACACACACACACACACACACACACACACACACACACACACACACACACACACACACACACACACACACACCACAAGGTTATCACACACACTGCAGACTGTATAGACAGTTATCAGTTGTGTCCTCTTTTATGCAGGGCAGTTGAGAAGAGCATCTGTTATGAGTGTTCTGCCATGGGAAGGTCATCTGTCATACACAATTTTTTGCTGTAGTGTTATCTGCCGGTCTGATAAAGCTCTGATAAAAGACCTGATAAAAGACCATGTTCATTTCAGGGGAGGTCGTGTATCTCATCCTCAGTTATCCTCCATCTGTAAATCATATGATGAGTTTTTTTTTTAATTACCTCACCTCACAATGCCAAATGAGTTTTAAGCAGAAACAAGGCAAGAAAAAAAGCCCAGTAATGACATATGTGTTATATTTCAATAGATCTTTCAATACTTGATATCACAATATTAATAATAAAACTGTCCCACGTAGATGATGGATTGATAACAAAGGCACAGATGGTAGACGATAGATGATGCACCACAGCAGCTACTGTGAGCCAATTCTGTACTTGCAGAGTAATATTAGCAGATGCCACTGATAGAATGAAATGCGATGCGAGTGCCCATGACAAGTTTTCCAACACTTGACATTAGTATGACAGATAACATCTGGGAGTGCTAAACACAAGCTGAGAGTTGGTAGTTTTTAAGAGTCAGTCAGATACAGTTCAACTGCAGTGAAAGCTTGCACGATCGCGCAGGAATGATAGCCTTATTTAAAGTGCTAATTTGCAATAGGTCTCTCCCAGTAAATCACAAACATTGTAATCGGTGTGTTTCTGAGTAGGTCAGATGTGAATCCATGTTTTGAAAAGATGAAATTCAGTCCCATTAAAATGCAGTTTGTTACACATGGACAAACAAATAAATGGGAAAAAAATATTCAGTGAGTTCATAGCCTCAAACAAAAACCAAATGTGAAGAATAAATGACTAGAGTTAAAAAGAAAAAAAAAAGTAGCAGGCAGTGATTAGCGGTGTCTTATTGTTTCAACAGAAAGACAGCAACCAGGCTTTGTGCATATTAAACGTCCTTGTATTTTTTTCTCTCCTTCCTTTTTCCTCCTCCTCTCCTGTCCCCCTTCAACACTCCTCCACTCCTTTCTCCGCCTCACTCCTCTCATCTTCTGAGACTATAATCACCACGCTTACACTTCACTGTCACTCCACAGTGCCAGTGTGAATGTGTGCACTTGAGTTTTGCCAGTCTGTGTTCTCTTAAACTCGTACAGATTGTACGCGTGTGGGTGCAACCTATGCATATGTACGTTTGTGCTGACAGTCACGCTTTGTGGATCCGGTGATCCACCCCCTGTGTGTACGTGTGTCTGTATGTGTGTGTGCTTTATATGCCTGCTGTGACTTGCACGATAACCCTGTAATGCATGTTGGTTAGCATCAGTAATCTGTTATGTAAAGGGACATGCTGATGTAAATATTTTAGCTGCATACATACATAGTGTGTCTTGAAGTATATATGCTCATATATTTGTACTTCCACTCACAGTAAATTACACCCACCGATCACTTCGTTAGTTGCACCTTGCTATGATCCTCTTTTCTCTTCAGAACTGGCTTAGAGTCAGAGATTTTGGTCTGTGTTGACATGTCAGCATCACACATTTCCAGCAGATATTTTCATCTGAGCATCCACGATTGAACTCTGCTGTTCCACCCATCGACGTAACTTTGTACTGAACATAGGAGGGGTCAAGATCTCTGTCTAAATAAATAAATACATCTGGATAAAGATGATTAAACATGCAACTATTTTGCTGGTAATACCTGAAAAGAGTAAAGAAAATCAAGAGCCTATTTATGCAAGATCATTCACAATTTTATTGGGGGGGTTATATTGGTTGGGTCTGATTATTGGGGGGTCATAACCCTCTAACCCCCCTGGAAATTACGCCCCTGGTTCCACCACAACCCAAAGATGCACTATTGGATTGATTCAGTTCAGGTGAAGGAAACCACCAGACATGATTTCAGCTTTGTGACACTGTATTTTATCCTTAAAGTAGCCATCAGAAGATGTGTAGATAGCGGTCATAAAAGAATAAACATGGTCAGCAGCAGTAGTTGGTATGCTCTGGTGTCAAAATGCTGCTCAGCCAGTACTGAAGCTCAGAAAATATCCCTATAAAATAATTCCCACATCATTTCTTTATTGATATAACACATCCACTGTGGAACCACTGTTTCATGTTGTTTGCACCAAATGTTGCACAGACACACCAGGCAACAAATTTTAGTCTCAAAGTAGTTTTCTTTGCAAACAGGAACGGCAGGCAGTGTGGTCTTCTGCTCCTTCCTGCATTCAGAGATGCTCTTCTGCATATCTTGGTTGTAATAAGTGGTTATTTGAATTACTATTCTCTTCCTTCTGGGTGGAAGAATTATGGCTATGCTCCTTTGAAGTCTGGGAGTAACAAGGTATCTTCTCCTAGTGAACCGCTGCTCATTTTCTCTTTACGGGACCAGTCTTTGTAAACCCCAGAGTTGGTTGTGTGGGAAAATCCCAGTAGATCACGAGTTTCTGAAATATTCAAAGTTCAAAGCCACTTAAACATAATATATTAAATTTATGTTGCATTATGGAGAAAAATGTAACACACACACAAAAATTCAGCAACATTATTTAAATTCAGTTTGGTGTTTTATAATTTGAACAACTTGTATTTTTGCTAAATATTCATGCTCAGTTTTTACATAGACTCTTGAATTCATGGACACGAAAAATGCTTTGTATGGATGGATATTTATTTGATCTTTTTGACCTTTTTTTTCATTTTTCATTCATTTTTATTTATTTATTTATTTTTTGTGCAGTTTTATGTTTAAGGAAATATTGTTTTTCTTGTGCTCTAAATGACCAGAAAACAGTTATGTTGTCAGTCACCAATACAGAAACTTGCTGAATCTTGTGGGCCTTAGTGAAGATCACCCATTAAACTATGGAGTAAAACAAGAATGTGTTTGTTTGTTTTTTTTAAATTATAGTATGTAGCACTGGAATCCACCTTGAGCCTTCTTAGTTTAAAACTTGGAAGAACAACACGCCTTATTATGTTTCACTTTTTCCATATTTTACACCCACTGGGTTCCTTTGCGTTCTCTTCGTCCTTTGTGACACGAAACCATTTTCTAAACTGTTTTTGACACATTTGACTTTATCGTCCTAAAAAGCCTTCTACAATATAGATATAACATATTTATAACCCAAGTTTAACAATAACTCTGACATACCTCTCTCTCTTTTGTTGCGCCTCAGATCACCAGAAGCTGGAGCGAGAGGCTCGTATTTGTCGTCTGTTGAAACACCCCAACATCGGTGAGGACACGCTTTTCTTATTTTCAACCCACTGAAAATAATTTGAAAATAATTTAAATGAGTTTGAATCCATTTAAAAGTAAAGACCAGTTTAGATTTGATTAACAGTCTTTTATTCCTGATACAGAACAATTTCTTTTTTTTGCCAAAACACACACTTAACATTTTTTATTAAAAGATCCAATAGAAGTATATAGTTTTATTCATTTGTTGTTTAAACCGAGCCCTGTATTGCCAGAAGCTCCTACCCTATTGTAAACACATATGATGTAAGACTCAATTATTTTGACTCCCTGTGGTTTCTACCCCACGCGCACTCTCACTATCTCTTTATCTCACCTTTTTCCTTTAAAAAAAAACAACAACCAAAAACTTAAAATGCAGCAGTCATCCCCAGTGTTTTTCAGAAACTCTTTGAATAACCATCATAGCTTGAATGCTCCAGCTACACAGAGCCCAGGTATCACTTTATCTCTCTCAATCTCTCTTTTTTTCTCTCGCAGTTCGTCTTCATGACAGTATATCAGAGGAGGGCTTCCACTACCTCCTGTTTGACTTGTAAGTCATCGTCATCGTCGTCATCCTCTCCTCTCTGCTCCTCCTCATCCCTTTTCATCTTCTGCCCCCCTTTTCTTTTAGCTGCTGCCTCTCAGTTTTCCCAGCTCTTCCATATACATATACAATTGCATAACTCTCTCTTATATTTGCCCCACCACCACCACCACTGCCACTATCACCACCCACGCTATCCACATCTATCTCTCAGCAATTCCCTCTAGTTTCCATGGTAACGGTGTGGGAAGGGGGGATGAAGTGAAGGAGGATTGGGGGGGAAGGGGGGAGCTGTAGAAAATAAGAACTGAAGTAGGAATCCTTGATTTGAAGCATTTATAACCACACACCACCATCACTACCTCCTCCTTCCACTCCAACCATTCCAGCTTTCCTAAATAAATGTGTGTGTGTCTGTGTGTGTGTGTGTGTGTTGTCTGCTTTTACAGGGTGACCGGAGGTGAACTATTTGAGGACATCGTAGCCAGAGAGTATTACAGTGAGGCCGATGCCAGGTAGGAGCGCAGCCTTCACTCCTGTATGTGGGGCTTCTCTTTGCCCTTAAATGGTCTTTGTCCTCTGTTGTCTTCTTGTCTGTTTTTTTTTTTTTTCTTTGATTGTACATGTTCTTCCTCTTCTTTTGTGACTCTGCTCTACTCTTCCTTCCCCTCTTCGTCTCACTGTCCTCTCCTCTTACTACTTGCTCTGTGTTGTCTTATCTTGTCCCCTGTTTTCTGCCCCTTACACTGCATGTGTTGCTGTTCACTTCTGTTCTTTCTCTGTATTTTACTGTCTTCTTTTGTATCTTCTTGCCTTTTCTATTCTGTTAGTGGTCTTCCTTCCACTTCCTGTTTTCATTGCTATACTACTACCACCGCCACTTTCTTTGTTCTTTTCATCTTTATCCCCCCTTTGTTTGTTATATTTCTCCTCTGTCCTTTGCCTCTTCCTTTACATCAGAGTACTTCACCTCTCACACTGACACAGGACTACCTTTAAGACCAGACTGAGGTTTGACCACTATAGGTTTTCAGTACCAAATCACACACAGTAAATTGTGGTGACTAAGATACTTGTATTTTTGTCACCTATGGTTAGGGTCGAAGTTGCAAACACATGCATAACACAAGATATGTGTTAAGATGTTTATATAACTACAAAATATCTGAGCAATAACAATAACTGTTGTTGCATTGATATAACATCCTTAAAAACACAGTTTACCAAGTTTTTGGATGAAAAAGCAAAACATTCTTTTGTTTTCTTTTGCTTCTTTCTTCTGTGAACTTGTTATTATGGAGCTGATTTTTCTGCTAAGTGGCTTAAAGTCGGACCCAGACGTGCTCAGCAAAATCCTAAATCAGTACTAAAGCATACAGAGAGCAGGTGGACACAAACCAGCTATGGGTTTAGACACTTGCCACAGGACGGAGTTCTGTCTCTGTTTAGTTACAGCTGTTTGTTACAGCCATACATTAAACTCCAGCTGACAACACAGCCATCAAACATGACATGATGCATGTTTGACATCAAAGTTTAGAAAAACATTTCATTTGCCTTTTAAAGGTGATCAGTCGGCACAGAATAGAGAAGTGGCTTAATTTGGGACTCACTCGAAGTCATCTTTAACCTATTCAGGTCTATACAAACAAAATCTAGGCAGTTTTTTTTATTGCATTTCATATTATTTTAACATAAATGTATAAATCTTAATGTCTTTCAAAACATTTTCTTAAATTAAATCAAAAGCCGTCTGTGTGAGTAACCTCTCAAAATGCACCATCGAGTCTTATAAGGAAAACAGGAAAAAAAAATGAAGCCAGAAAAAAGTGGTGTTTGTTGTAAACCTACAAATGGGCTGCAAAGCGTAAAACGTGTCACAGCAAGAAGCTCTCGGCACAAGTGTTTTGATGAATACGTCGTTCGATTTTTTGTTCTCAAAAAGAAAATAAATAATTTCACTTGAAGTGCAGCGTGTGGTGCTAAAATAGCCTCAAAAGCAGTAATTATTTTCTGGCACAGGAAAATCGAAACCCCAAGATAATGACAGCCTTTGCTACAAAGAACATAAAACTGCATTGTATCTCTCACATAATAGGTTGCTGGTGTTTGTAACTATGTGTAGAACTCTAATTGGTCAAACCTCAGGTATTTTTCTTTCAATGATTCAAATAGCTTAGCTGGTGTGGATGTTCAGGGTACACCTTTACACTCTTATGTTGCTCATTCATGTTCCTCACATGCTTTTCCTTTAAACACTGAGAAATATGAAAACAAGAATATAAGCATGACCCTGTCCACCTCGTGCGTGTGCGCGTCCTACCTACTTTCTTGCTTTTCTCTTTCTTTCTCTTTTGCTTCCGTCCCCCACTTTACTTTCTTTTTCACCCCCCCTCCCCCTTCCCCCACAGCCACCCATGCCGTTTTATATCTCACACCCACCACTCATGCTGACTCATCGACACACATACACACAGTTTGCTTTTTAACCAATGGCGGAAGAGGAAATGGAGTGGGGGGGGTGGACAGACAATAGGCTGAGAGAAGAGTGAGAGAGATGCTTGAAACTGACAGTTGTGATGTGGGTGTTAGTCCATTCAGCAACATTAAAAGCAGAACTGAATAGTCTGCTGTTGTAGAAAATCACACCAGTTTGGCACAGTAAATGGCCAATTTCAGCCCAAGTCTCCACTCAGAGTTTGACTTAGTTTGTTTAAAGTGCTTTTACTCTTTAGCATCGACTGTGTAACTGATGGAAAAGGCTAACTTTTATTTTCTGAGGTTTCTTCGAGTTAACGAGGATGGTGAGGGTTCAGGTAATCATGAAACTTTGTTTCTTTGATATCCTTGGGTAAAACATCCCCGACCAGTGAGCTGTTTACACACTTTACTGTCATTGTTTGATTTGTAAGTCAGGAATCATCATCATCAAGTTCAGTAACTCTTGTTAATATTTTCCATTAAAGTAAGCTGCACTGTTCTTCCCTGACACCATATATCTCAATCTATATGTCAGTTAAACCACAGTAATCGTGTTATTTTTAATCACGCTATGCTCCATCAACAGGTAAATCAACCCTGATATGGCCTGGTCCTTACGGTCATTAATTTTAGCACTGGGTCCAAGATTAGCTCGTAAGATGGACTGGATATGCATTGTCGTCTTTGTGGGTGAATTGTTTTGTTTTTCAGGAAAACATTCATATAGATGTCAGCTGCTAATGTCAGCAGTTACAACAGGTGGCTAAGAGGCACTTATATCACTCACAGCAGAAAGGTCATAACCCACAGTGCTCTGTAATTTGTTCACTTTAATGCAAATGTACCCACTCACAAGTCTAAAATATAAGAGATTTTTTTTAAAATCTTTATCTCAAGAAACGATTTATGCTTCCAAAAAACGTAAATGTGGTTTCGCTGTTTCAAATGCATCTAAGATTCTCTGCTTTTCAGAAACTTACAGTACGATAGAAATTGTATGAAAAGGCAAACACCTTACTTACTGTCATTACGATGGTCATATATATAAAGCAATACAGATATCCTATAAATATCCATGCAGGCACTTCCTGACTTTTTTGTTGGTGCTTATCAAATAAAATTGATAAAGGGGATGGAAACAGTATTTGCAGTGAAATAGAACGAACACACAAGACGGCAAATCCAAGAACTAACTTGTTAAGATGGCATATTGAATTATTATCAGATAATAACGATAACATACATACTCATGCGGATTACAAGTGAATTAAAAGTATACATAATTACTGCCTTCTGCCTTTTTAGTGGTTTTCTTTACTCAGTTACACAGAATTTGTGATGAATATCTTGTCTCATCACAGAATCATTTTATATCGCGATACCACTCAAACCGTAATAGTATCATCTTGTGAGATTTTCTGATTCTCACGCATACTATAATTTATGTAATGAGGGTGATAGCATATCCGAGACATACAGAGAGAGATCTGCTATATATAAATCTGACTTTCATTCACTAAATTACCATTTTGATGGTGTCAGAGAAAAGAATGATGAAATACTAGATGTAGCTCTGTCGTGATGGTGCTTCTAAATTCAACAGGGGTGATTTTTCTTTTTTTCATTCTGGATTAAATGTTGTCTTTCTACTGGGCATTTTCCATCAGAGGCTACTGTCTCATTTATTGCATACTGGCATCTCACTGCGTGTGTGATGCTTTTAAACTAATAAAACAAAATGCACTTTATTTATTTTAGTGGCCAAGTAAAGGCAGCTGAACTATACTTCCATAACAGGATATAAAGAAATGTTCTTGTATATGTTTTGGAATTTGTAATCTGTTTTGACAGCAGCGATGCAGTGGTTTACTCTTTATGTGTAGGCCGCCAGGCACCTGCTTTATCCTACAGTACACATAAACCCTACAGCATTTGCCACCCACCTTGCAACCCTTGAAATGTTCATTCCTTGCTCATGCACACATACACACACGGACTCACTTTCCTTTCCCCTCCTTTCTGAATGTCACTCATTCAGGCCAGTACCCCCCCTCCCCCCCTCCCCCCTCCACCTACCACCCCCACCCCAGTCCTCCCCCCTCGCTCCCTTGGAGACCAGCAAGAAGTGGGACTTTAATTAGCTACGATAATTAGTCTCACAGACCCCAAACTGTGCAGCATAACACCTTGTCGCCCCCCGTCAGAATCGAGTTTCTCTTAAGCAGCGTTTGATTGGATCGAGGCCATCATGCTTTATTTGATTACAAATAAAGCTGCATTCAGGAATATTTAGGGAGCAGGAGCTGTGGCACACAAACATTGTTGATTTATTAAGTTGTTTTACGGTTAAGGTTAGCAAACCATTTTCCCCACACACTTTCTGAAACATCTTAAAAGTAAAAAATATATAAGGTGTGGGTCATGGATTAATATATTTCCAGATGACAATGCCAGGATTCTTTGGTCTTAGGTTGTGAGAGTGGTTTACAGAGCATGAGGCATCATTTTTATACATGGATTGGCCACCAAAGAGCCCAGACCTTAACTTCTATTGAGAATCTTCTGGATGTGCTGAAGTAGATTTTAGGGGCTTAGTAAAAAAAATAACACAACTCTGCATGGAAATCAATATTAAAAAAGCTTAAAAGTAGTGCAGTGAAATGTTGTTTTTTTTTCTTTTCTTTTGACCAGGCAGATTATGTGAGCTTTTTATACCAGCCAGCAGTTTAGTGAAACTCTCCGTGGAGTGAAATCTGATGCACATGCTCAGACTGTGCAGCCTGAGATTAAGAGATTCAGTTTAGTGTTTAATCTAGATTTGTTCCTGTCATAAGAAGGTAAGTTTAGTCCTGATTTGTAGATCAGCGTTGGACTACGCATCCTCACACCACCCCACAGCATTAGACATTAAATATATTGTGAACTTTGATTCTGTCTTGTCTTTAATATGCAAAACATTGCTCTGAGAATTTACTTTCTGCTTGGCTACAGTGATGCACTGCCACGAATGGTTTGCGCTTTAGTTTCCATGGTGAAGTATTTTGAAAGGTTGTTTTGTTTGTTCTTACTTGTTTTTTTTTTTCATCCTCATCTTTATGTAGCACAAAAAACATGGCAGCCAATCTATTTTTTTCTATGATCCTCTTTTAAAAAAAACATTTTAACCATGCTCACAAGAGAAAGCACGGTGTAGTTTGAAAGCATCTCAGGCATATGAGAGGTACAGAAGGTGCCCCACGCTTGACACATTCACTGATGCTGTATTTGATTTTCCTCCGAGTGTCACTTCAGCTTCCTGCAGAGAACAGTGGGACGTTATAGCTGAAAGTGCTGAGCAAGTCACATTTTTTTTTAGCCAGTAAGATGAGCGTTGCACTCCCCCCCCCCCCCCCCCCCCCCTTGCCCCGCCAGGAGTCCATAAACAATCACTCGGAATGACAAAATGGTTTTGGACAGTGAGATATTAGAGGCATGCACAAATGGATAAACAAAGGAGCAGCATGGAGACGCTCCCCTATTTCTAAATGCCATACTCAGTGGGTTTCTGTCAGGCCAAACACTGTGTCCACGCAGGCATGCAGTAAACTTTCAAATCACTGTCACTTTATATTAACTGACAGTCCAAACAGCAGCATCAGGAAGTGTGAAAAAGCAAATATAGAGCAGGTTATATTGAAGAGAAGAAGCCAGACGGTGTGGTGTTCTGTGCAGGTCTTCACCTCTTATCTGAGTAAGTCACAGGCATGTCCTTCCTGAAACAGTCAAACACAAATAGTTATCATAACCACTTAATGATAACTGTTAACTTTGTGACTCATAAAACATCTTTATCTGTGCTGTACACCCACCTATGCTTTTCTGCGGTGCTGCTGTTAAGTCCTTACTCTAGGGTGGATTTACTACATGTAGCGCCCTTTCTTGTTTCGTCAACCATTCAACTATCATGTATAGAATCTGGAAAACCTTTTAAAACATTTTTTTTAACATTACATGGAAAACCAATACATGCTTTTAATAGATTATAATTATAAAAATATAATATTTTAATTTTTTTAAAATTCCCTTTGTCATTAAAATTACACTAACTGCTACTGCAAAGTAACTTTCCTTGATTGTTATGAATAAATATTATATGTTTACTTTGTTTACTTTTACTATCTGACTCTTTGTCAGATGGATTGTTCACAAGTTAAAGTACACTAACAAAAATATAACCGATTATTATTCAACAGACTCTGGCTGCATTATGCTCACTATATTATATATTTTCAGCTGTATATATCTGATTATCCCTCCAAACAAGACCAAAAACCACCTATTAGTGACGTGTCAACATCTTTTTGTCTTATCTAATTGGAGATTAAGTATCAGAATTTCAGGAGTGGGACCACACCTCCAAACACGCACCTTCTGGTTCTTATCTATATAGGTTCCCCCAGTTCTAAAAGCTGTTCATTCTCGTGTATGTGCCCCACCCTCCCTGACCTTTTCAATTCTTTAACTTCTTCACTTCTATTTAGTACATGGGGACCGGCCAGGCCTGGGAGCTGCTGCCACTCCCCTTCGAGGCCTTCCCCAAACTGCGGCTCAATTAATGTCCAAACCATTCACCTTTTACCTACTAAAATGCTGTCAAACCTAAAATGAGGACGTGGACCCAGCTAGTGAAATGCCTACAAAATGTTTTTATTTTACTGATTTTATTTTTAAGGAAAATACATTTTAAGTAAATATTAATGTGTAAATCTGCAGGGTACCATCTAGTTTTTCTGTATTTAATATATCATAACATCTAACTCTTGATGTTGGGTGGCTCCAGGTGCCACACGAATGGAGTTTGGAAACCACTGAGCTCCCGTTTAGTATGCTGCGGGTTAGAAATCATTTAACACAAGAGCTCAGGTCAGGAACTTGTGACTAGGGTTAAATTTTAAACAGTGCTGCACCGATCTTTGATGCTGATGATGGTCAGTTGGTTCATTTTGAAGTTCACTGCAGCAACGGTGCAATGCTGAGCCTGCAGCTTTTTTTTTTTTAAGTTACTCTTTAAGATTAGAAAAAAGCATTATATTACATCTTCTAAATGCCTTTACTTTACATACTCAGGTTTCTTTTTTGAAACGCATTAAATGTAATGGTAGGATTACCATGTGGCTGCAGATTGCTTCCAGGATCAGGAAATTAGTGCAGTCAGTAGGATTTACTATAACAGAAATATGCCTTTTGGTGTTGAGTATCAAATCACAAGCTGTGTGTGTGTGTGTGTGTGTGTGTGTGTGTGTGTGTGTGTGTGTGTGTGTGTGTGTGTGTGTGTGTGTGTGTGTGTGTGTGTGTGAGCGGGCATGCACATACGTACTGTATATCTCTGATTCTCTCTCTCAGGCCTCCCACTCATTAGACACTGTGTGGGTGTGGATCCTGCAGGCTGCCTGTCTCCTTGCGCCTGCTATTAGTCACATATTCTGCACATTAAACTCTCTCATTGCACTAAGCCTACATGCACACACATTAAAATACAAACGCACACACATTATAGCGAGTTAGTTTCATGTGTCTCTCTGCAGTGCACACGCATGGTGATGTGTTTTCCTTTTAGTGATGGAAAAATAGCCTGACAACAGCCCACCAGTCTTCTATGATTCAGTTTCATCCTATACATAAGTGTTCCATTTCTCTTATGTATTATTATCATTTTCTTTCTCCTCTGCAGAACATTTTTATCTTCACTTTCAAAACCTGTCATCTTTTTTCGTTTCCTCCTCTCCTCTCCTTTCCTCTGTCAGTGTTTAATGTGTTTTTTGTCTGCCAGGTTGTTCTGCTGTGGCTGCCCCTGTCTCTCATCATGTTTAAAGAAGCAAAACGAAACGTTTTTGTCTCCTCCACCTGCATTCACTCACCCATCCCTCTCCTTCCACCTCTGTCTGCATCAATCTCTCTTGCCTTCTCCTTTCTCCCTCCCACCTGTTACATGACCTCTCTTCCTCCTCCTAACCTGCCCTGTTCTCATCTTTCATTTTGTCTTTTCTCTGTCACTCATTTGGCATCCCTCTTTCTTCTCCTCCACTCCTTCTCTATCATTTCTCCACCTTCACCCCTCTCTATACATTCCTACGGTCCATCCATCTCCATCCATCCTTTCACTCCCCTCTCCACTCCCACCGTCCCTCCTCTCTCTGTTTTGTCTTCACAGTCACTGTATCCATCAGATTCTAGAAAGTGTCCATCACATTCACCAACATGACATAGTGCACAGGGACCTGAAGGTTAGTAAAAGTAGAGAAGCATCTGCATCCCTCACCCTCCTAACGTCCCCTTCCCCCCCATCCTTTTGCTTGCTTCCTTCGTTTCTTTTCTCCTTCCTTCCTCCTCAATCTCGTCAGTTCGTGGTGTCGTTCCTGTCAGTTACTGGTCTGATGTCCGCCTGTCCGACTTGTCTCTTGGTATGCTGTTTACGTTTTGCTGTCTTATTGCGTCGTGTTTTAAATTTTAATTGGAGGACCCTGGCCTACCTCACTCACCCTCCCTGATCCATCTGCCCTCCCCTTTCTTTTCAACCTTTTTTTTTTTTTCTTTTTACAGCGCCCACATAACAAAAGCTCCTGTTGCACTGACTGACAGCCAGATCTATTAATGAATGCACTTCAACAAATGTACACACAGTCACCTGCAGCAAGCACACAACTTTCTGCAGGTGCAATAAATATCCAGGCCATGAAACCATCAATTTCTCCCACCAGGCTCGTTAGGAAAAATCTACAGCTATATTTACTGTGTTCTTCATTGATTTTTTTTTCTCTTTTTCTTCCTTCTTAATCTTCTCTTCCTTTAAAATGCCGACTTCTCTTGTATTGATCCCTGAATTTTCAGGACAGCCTCATTTAACCCCTTTATAGAGGTGTTACGGGATCTTAGGCTCGAAGACACACAGCAAAATAGGAGCCGAGATTATAAAACAAAGAATATTTTCCTTAATATTTTTGATTTTCTTATTAGATATTCAATCTGTCTCTTCCTGACGTCACCGTAGTCAGACTCAAAGTAGCTCTAATATAATAAAATGAAACCTTAGGATGCTGCTATAATATTACTCATATGATAATATTAAAACATCAGAGATATCACAAATTAAACCCACTTAAGCAAACTCATTTTAAACACAATTTCATTCTGATATGAAGTCTTAAAGGTGATTTCATAAACAAGTGTAGTGCCTTAAAAAAAGCTTTTATTCTAGACCTTCAGCCGTACAGTACGATGCAGGAGTTATTATTATTAATATTACCGCTCATTCAATCTCAGGTAATAGATATCAGTGCAGTATACTATGATATTTAGTCTAACAAGACATACATCGCTGTAGAATGAAACACTGAATTCATTGTATTTTAAAATGAGGATTTATGGTTATGCATCCGTGTCCATTTGCATAGTTCTCAGGCTATGCTGAGAGAAGGATTATGGGAATTCAAGAGTGTAAAGGCTCTGGAGACAGACTTGTATGGTCCTTCAGTAAGCCAACAGTGTGCCAAAGGTGTGCAATTCACTGCGTGGGTTGAATGGTGATTATTTGAAAATCTAAAGGAGGAATACTGAAGAGCTGACAAAGGCACGGTATGAACAAGAATAGTCCCATTACACTGCCTCTAAGTGGCTGTGAAAAATCTACAACTTGTAGATGTTGATCTATGAATCTCTGCAGGAAAAGACCAACAATCAGTGCAACAGTGCAGTGAGATCTCCACACGGTTGAGTCTACCTGTGGATATAAAAACAAAAAGGAAGAAAAGATGTTGTTTTCTTTGCTCTTTCCCTTGGACACCTGTTAGAGTCGCTGTCAAACATTGCCTTTTTGGGGGAGAGTTAGAGATTAGACTTTAAAAATGTAAACACTGCAACATTGAATGTTGGTGTTAAATGATAATATGTTAAGGAATTTATTAGCATTGCTGATGTTAAGGTAGTAGTGGCAATGGCAATGTGTATTGCTGCCTATAGACTGGAGCATTTAGGGTATCTGATTGCTGTTTTGAGCTCATGTTTCTCAGGTTTAGACAACAGTACAATACTGCACCTTTAATTCAAGGCACAGAAGCAAAAATAATTCTGACCAGCTTATAATTCATCAAACGCCTGCTTGAAAATGTACAATTTAAACCACAAGTGAAACATTGTTTTTGTTGTCACGTACTGTCATAGTAATGTTTTCTATCTAGAACCACAACACAAAAAAACAGGCACAAATTATTCCTGTCCTGTGGTGCATCTGCTGCTGTGATCTGTCGACCTAATTATTCACTTCCTCTTTGAAGAATATTGTAAATTGGACTAACTTGTTAGTTTGCAGCAGAACTACAAGCAAATGTGGCTTGTTAGAGCAGATTGTATTGCTTATCCACAAAGTGTACAGAAAGCCATATGTGTTGTCTTACAGTTAAACAAAGTTTGGCTGTGTTTGTTTCTGAATCCAGGATAATACTATATGCAAAAACTCCAACTTTATATTGATGTTAAATACAAATGCGCACACATATATTCTGTTTGATGCACAAGGATGGCTTGACGAAAGAAGACCTGTTCTCAATTCCAAGTTGTAACATACTAACACTTGCTCAGGACCTGTAGGTATCATATAGCATGCTGGTTACTCGCGTACAGTCATTTTACAAAGTGCAGGGCAGTGCTATTGAGCCAGTAGTCTGTAGTGCTCTGCTTCTGTTGTCACTGCGAGTAACATAAAAACAAAAGAAATGCAAATGGGAGAAGTTTGCTTTAAAACACGTACTTAACACTATGAAAGGGTGTATTTTTACCCAGTAAAATACCCAATAAACACTTGTGATTTGTACCATCTGGCACACCACCTACCTCTCAAAGCGAACTTTTGTAGTTTTCATTGTTGCTTCACTCTAAAAATGACGCTAAAGGGGTTTCCCTTGTAGTAGGAGTCTGTATATGATGTTTCAATGACCTGAAATAAATGCTGCAGAATGCCTGCAAAAATTGGGCATGACTTGCATGACATGACCACTCCTAACAATACCCAATTCAGGAGTGCTTGGGTTCATGTGGTTTTGCTTACTGGACGCTCAAACACACATACAGACAAGTAAGAGAGCTCAACAGCTGACAAAAGTGTTGGAGGAAGCTTGAAATGTGCATATGCACACAGTCTCTCATTTTGAATTGCTTACATACCAACATATTTATCCATGAACATGAATACAAAAGAGCACAGACACATTTCATGGAGAGAAGTTGTTTTAGCCTTGACCGCACGTTTACAGCCACATGCTGGTGTGACCTGCCTAGTATTTATTCACTGGGAGACCTTTAGAAACAAGACACAGGATTCTAATTTATAGCCCTGAACTTTACAGTCTTGCCAGTCCATCGCTCTCTCTTTCTCTCTCTGTTTCTGTCTCTCCCTGTCTCTTATTTCTCTCATGTTATAATATTTCACAGACTGGCCCGACTCGTGCTTTATTGCACTCTATGGCTGTAATTCAGCCTTCGAGGTTTAACATGACTGCAGTATCAAAACATCTCCCTCATTACAGCTCAGTTTCTGATAGTTGAAATCTTCAGCTGCTGCTATACTGATTTTTTTTTTTCTTTCATTGTTTATTTGCAAGAACTTACTGAAAATTTAATTTGCCTACCTGTGCAAGTACGCTTTCACACTGTTGCACTGTTTACAGCATCTGGGATTGAATAAAACATCAGATAGCATTTTAAAAAATACTTGACTTGGTTCCGACTTCTCTTACACATATCCGGTTTCCAGGATTTTAACCGTATAAATAATGGAGACTTAAAGGCTGCACGCAAGAAATAATCCATCCGGCTGTGGTTACTAAAGGAGTTTGTGTAACGGAAAATCCCACAAACACGATAATGATGATGCTTGTGGTCTTCAGTTCAGTTTTTTTTTTAATGCAACTAACTTCAAAATAAATGCCATCTGTAAGCTATTTTTTAAATGTTTGGTACATCTCGCACCAGTCAAAATTAATTCTTGAGGATGACCTTGAGAGTAGTGGAGAGAAAAATCCAGGATGTGTGACAAATTATTTGTTGATTAATTGCCAAGCCATTAGAACATACTGTCCTCAAACTAACGAAATAAAAAATGTTTAGAAAGAAAAATGAGGCCAGCTAATTTCTGTCTGACTTTTCAACAAACATCATTTCTTAACCCTTGGCAAGTAAATTCCCTTTGTGAAGCTTTGAGCTTCTCTGTGCTGAGAAATTAATAATTCATGCTTTTTCCGACTTTTGAATGCTTTGAAATATAGGAAAGGTATTTTCTTCTCATAATGTATTTATTACTCTGTATTATCGACAAGGATCAAGTGGGTTTTTTTTCCAATGAAGGGAGTTCATTTTCACCTTCTGACTGGCTGCGCAGTGGTAAAAAAAAGGTGCAAAAGCATTTTCATAGTCGCTTTAACGATGCCACAGAAAATATGCTTTAGTTTCATTTCCCAAGTATTAGTGGTGAGAACAAGTGAGCCCAACTTTTCAATATTTCCACTGCCTTCACACTGAAAACAAGCCTGGTTTCAAATGTAAGCAGCTGCTTAGCAGGACGTGACACAGGTGAGGTGGTGAAATATAACTCAGGGTTAAATGAATCAGTGACGTTGAAATGCCATACTGCTTTGGAAAGATATCTCTGTCTTACTTGTTTTTCTTTTTTCTCATTTTGCAAGAACTGTCAGACAATAGAAATGAAACTTTCTTATTAGAAAATAATCCCCCCGCTAGTTTTAATGCTTTTCAATAATGACTCAATTTTTTTCATTTTGAATGAGAAATCAGGGTTGTTAGTAGAGACAAAAGCCCTTTCCCTTTGCACCCTCAAATACTGGTAACTGAATCTAGTAGATGTTGCATTACATTTCTAATAATACCATTTATTTTTTTTTTATAATAGTAAACCTGGAATTTTGTTTCTCTCCTCAAAAGAATTTCTGTTTAAAAATAAATAAACAAATGAAAGGTGGAAAAACGTTGTCAGTGCACAGGAAGCATATATGCACGGTCACAGCAAAACATTTCCAACAGTACATTTGTGAGTGTGTATTACTGCGGCTCTGCATTAATTCACACCTCACCCTGCTGAGGAATATCATCTAATTTCTGCATACACTCACACCTCGATCGCCCCTCAGCGTCCCTTGTACAGTTTTTGGCTTTATTTTTAGTGTCTGGAGGCTTGCTGACACCAGAATGACTACTCTTGTCAGCATAGGCCAGCTAGACTGGCAGTAGACATGGCATTGATCCCAGACACATCTTGTTATTAATTGCACAATGACTCACTCCTTCCCTTACCTCCTTCATCAACGCTTTCTGTAGCCCCCCTTGGCCAGCCATTTCCTCACACCCCTCTTTCATCACTCAAAGCCTGCTGGCTAGTTCATGGAGGGAGGTGGGGTATTGAGAATCCGCCCTTAGCCAACAGTAAATGTGTTTCTTAGATTGGGTTGTCATCTACCAAGAATAGACCACCTAAGACAAAGATCATAGGCTGTATCCATTGGTTATTTGCAGATTAAACTGACTCAAAGGAGTCTTCTGTTGCATACCTCTGACCTTGCAGTCCACAGAGTCAAACTCATGGCTACAGCCAGCCCCCAAAAACTTCACTAATGAAGGTCAATGATGACGTCTGATATGCTGGAAGGTGTTTGTTTCACAGCCACAGTCGCCACCTAAAACTTAGGTCACCTTTTAAGTGAGAAGCTCACCAGAGATGAGCAAGCCTGAGCAATCCATTTTTTAGTCTTGCAGTCTAAGAAATTAATGTTATAGTAGGTATTATGCCGGGTTCAGCCTATATGATATCAGCCTAGTTATGGCCACAGCACAGGGGCGTCAGTTTGGGTAAAGCGTGAAAAGGGTTGATTATTCAGCAAGACCTGACTGATAGTCAGTCAGTCATTTTGTCTTGTGTAGTGTGTCATAATGGACAAAAAACATTCTTGCATCTGGACACTAGGTTGGTATATGTGTTATGATTGGACATGATGTGATCATGTGACCAGCAACATGTAATTTAAGAAGCTGTTATTGTCTGATGAAGAGCAGGAGTGGTAGATATCATCAGACATTAAAAAAGACTAAATTGGAGTCTTGCAGCATGCATGCTGTTTTTATGGACACTTCAAGATGTCCACTTTTAACTTCTGTGATGTTGACCAAAAGTAGCACAGAGAGATCCACCAGCCATTAAACCATTTATTTATTTTTTCCCAGCTGTGTGTAGCTACACCTGTAAACATCACAAAATGAAAGAGGAAGTGGAATAATGCCAGCTGGCCACTATCACATACACTGTGGCAGTGGTTGCCATTGTCGGTTTACATTCTTTGCTTGGAAATAGCCAGCTCCTCCTTCCTGATGACATCATGCGCAATTTGTAAGAGAGCCAGCATGATCGATAGTGGAGCAGTCTACGGTGTCTCTCGGTCAAACAGATGCAAGACTTTATGACTCTATAATCACCTCAAACAATCACAAATATTGTGTAGTCTGAGCTCGGCATCACATTTGGATCCAGTGGAAATTTGCAAAACTGAACCCTGATTGGCCAGTAAAAGGTCAAAGCAACAGAAGAGCCCTTGCTACCTCTTTTCTAACCCTCTTACCTTCCATAACACCCCCACTCCTCACCTCACACCCTACTCCCTTGGCCTGTGCACGCGAGTGAAGCGCTGCTGAGACTAACATGAGCCCCCTCCTTGGTGTTTGCATGCAGTCATTGCATCCAGCAGATCCTGGAGGCGGTGCTTCACTGCCATCAAATGGGCGTGGTGCACCGGGACCTGAAGGTGAGTAATTAGGATCACCTTGCTGTCCCTTGAGAGTTATATATTCGTGTCGGGGGGGTTGTGGGTGTGTTATTTGTCTGGTCTGGTTTGTCTGATTTATTATTGACAGACTGTCTGTATTATTTGTTGATGTAATGTCGCTTGCAAAGCCTCCTGCCTTCTGATCTAACTGTAAAACATATAGTATTTACTCAGATTTAGGTAAAAGCTTTTGCCCCCAGTCAGCGCTCCAACAGCCCCTTTAGGCTTTGTGGTGATGACTGAGGGACTGTTAAATGCTTTTTCCAGCTTTTGTCTGGCTCTCTTCTGTCGTACGCAGCCTCCAGCTCTCTGCAGTCACCTTCTTGTTGTATAAACATGACTTTCCCTGGTGTAAGAGGATTTTAGACATGCACGCAGGTCACTCCACCTGACCTGCACCTTCTCTCTCTGTAACCTTTTTGGAGCAGGAATTTGTCATTTACACAGCTGTCCCATTTTTATCGATGGATCCATCTAAGTTCTACCAAGAGGATACTTAATCTGATCTCTGGTTCATTTACCAGATAGAGATGGATGTGAACTATTGATTATCAGGCACCCTGTGAGGTTTAGATTGACTTAAACGTGACAGCTCATTTTTTGTAAAGGCCCGATAATTAACTTGTAGTGTTCTGAAGTTTGCCTGTGTTAGCTGACTGCCAGCTAGTTCAGTCCATTTTAGAGCTGGAAACAGTTAATGCATTTTCACATTGTTCTCACTGCTCTCAGGGATTTTTTTTCTTTTCTCAAGATGCCTTTTAGTTTTCCAAAGCAACACCTTAAATATAAACCATGTGTGAATAAGCATCAGAATAGAAACAAGTCTTTTACCTGTTTGTGTTTTGCATTTGCATGCCTTTATGTTGCATCTTGTTTTACGTGATGCACCTCTGCTGTCCAGTAGACCTTTATGCAAATGTCAGGCATTCCAGTAAAGGCGTGTTGTGTTTATCAGAACTGTTGTGGCTCATGTCTTTATTTAGCTGACACACCTATCTGGTTTCACACCCGAGCGTTGGAGAGTGTTTCATGCAGTAGGTCATAGTGTGATGGCTGAGGACAGTCTGAGTCACAAGAACCCTCAAATTGGGAAAATGGGATACAGAAAATGTCGGCAACACACTGTGCACTTTCACGTGTGTGCCCCAAAAACCCATATCTATGTACAGACTGTAAAGCAGATGCTATATAGTGTTTTTGACATCTCAGAAATTAAATGTGTACTGATCCCAAGGCTATATGTCTATGTTGCTGGAAACCTCAGCAACAAAAGTAATGAAGGTAACAGGTCTTATAAGATGCATTAATTAAACTGTATCAAACTTAATTACTTGGGTATATAAGACATAACCTTGTTATTTTACTCTTGGATGACTGTTTTTTATGCTGCTAGTTTTTAAACCATCTATAAGATAAGGGTTTGCGTGTCTAGTGCAAAAAAAATCTGTACATATTAATCTCTTTAAGCATTTATGTCACTGTAAAATGAAATGGGAGCAATTTTCCTTCCACACCAGAGCAACATATTTGAAATGGTGTGCTTTCTTATTAGAGGTCTACATCCGTGCTGCTTTATCTAATGGCAGGAATGCCACAGCATCTCCAGATTCTCTACAGGCAAAGAAATAAAAGGGAGAAGAGAAAGCCTGGAATCATACCATTTAAAACACCCACTCATGACCTGCTCTTCAATACAGATTTTTCTGTCAGCTGTATTCTGTCCTTTTCTGCCCTCCTCAACCAAACCAGTTGCTAGTCATCTGTGTGCTGAGCTGTGTGTAGATGTCCAAGTGTATGTGTGCGCTGAAGAGATGGAAAAGGAAGCTGTGCCTCTGCCAAATGCTGATGGTGATTGCTGCTGTTATGTCTGAACGTTTGGCCTGCTTGTTTTGCATCACATTTATGCACCTTTTTGATGGAAGCGGATGCTTCATCGTGAATTCCGCCCACATCCGTTTTCACGGATTATCTTAGTGCTGCAGTGTTGGCAAGTTCTAACTCCCCATTTACAAAAGAGTAAAGCCTAACGAAGTGGTAGAGCCGGGAGAATGTGATGACACAAGGTAGGCTCAGAGCCTTCGGATTACTGCTTCACTCACTCAGTCGCTCTCTTTTACTTATGGCCTCAAAGACTGTGAAAGAACACTTTCAACAATCTGTGCTTCAAATACACAGTATGCCTCTAAACATATTAGGAGAGGGAACAGATAGAGGAAGGCAGAGGATGTGAAAACGCATGCTGCTGCATTGCAGGGGAGTCAGTGACAGAAATGCAGTCTAAATATATTGTCCTCATTCTCATAAAGTTTAGATTAGTGTTGCTGTCTACTATTTAAGGAAACAACTACAGCGACTAATTGGACGAGCAGAGTAACTTAACAGGTGGAGTTAAACGAACAGAGGGAAGGACTTAACTGTTTCTGTCTCAGATTCAGTGTACAGGTTGGTGCGCAAAGCCTAGTATTATCAAGCCTCTGGTTATCGGCTGAAATAACACAGTATGTCTATGGACGTCAATGGAAAAGTTACTGTATTTCCCACCAGAGTGCTTTATTTGACATTCAAGATTGTCAGTTGCTTTTACGTAGGCACTGATTAAGTGAGATTGAGAGAGATGTAGTGAGTGAAAGTGAAAAAGAACAGGGACCAGTGGGGATTGCAGCCCATTATTAGAGCCCTCCTCTGACAGAGAATAATGAGGCTGACTGTATTATCTGGGCCACAGAGATGGAGACTACAGGGCCACAGCTCATCACATGAGCCTGGGACTAAAAAACACTGAAAACCAACAGAGTCGCTACAGAAATGCGGACTAACCTTTATTGTATAATTTCCATGCATGTTGTTGAAATAACATCTGTTTCTGTGTGTGCGTGTGTGTGTGGGCGTGCACGCACTGGAAAAAAGTGAGAAACTGTCCAAACTTTTGCATGCATGCTTAGCTATGTGCCTGCAACTCTTTCTCCCTACTAGGACAGTTTATTTGTTTTGTACCCAATCCTCCATTTCAAAGTCTTAATGCCAATGTTGTTGTTTTTTTGTCCTCTTTCCCTCTTCAGCCAGAGAACCTGCTCCTGGCAAGCAAGTGTAAGAATGCTGCAGTGAAACTGGCCGACTTTGGCCTCGCCATTGAGGTGCAGGGGGATCAGCAGGCCTGGTTCGGTGGGTACAGTCACATCTGCATTTTAACCCATAAGCTATTGATGGGCTCACAGTGACCGCAGTGATAGAAACGTAGACTGGTAATGAAAGATAAATTTAGCTTCCAGTTCTGAAAAAGCCACTGAACAGAGGCATTTGCACAAGTCAGTCTGGCAATATCAAGATTAGTAGTGCTGATACACCCGTACTGATCAGTGAGTGTGTCTGTGGCATTTCTCAAGGAAGAGATTAGCCAGTGCTTCACAATCAACTCATCTTAAATCCTCAAGATTTCAGTCCTGTTTGGA
Source organism: Rhamphochromis longiceps (assembly GCF_057381845.1). NCBI lineage: Eukaryota > Metazoa > Chordata > Actinopteri > Cichliformes > Cichlidae > Rhamphochromis > Rhamphochromis longiceps. The sequence goes on along the minus strand of NC_140568.1, from coordinate 39,753,110 downwards.
CCAATAGGTCATATCTTACTGAAGATTATGTTGCTTCCTATATAAGCTGATCCACAGATAGCACCAACACAGTCTATTGCCTTGAGCATGTCAATCAATTGTTTGGGGGGGGGTTTTTTCTGCAGGATTTGCTGGCACACCGGGGTATCTGTCCCCTGAGGTTTTGAGGAAGGAGGCATATGGCAAACCTGTGGACATCTGGGCCTGTGGTGAGTTGTTCAGAGAAATATACACAAGGCACATATGGTATTTCCTAGATGATAAAAACTGAGAAACAAACTGTCTGAAATCCAGTTTCTAACAAAATGTGCATTTTGTGTGTTTGTGTGTGTGTCTGTGTACTTGTTTGTCCATGTGTTTTTGTGTGTGTCTCAGGGGTGATCCTCTACATCCTGCTGGTGGGCTACCCTCCTTTCTGGGACGAGGACCAGCACAAGCTGTACCAGCAGATCAAGGCTGGGGCTTATGATGTGAGTCTCCTCTCCCGCTCTCTCATTTCTCCCTTCCTGCTGTAATGCCCTCCCCTCCCCTCCCACTGCCCTCTTTCCTTTTTGGCTGCTATTACATAACTCAGTCACCTCATTCATATTTCAGGGGGTGCAAGGGAATGAGCCTCACCTTAGAACACATGGCATGGAGATCAGATTGAGCTCCATGTCAGACAGAGATAGTGAGAGAGAGAGAGAGAGTCTTCCTGAGTCTGGCAGTGATTCTGGGCTCATAGGACACAGTGTTTATGCCTAAACACAACGGGACCTGATGGGTTGAGAATTTCTTAACAAATTGCTTGGGGCTGTGTTGGACTGGCCTTTTGGTATCGTTAAACAACACATCCGCAGGGAGCCTGAGTGGCTGTAATGTTGGATGGACATCTACTGGCAACATCCTGAGGTCATGTGTGGTCAGGGAGCTGGGTTGTTTGTTAGTCCCTCTGTGTTTCTCTGCTCTGCAGATTTCCAACAAAGACATGTAAGCTATAAGTAAAGCTGCTATTTTAACACATCGGGGTGTGTTACATACAAAGTTGCATTTCAGAATTGTAATATATTCTAGATGCACTGCAAGGAGGGTAAGCCACAGAAGTTTCATTGCTGAACAGTCTGGATGTTCACAGTGCTGTGTTGAAGTATTTTAGTGGAAGGTTGACTGGAACAGAAAAGTTTGGATAGGAAAAGGTGCACAAGGATGACCGTAGCCTTGAGGATTTTCACGTAAAGTCAATTCCTCGAAAAAAGAGCTACAGCGGTCACATTTCTTATATCAAGTCTCTTCTGAACCAGAAGTATCTTACCTGGGTTAAAGAGAAGAAGAACCGGGCTGTTGCTCAGTCGTCTAAAGTCCTAATTTCAGATAAAAGTAAATTTTGCATTTTGTTTGAAAATCTTCCATCTGCTGACAAGCTTCATGGAGATGCTGGTTTTCTTATTCAGCAGGACCTGGCACCCCCCCTCAGTCCCAAAAGTATTAACATGACCAAGTTGTTACTGTGTTCAACTGGCCAGCCAACTGGTCTGACCTGAACCCCACAGAGAATCTCTGAAGATGAGGGGAAGGCTGCGATCAAAGCAGCCTTAGTAGTGCCACAGCCTGATTGCTTACATGCCTCGCCGCTTTTATTTATGGTAAAGGAGCTTGAACAAAGTCTTGAGTATATCAGTTAACTAATTAAATTGGACATTTTTGATTTTTTTTTTTTATCTTAATGAAATGTTTACTGGTGTTTACTGTGCTTTATTTTTTTTATCTATTTTTATTTATTTACTTTTATTTACTTTTACTTATTTGTTTGTTTTACTGGTTTTCTGTTATTCACGACCTATAAACTGTAACCATCAGAATGGAAACAAAGAAGGGTTGAAATATTTCACTTTTTTATTGAGTGTCGTATTTATGGAAATGAGGTTTTTTTTTATTTAATAATGAAGAAACTGCACTTTTTCAGTATATTCAAATTTTTGAGCTACACATCTAAGCAGTACAGCAAACACACGTTCACTCTGTCAAACGAGAGAACGAACGTTGGTTCATCTACATGCATTAAATTTTGTAGTCACACTGTAAAAAAGCATGCCTGAAAATTAGAAGATTTGTACATGGTACAGGTGAAATACTTACAGAGACATAACATCAAAGAAAATAACTACATAAAGTCATGATAAAAGGCCAAGGCATAGTTAGATTTGCTATTTAAAATCTACTGACTGCAGCATAGATTTAGGAAGGATGTAAGATTGCCATAAACAGCTGGAAATGAGAAGGTAGTCAGAACCACTAAATGTTTAAAGAAGATGAGCCTGAGCTGAGGAGAGCAGCAGAAAGACAGCTTAGAACAGAGCAGGCATCAGTAACGGCACTTATTAAGACAGAAAGGGGAAGAAAAGAAGAAGCTGGGGTAGAGGTGGGTTGCAAAGCAGCCTACAGTGCTAAGGATATGGTAACTTAGAGAGCCAATTGGATAAATAGAGATAAACACAGATATGTGTTAATTTTCAGATGGTGATTATGAAGGATAATTTTGCTCCCCTTATGTGAGGTGTTTAGATGAAGATAGGCAGCAGGTGTAATATGAAAATATGTTTTAATCCATTTAAAGACTATCTAAGGACATTCTATATCCTCTCTGTGAATGTGAGATTTATGTTTTCTCTGCCTCTAGTTCCCATCCCCAGAGTGGGACACAGTCACCCCAGAGGCCAAAAACCTGATCAACCAGATGCTGACGATCAACCCAGCCAAGAGGATCACTGCTCAAGAGGCCCTCAAGCACCCATGGGTCTGCGTAAGTGTCCTCTGCTTGATAGACAAGCTGACAAAAGTTATTTGTACACATCTGGAGTACACTACTGGGTGCCTTAAATGTAAATCTAAAGAAGGCAGACAATGTTCTTTTTATCTTTTTCTTCTCCCTAAATATAATTCTGTATTTGTCACCCTCTTCCTCTACCCACCCCACTCCTCTTCTTCCGTCTCTTCTTCCTTTTCTCAGCAACGATCCACAGTGGCATCTATGATGCACAGACAGGAGACCGTGGAGTGCCTGAAGAAATTCAATGCCAGGAGGAAACTCAAGGTCTGTTCGCATACTCACCCTATTACACTTCTTCCCCTTCTGCTCTAATAAGCTCTCAGTCCTTCTGCTGCTGTCCTCACTCACTTTTATTACCCCATTACTTTAGGGTTCACCAAAGTGATTCAAGAAAACATAAGTGGGTTTAATTGGCCTGCAGTATAAAATATAGCATTTGCTTCATCTATATGATATTTACATATGCAAAGTCATTTCAAATTTAGATTCAGTGTTATGCATGGTTTCCCTTTTACACTGATTTATTGCTTAGATTTTGTGTGGACGTAACAGCTTAGCCATTGGAGCATGACACTGTTACCCTGCTGCTTTTGGCCACTCTTGGCATGGCTTAAATACCAGCACATGGCAAGCTGAAGTGCAGGTGGCTGCAGGCAAATGTTGCACCATTCAACTAACATGCCAACAGCGTCAAACAATCGTCTCAGGCTTTTCACATTTAAAGTCAAGTGGCAAGGTTAGATGTTTTGCTACATAGTGAACAGAAACTGCAAAACACAACAAAAAATATAAGAAAATCAAAGCATGCACAGTATGAAAAGAGGACAAAATGTACAGACAATCAATCTGTGATTTAGTGCATTTAAATAAAAACGAACACAATAACAAATTTTAATTGAATAAATCCAATTCCAGGTTTATGCTAAAATTTAGCATACTATGATTAACTTATGGTCTTCTGGATACTTCCTAAAGCAGGGACATGTTTTATGTGTTAGTGGTCAATAGAAAAAATCTACAATAACCTTTCTGCACACTTAATTTTTGCCATCTCAAGTCAAACCAATCTACTGTTTTTAGCTTTTAGAAACTCTAGTCCATGACAGGAGGCCAATTGCAAAGAGTTGATATCCAGATTTAACAAGTCCACACAGGAAATAAGAAGGGAGGCCCAAAGCTGATGCATTTCAAGCTGAGAGAGTGGGTTTTAAATTGTGTGTCGAGCCAAAATTCAAAATTGACTTCTTTTTAGTGTGCATTGTCTGGTGAGGGGCTAAAAAACTGAGAGTGAGAGAGTGGAGAGCATCAAGAGGAGGGCTGTTTATTTTCAAGCTTTTTTGTGTGTACTTTGTTTTTTAAGTCTTTTTTTTCTAGATTTTACTCTAGTGTAGCTTTAATTTTTTGTAATATGTTGCATAAAATCATTTAGAGATGCAAAAATCTCCTAGACATTTACTGCCTGTTCTTTTCTCTTTAATTCTGAATTTGAGCTGGATGTTTCAGATGTGGACTTCATATCTATTTCTGACCTTTTAGACATTTGTTACTGCCACTCTATTCGCTCTGATTACAGGGAGCGAGAGATGTGTCATGTGTTATCTATTCTGATATTAGGCATATCATCATCCCATCGTCTGTTTGAAATTCCAAACCATTTTTGAAAAGTTTTCGCCTCCAGTTTGAGATGATTTCTCCAGAGAAAAAAAAGTGCTAAGACGAGCTGCTTTCCTCATTGTTCTTTGTTTTTTCTCTCTTCTGTTTTTTTGCTTGTCCTTTGTCTCCTGTCTTTGTATCTCACACATTTTTGTTTGACTAGGACAATACTGCAGAACATTTTCGTGTGCCAGGCTATTATACGGACTCACTTTGCAGTCATGCTGCATTTTATCAAGTAGTTTTTTTGCTGTTGATTTTCATAGCCTGGCCTTGTTGTCAGCGCTTTAGATGTGAGTAGGTCTGAGTGGGTTACATGTGCAGCTTGGTATTCTTTGTTATTGTGGAGGAAAGTTTTTTTTTTTTCTCTCTCTATAATTTGAATCTTAATTTGGGGTTATATCTTTATTGGTGATGAATTACTGTGTGTATTTTACACTCCACATTTAAGAAATCATTTATAAATCAAACACAAATAGTGGCCTCTTTCAATTGACTTTTACCCCTCAGCTGTAAAAGACTAATGGGGTATTATTGTCACCCTGCTGGGCGGGTGGTGTAGACACCTAATTTTGAGAGACAGGAGGCTGAGGGGTAGCACTGAAAGCTTCCAGTGTGACTTTCACCTGCTGCAAATCAGGATTGTTCCAAATGAAGACAGTTTTATTGATTCAAGCGGCAAATATAACACTTTAATCACCTGAATGTTGGTTAAATGATGGCTGTGACCAATCAATTGCTAGCAGAAGAGGGGAAAAATGGGTTTTAATTTCCATAAAAATACCAAAATCATTAAGTTTATGTCCTTTTGTTTTCTTCTCAGGGGGCCATTCTTACTACCATGCTGGTTTCTCGAAATTTCTCCGGTAAGTGCTTCTTGAATCCTCCATTTTTGTAAACCTACCATTCATATCTGTGAACCAACACCTGCCGGTATTAAAATTACTCCACCTAAGAACTTGACTTATCCTGTGTATTCACTATTGATCTCTGGTGCCTTCCACCACACATCTTTTCAGCCACAAACAAATTACTGTGTTTCCCACAGAATTACATTCTGTCTGTGAAAATATAGCCAGAGGATGGGGTGGGGGATCTGGTTAGGGTATGTAAGAAAAAGTAGGCTGTCCTAAAGTCTCTGTTTCAGATGCAAAGCTATTGTAGTAGAGCCTAGGAAGAAAATTGATTGGCAAAAAAAAACCCCTGTAAATTATGCTCTATATACAGTTTGTGACAATTAAATAAAGGACCGATAATTGGCTCGGTCTCCAGTAAATCACTCATTAAGTAGACTAACTCCACCTTAAACTGTATTTGGCGAGCGTAGCTGTAGTTTTGCTCTGCAGCACTGATGAACTGCAATGTAGTGGCACGTGAACTACTCTACTCACTTTGGGTTCTGGTTAGAGTGACCCTACATTAACAGCAGATCCCTGGAGTGGATATATGTCGGTGGAGTTGGAGTGTGTGTGGAGAAAAACCTCTGAAGAGGTAGCTTAACAATATCAAGGGCTGTCACATCAGTGACCTGGTCAGCCTGCCGGTATGGAAATATGAGACAGGCTAAAGCCATTAGTATCTGGTTAGCAATGACAAAACTTTTAAACTGTGAAAGGAAGTGTGAAAAGATTGTCCACTAGTAAATTGGCAGCTGGTGTCATTCTCCCGGACAGGTGAAAAAGAAAACACATTGCTAGTTGTTATTTTATGTCAGTGCAGCCCACTCGAGTAAGGTATTTCTGTGGGAAACTCAGTTTTTATTTCTTACAGTGAGAAAAGCAAAGCAGGTAAAATGAGGCTTTTGATGTTTAAAAAAATGGTGGCATGCACCTGGTAAGCACAGGTAAATGTAAATATTTAATGACAGACTCATTTGTCTCTTTTTCAAGAGTTATATTTTACATAAAGATTAAAGAGCATGCTTTCAGATTCACATTTCCATTTCATTTCGATGCAGCTTCAGTGTTTCCCTTGGTTTTCTTGTGTATGTAGCTGTTAACATGTAATGCAGGATGTTTTTATGAAAAGAGCTGTTTTTATGTGATATTTTTCCAATAATTTCACATTTTAAAACCACATTTAGTCTAATAACAACAGCTGCACATTGTTTCTTCGCTGCTCTCACGTCCCGATGTCCTGAGAATATTTTCACACTCTGTAAATATGAGGTACAACACCTAAGACCATTTCAACCTGACATTACATTAACATTTAATGACAGTTTTTCAGCTACAGGAAGTGAATCACCCACAGCAGAATCTTAAAGTACAGCAACAATAGTTGGAAAATGATTCAGTCATTCTGTGTGTGTCTTTTGCACCACGCTGAACTGGAACAACAAAATGTGGGGAAACACTGAATTGATCCGCAAGCTGTTGATGTCTGTGTACTTGTCTTTGTATTTGTTTATATCTCTGTAATAATAACTTTATTGAAGTTTTACATGATCTTGAATCTGTGCTTTAATTCAAGCAACATGGTGTACTTTAGCACTCCCTCTTCCCCTCCCAAACTTTGGGAAATTAATTTTTCAAACTGAGAATTTTTTTTTTTACCTACGATGTATTAAATGCAGTAGATGGTTAAATAGGAACTTACTAGGTTGATTTTTATTGGCACTGTTGTGGTCTATGAAACGGGAGCTCATCTACTGTACAATGACAAAATATTTTGTCATTTACTGTGTATGAACGTTCTAGTGCTTTAATGCATTCAGGGTAATCGCTTTGGAAGAATTATACCCACGGAGTCTTCATTCTTGTACAAATGTGTATTTTGCATATATAAATGTGTGTATACGTCTGTCTATAAGCATGCTGCTTTAGTAAACATGACTCACAGCAGCTGATTTAACACTGCAAGCATCGGCATGGGAAGCAGTCTGAATATCCACTAAACAATCAGTCAATTCTTAAATCCCCCCACACATACACACATTGACCCAGGTGTGTGGCCTGCCTGTGCGACCGCTCTCAGAGACCTTTTTTCCTACCATTTTTCCTCTTGTGAGAAAGCAGTACTCAAATATAAGAGTAGGTCAGCAGGTGAATGAGTCAGAGAGAAAATGAGACAGAGTTAAAAAAGTAAAAAGTCAGAGATAGGCTTTCAGAGAAAGATAGCTGTGGCACATTACATCAAGGCAGGATCCAACGTCAGTGCTTTATGCAATGGCTTGCTGTATTTTCAGCATATATTATGAATCATGTGTTACACAAATCAGTTTCAGTGTCTGTGCTGGTACAGAGGTGGTTCTATTTCTCATCACATTTCAATGTGTAACGTACCAAATAAAGATGCTGTCAGGAAAAGATGATGTTTTTTAGTTTAGTTTTAAAAGCACAGACGCTACAAATCTAACACAAACTAACTGCGGCTTGATTCTGCATCATCATTGCCATCATCATCCTAACATTAACACTCTTCTCAGGTATTCTTTGAGACAAATGGCAAGATTTAAAGTGTCCCACATGGAAGTAAAGATTTGTGTCACTGCCTGATGTTTTTCTGTGGATTCTTCTGTCAAAGCAGCGACTCCGTTTATAAAAATGCTTTCAGTGGTCTGTGTATATAAATTAATCCTCCTTCTAAACTAATGAGCCCCCGTGTGTCTCCGCCCCTTTTGTTCCTCACCTGTTATTTCCTTCCCCCACCCTACCTGCCTACCTCCTGTTGTATCCGACTCCTCGTCAATCACCTTCTTACTAAATATCACTCCACCCTTTCTCCATCTTTACCCCTTGTTCCTCTTTCACCCTTTTCTCACATCCCTTTCCTCCTGGCTTTGTAACTCTTTCTTCACGTGTGACTGGGTATTTGACTCTTAACAGTGGGCAGCAGGCAGACCACCGCTCCAGCCTCTGTCACTGCAGCTGCAGCAGCTGTGGCTGCAGCCGCCGGCACCACAGCAGGGCTGGTGGAACAAGGTATCACGGTGGCTCACCCAGGGCATGCCACCCCTCCCACCCTGCCCCTTGTCTGCACCTGTCTTTGACTCTTTGAACTTCTTCTTCTTCTGTTTTCCCTTTACTCAATCTTCTCTGCTACCCCTCCCTCCTTTCCGAGCATGGGAGTTCAGAGCATGATGGCTGACAACATTGCTAACTACACCTCCCCTCATCTCAACAGCTGCAGTATTAACTATGCTTCCAGCTAACTATTACCGTGTTTTACATACGACAAATGAAAGAAATTTAAGCTTTTTCCTTTTCACATCTATTATGTTAATAATTTTTAATGTGAAAGAGTTTTGCTTCTAAAACATGTCTTTAAAATACTCATTTAGTTTCTTTTTGATAACCTGTTATTGGACATTTATACAAATTAATGACTATTTAATAGATTTTTAATTACAGATACAATATTTGCATATTCTATTTTCAAAAGATTGCAGTACATTTAAAAAATCCTGTCACTTTAAAAATAAGCTGAAGAAGCTGTATAGCAATAATGATATATTTTTACACATAACAATATATTCTTATAAAAATGACTGGAATTTTACAAACTTTAGTAGCACTGACAACACCAAATGTTTCCATATGACACCAAACGTGACATTTTTAAAACCAATTTACAGTCAATGTGCACTATATGCTTTTTTTCCCCCAATGTAAAAGAAAGATACCCAACTTTTAATTTAAGCTAAATTAATTAATAAAACAAGGATTTTTACTTACATACAATGTTAAGATTTTTAGTTATAAAAGTTTAATTGGCGAGCGCTTGAGATGCCCCATATCCTTTTCTAGAGGATCCTGAAACACATAACATAGGATCATATTAATACATATTTAAAAATATCATTAGAAATGCACTGACACAAGAACAACTAGCAGAGTAATATTAAAACAAACACATACGTTCTCTCCCACTATACAAACCCACACCTTCTGTGTCTGCTGGTAGTGAAAACGCGTAAGAAATAAAATAAATAGTCCAACATTATGACTAACTCTGTCTACTCCAAGTATGTTAAAAAGAATGAATATAAGGCCTATTTAATGTTTTAATGTAAGTTTCTTTTAATGTAACTGGGAAGTATTAATGGTGATCTGATCTATTGGTTTATACATATGTCTCTTCTTGATGTTAAAAACACCACTAACTTTAAATTTAATTTGGTAAGAAAGACTGAAAACATTTTTGTTTAATGAGAAAACCAGAAATTAATTTCCGCAAGATAACTAAATATTACAGCTTCCGTCTTTTTCAATCTATGTTTAGGCTTTTAAATTTGAAAAGGACATAAAGAGTGGAAGCCCAGCTACTGCTGTCATTTACTATGTCAGCACATCTCTCATCTCCTGTCTGGGATTTGATAGTTGCTTCAGAGCCCATCACTGCTCTGTCATTACCACACACCCCTGTTCATCGTATTATCTTCATCTCTGCACAGAGTCACCGAGCATGGCCCAAACGCACTGCTGTCCTGTCTCTCAGTTTCTCTTTTTTTCTCCACTCTTTTCCTGCCATCTCAGTTGTGCCATCTCTGTCATCACTCAGTTTTACCCCATTTCCTTTTTCTGTATTCTGGCATTTTTACTTCTCTGGACATTGTTGATTCTTGAGTCATCCAATACTTTTCCACAACTTCACCAGTTTCACTCCCACTTTCCCTGTTTCCTCAAATGTCACATCTTACCTTTCCCCTCACTCCTCACTCTTCTTTCCCTTTCTCTTCTTTTCTCTGTCTGACAATGACACTGGAAAGTTCACCCCTGTAACTTTAAGGATGGAACTGCCTGAGAGCTGTCGGTGAATGCTGCATGGGGCACTGGACTGGTGCATGCGCTGCAACACAAGGGGACTCTGGTGCATGATGAACACTGTAAATGATGCAAGGCTGGGCTTGTTTTCATGAAGTCGAAGCCTTTTAAAGTTGTTGTTTGTTTTTTTTTTTTAAGATAAGTCCCGTATTAGTACTTATTCAGTAATTGTGTTGTGAACTGAGCTGTAGGTTTTACAGTCCAGTTTCGTATGTAGCTGTATTGCTGTAACATGTAGTCATTGGTCGTTGGACCAATGTTTTAATTGTAAATGTTGGAGCCTTGTTGTTTTACTTTTCAGACTGAATGTAAGGCTTTGTTTTAGACAACCAGATCTAATTAAAGTCTGTTAACTTCAGCTTAATTTTTCAGTGGTGAAACTGAAAAGTGCTTTCCAAAAAAAATGCCTATTTGTAGTCCTGTAAACTAACCAATCACATTTGAGCAATATTTAGTTGCCTGTACATAACAGTCCACGTTGAGAGCAAGAAGTATTTTCCAGAATCCAAAAACAAGAAATCTTGAACCATCTACATCTGCCCTATCCAGGTATCCTGACTAAGAAAAACTCCAAAAACTTTACAAGGCTAAGTTCACGGGTTCCCAGATTGCAGTTGGCACATGCATTTCTGGATAGTTTAGACCAGATAGCAGTAATTGTTTGGCCTAACCTTGGCACATGCTTGCATGATGCTTTGGTCTACATGTGGCCTTGACTCAGGCATTAACTTGTGGCTCCTTTAACTCAGTCACAACTCAACCACATATTGGTTTGTTCTCAGGTGTGCTGTGGTATTTTTTTCCCCCACATCAGACCACAGAAGACTCACCATAACCTATTTCAAGCCCACTATGTGGTGAATCAACACAGTGGTCATGTTTTAAGAAGTTATGCAAGGCAAGACAAAAAAAGACTTCATCGTCTGTCTAAACATATTAAGACAAGAAAATGATAAAACTCTGCAATGGCTGTATCAAGTGGTTCAGGTTGACCTAGCTGCCAAACAGCTGCACATCCAGCTGATGCACAACAACCTAAGCAACTCCTATGAGCTTTATATCTTCCCTCCTGACAAATGTAACTTAGCTTGTAGCTTCAGCAACCACTTCAAGAAAAATGTCTATCTTACTTCCTCTTTTATTTAAAAGATGTTAAGTCTGTTAAATTGAAATGTAAGCTTAAAAGCCTCCCTTCACAGACCACAGATCACCTAAATTTTTTACCGTATTGTTCCTTGATGCCATTGTGCATCGGGGAATGCTCATAAGCTTCTTATCACTGTACATTTGCTTAGTAGGGTGCCCGTTTATGAACAGCAAAGAACTTCATGTGACAATCTAGCGTTGAGCTAAGGAGACAGAAACAGTGGCTGTGTCCTTGTTTCTATAATCTACTGGGACACCACCGTCCTCTCTGTGTCCCTCAGCCTCCACGAGACTCCGATCAAATATTTATAGTGGACTGCCTCTCCATATCAGCCTCACTTTGCCTCACTGGATTACTAGAGGCCTTGTTCTTTTACACGTATTCATACATTAAAAGTACAAGTAAAATCTACTCAAACTCACTCCAACATCCTGCAGGACAGCAGCGGACAGTCTTTTAATCTGTCCTGGACTGTGTTATATGAAGAAGATATTGAGGGGCTCTTCATTATAGGCATATCTCTCCATTAGCTTATTCCGTTATGTGGGACTTCATGTGAATCAATGCCCATCCCTGCTTTGTTCTTGCAGTGGTCCATCTTGCATGATTTTAATAGAAATTTATTAGTGATGCCTTTGATTTAATCTCTTCCTCCTCTCTCTTCTTGCTTCATGTGTAATTTGTGGCAAGGTAAGGAGCACCCCTTGCTTCTAAACCTTTGGGTTGAACTAAGCTAACGTTGGCTCTTTTCAGATTTCCACAGCTATGCCTGGAACTTAAAGACATTTTTGGAAGATCCAGTTTGACTGAAAAATGTCACTTTGGAAAGCACATTTGAATACCTTCATCACTTCCACTCATGTTCTCCTTACTCTTCCTCTCTGCTCTCATATCCTCTCATTCTCTGCTAAGCCATCAGAGAATACGAGAGAATGAACTTGACACTATTTCTGACCCCATTTCTTCTCCTCAGTAACAACCGGCCTTTGGAAGGAGACTGAGGAAGAACAGCACAACAATTAAACATGCACATTCATGCCTTCCTCACATCCCTCCAGATTACAAAGTGCTTATTTATCACTTCCTATTGCTCCGTTTTTGGCTGCTGAATATGCAAACCTCACTTCAAGCACAATATACTGAATCACTGAGGCAGAAAAGAAAAAAAAAAGATGTAGTGTGCACACCCTATCTTCCATGTATTTTTCTCTCTTGATCTTTATCTTAATGGCTATTTCAAATGTGCTCTTATAAGGATACAGTTTAAATTTGGCATGGCCTGCAGTGGTCTTTGAAGTGACCGCTCTCTGTTTGGACTTCTGCTCCCCCAAAGAAATCAGCATACAGTCCGAATTCTCATCGACTTGAAGCTTCTGATCACTCAGTGTAGCTGCTTTGGTACATGTTTTGAAATGGAAGTGGGGAAATCAAACAGGAGGTTGATGTTCAGAGAAAGAGGAATGAGGGAGAGAGGGAAGGAAAGAGGAAAAAGCAAAAAGAAAAGAAAAAACAGCCAGACTGCCATAAATAGTGTTTTATGTAACATGGCTGGATACTGATGTGATTGCATCTGATTAGACTTGAAGCTGCACTCAGGCTCTTAGCAAAAAGTCACAGCAAGCATCTATGGAAGTAACACTGAGAGGAATCCAGCTTTTTAACTCCCAGGTGATCACAGCTAGATTATTTACTATAAGATAGGCACACTATGGCAGTGATAATGTAAACATCTTTGTACAAGGTAACCTGTATGAGATCTATGTATAGCACTGACATCTATACTAAAGCAAAACAATATTTCTGAGAATCTTTTTTTTTTTTTTTTCAAAAACAACCCAATTTAGGTATGTTTAAATATATTTTATTTGCCTTTTGAGAAGGTAGATTTGTGCCTTCTATATCATGCTCTAGCTATTGTCTTCAGGAGTAATTGAGTAATTAAACTAACTGAGTTAAGTGTTCACTTTGGTAAATTAAGACACCGCAGACAGAAAATAATGTTCCTATTGTAAAATAATAATGATGATCAAAATAGGAACTCTAGAAGTCATAACTATGCTCTCCTGAAGTCATTTTTCTATCCTTGTGTTGGTGTTTACAGCTGTAAAATACCAACAAGCAAGAAAGTGCATTTTGGTACCAACTTTAAAGCTGTTGAATTGCACTAATTTGCACGTCCAATCTCATCATCTGGTGTCGTGTTAGTGTTAATCCTCTGTCCACATCCCCACAGATGCAGCCACAGGCTCCACTGACCAGCAAGCCAGAGTCTGGCTCTTACTTTGGAGCCCTCTGGGTGAACATGTAGCTATCTAATGCAATCAGACCACCTTACTTTCTGGGCATTAGCAGTGCAGTCACAGTAAATGCCCTGCGGACTGTCTTCTGTTGACTACACGCACTTTCCACTGTTGTAAAGGATTATGGGTATTATGCTCATCAGTGGACTTTTTCTATAGTATCTTTCTTTCTTTCCTGCTTTCCTCCCTCACCCCCTCGTTCATTACCCCTCATTAGAGAGCAGACTGAACACTAATCCTCCTTTGGGCCTCTGTGGAGTTCTTTAAGGCAGGGCTTATTGTTGGGTTTATGGCTGCCGTGTGAGGCAGCCATCTTTACTTTGACTTCCTCATGGCTTCAGGGAGACTTTAGCCTGAGAATTCCTGTGAAACAATGCAAATGGAGAGTATTTTTATTTCACTGACAACAGCGTCTTTGTGCCAACTATTCTTAAGACAAACTGATGTGAAAATTACATATTCGGAAAATTTCTAGTCTGTCTGCTTGTAGCCTGTTTGAGTGGCTCGGGGACTACAGCGGGCTGGCTTATAATTGAAAGGTTGGTAGTTCAATTCCCTGGCTCCTCCGCTTTATATGCCAACTTCTCTTTGGGAGCAATACTGTTCCCAAGGAGACAGTGAGATTTGTGTGGCTGTTTAAAAGCATAGAACTACAGCTACAGCAGCCTGGTTCAACTCAGCTGTTCATCGAAGCGGTCACACCCCAACCCTGAAGCCTTAACAAATGAATGAGTAAAAACAAAACCCAAAAACCTCCCATCAAACAGTTGCTGTCAAGGGGGAAACTATACATAAAGCCCCAAACTGTTTTTTACCAGGCTGTAAGCACATTGTTGACTAATATAATGGTGGGCATTTAACATAAGAGTCAGTGGGGATTGACTGGTATTTAAAGCCAGCCTCAATGACCATCTTTAAGTACTGGTTTTTCTGCACTGGCTTAACTTTTCACCCTGCCACTTTGCAGTTTGACTACCTTGACATTAGTATTACACATCTTTGAGTTGTTGTACATTTGTAGTTCTATGTAAGCCTTATTAAGAAAGGTTGGTTTTAACTTTACTTTTCAGGCAGTCAAAGAATTCAGTTTTACAGGTAAATCCTGTTATGAAATTGGGGGGGGGAAGATCAAGGCAAGTTGTTTGACTAATAGATGAATCAATATACTCATACTGTATCCATCTGTAGACTCTAGTAAATTCAGGAGGTTGTAGTTGTTTAGCTTTGAGTCATTTTGTAAAAACACTTTTTTTTTTAAGTTCAGTGTGCAAAAGGTTCCCTTTCTCTTTCAGCCTCAGGCAACCTTTACTTATCATTACTCAAAATAGACTATTACTACTAAGGTCAGTAAAGAACATTATTTCAGTCAAATCCAGATTATCTCTGAAGGCTTCAATGTAGGTTAAGGTTGTAGCTCATACCAAGACTCACTGAGAAACATGGAGTTGCTATTGCTCAGCTACACCTTTAACTGGTTGTTTTTCCCTGTTTGTCATTGCAGCAGCCAAGACTTTGCTCAACAAAAAGGCAGATGTCAAGGTAAGGGGCACACTCTTACTTCTCTACCTATCTCCTTCCTTGACTTTTCCTCCTTCCTTACATTTTCTGGGCTAGAAACTCTGCTTCTTCTTCCTCTTCCCCATTTTTTTTCTGCTCGATTGTTCATTTCTTTCTTAATCTTGCTAGTCTCACTTTTGCCTACAATGTCTTTCTTGTCATGTATGTTCTGTCATTGGATGTTTGTCTAGTGTTACATGTAAAAGTTGTGTTTTTTGGCTTGAGGTGTTGTGTATCAGAATGAGAGCTGCTGGATTTTTAAGTTATTATCTAATTATTTTATTAAAGTGAGTGGCCCATTCTGAATACACATCTGTACACACATCTGGATGTGTGTCTACATGTATGCGAGTCTGTGTGTGCTATGCGTATCAGCCTTCATGCCACTTGCCAGTGCACAAGCCTCGAGTAGCGCATCCTCCTGAAAGGACCTCTTATTTTGATTTAGCATTATTTAGCTCAGTGCCACCTCTCCATCTCCATTATTAAATCTAACCATCTGTCAGCCCTTCACATTTTGTTTTTTCATCACTTCCTCTCTCTCATCCCTCCATTTCTGCCTTTTGCTCCTCTTTCAATGCTTCTTTTTCCTCCTCACCCCATCTGGTCTTTAACCCCACATTCCTGTTCATCCATTTAATGAAGATCTCTCACATCCCACGCTCTCACATGCACACGCTGCAGTAGCACATCCCACACACAGCTATCATGAATGTGTCTGTGTGCGCCACGTACATGCAACGTGCTATTCATGCTTCTCAGCATTATACATTATATTAGGCAAAGGTTTGGGCACATGCACGTGGACATGGAGGTGTGTGTGTGTGTGTGTGTGTGTGTGTGTGTGTGTGTGTGTGTGTGTGTGTGTGTGTGTGTGTGTGTGTGTGTGTGTGTGTGTGTGTGTGTGTGTGTGTGTGTGAAAACATCCCATTTGTTTATCAGCTTGAAAAGAGACTGAACGTGCAAACGGGGCTGTGAGCATGCCTGCACACAAGTGTGCGTAAGCGTGGGTGTCCATGCGTGTTACACTCATGCGCAGCATCGAGTGTCCATGCGTGTGTGTATGTATGGATTTGGTGTGAGTGTGTGTGCGTGAATGTGTCCCCCCCCTCCCGTTCCTCCCTGCGCAGTCGGTTCAGCAGGGAATGTGACTCCGGTTCCAGGAATAGCTGCCAGTCTGGACCCTGGAAACTCAGACGACAGAAATAGACGCTTACTTCCACTGCGGCGCACTCATTGCCTAGCAACAGGCTCCCCACACACTCGCCCCAAACCATTTCTAAAGGCGTCTTCTTCATTTGCTGCCGTCCCTGCTTGCCTCCTTTTTCTCCCTCTTCTCTTGTTTCTTCTTATAATCTCCAAATGTCCTTTTGTTCCTTTTGAAACTCTGAGCTCCTCTCATGGTCTTCTCCTCTTCCTGCTTTTTCTCCCGCTGGCTCATTAATGCCTAATGACACCTGACGCTTTTCAGTTGTAGCACCTGTCCAGTGCAAGCAAGCGGTCTCTCTCTGGCACTGGTTGCCCACCACCTTTCACCTCCTTCAACGCCAGCTACTGCTCAGAGGAACCAACATATTCTGCATTTTAAACAGTGTTGTTATATGACACACTGTTTATCCTTATTAAGTTTACACTAGTTATTATATACACAATGTGCAGATTTCTTTAGATTAAAAGCTGCAAAACAGTTTTAGATGAATGTAAAATAACAACATTGAGAACATTTATTTTGGTCTCCGATAAATTATTGATGCATTAATGCAACATGTAACAACAAAATTCAAGCCAGTTGTGATTTTAAATTTAAGATGAAGTCTGGGAAAACACTTACATAATAAATCTTGCAGTTCCTTGTCATGCTATTTTCTTACCGTGCCATCTTCCCTTTCACTGTCCCCGAAGCAATAGGTTGAATTTTTGCCTTCTGACTCTTCCATGAGCTGACTCCTCTTCTAATTTTCTCTCTCTGATGGCCTTCACTTCAACCACTGCTCCTTTCACTTCTTTGAAGGAGCTGCTCCTCCTTTTGCCTTTTCTAAGCTGTATAGGAACTTCTCTTCACTTGCCATCAAAGTGTACAGCTTTTGGTTTATGCTGACAAGTTCTATTTTGCTCTTTGTTTTTTAATTTCATTTTTTTTGACAGTACACTCACTTGTTGTTTTTTTGGTTACTTTATTTTCCTCCCCATCCCTCCTTCTTCTACCATCTGCTCATCCATCAATAAATCCATCCATCAATTGCCTGAGGACAGAAACGCAAGTCCAGCTCTACTGTCCAGTATATGGTGAGCATGCTATTTATGCATTTTGCCATGTCACTTCTTTTTTTGTTCCATCCCTTATGGTCTCCTTTCTTCCTTCTGTGTAATAGATTTGAGACTCCCTTCCTTCACTAACTTATTATTCTGTGGCACAGTGGGTGCCGATTCATAAATCATTTTTATTCAACAGCAGTCAGATGTCATGTAGGCACTTCTTGTTAAAAATGCTCTGGTGTACACGAGGTAATGCATTTTACATGACGGCAACAGCAGCACCTTGTTAGGAACTACAGAGGCTGAGTAGCTTCTGAGCGGCAACAGCTGCCATGTCACATAAAGAAAATGACAGCGTTAGAGCTGGGCGATATGAGATTTTTTCATATCACGATATGTTTTTTTCATTTCAGGCGATAACGATATCTATCACGATATAAGCCAAATAACTATATTTGTAAGATTTAAATGTGCCGTTGCTCACAAGTAAAATGTGAAATAATCAGCAGCTTGTTTTTAAATATTTATTTCCCATAATAAGTTCAACAGGGTAGATGTACTTAAGGAACATGAGACTTTTTCAGATAAATAAAGGCAAATATTGCAAACTACACAAAAGACAGCCGCTAAAGCGTTTAAGTTTCAAAATAGAACAAACGAAACAGAGACTACTAAATTGTCAATTCCACTTAGAAACAAAGTATTAATTCTAAAAATAAATCTTAGTTTGTTTTACAGAAGAACAGACAAAACTGACTAACTTTTGTCAATATCAAATAAACAGAACTAAAAGGAAATTCTCAATCTCTCCTTGTTGTATAGCTGAGCCTTTCAAACAGTTTTAACAGTTACTTTAGTCTGACAAAAGCCGAATGACGAATTAGCGCTTCCAGTCAGAGACCGAGGCTACGTCCACACGTACACGGGTATTTTTGAAAACTGAGATTTTCCGTTTTCGTTTTAAAAAATAATCCCGTTCACACGTAAAGGCAGAAATGAAGGAAAACACTGCTATGAACATGCCAAAGCAGCAGGTGGCGCTAGATTCCTAACCGTGCAGAAATGTTGGCCAATCAGAAGTCTAGAAGCCTCGGTGGGAAAAAGTAAACAAAGCTGGGGCATAGAAGCAGAACCGAGTCGTATGTGTGGACCGACAGTAACTGTGTGTATATGTAAGCATTTAAACACTGCAGAGAGTAGAATTAACAGTAACAGTATTGTAGAAATTCATTTCACCGAAACAATAACGTGGCGCACAGTGTGACGCATGCACCAGTTTATTGTATTTCCAGACTTGCTTTCGGCACAATTTACAGTGCACGCTACTCTGTTTTTTGTCAGACTTGAAATAGCCGAAATACCTTCACACTACGGAACTTCTATGGCTCTTCCGTTCGACAATCTCTCCGGCATTGGAACCATCATCTGTTTTCTCTAGTCGGCACACTCATTTCCTCCATTATGCGCTGGCTCCATTACCCGCTGGCTGCTTCCCAAACAAACACACGTGCGGCTTGGCACTTGTGCTGTACGTAACAAGTCACGCGACGTGAAGCTGCGGCTGTGATTGGTTCGGCTCTGCGCTACTTAATTTGGATCGGCCGACCTTTTTTTTTTTTTTTTTTTTTTTTTTTTTTAAAGAGGACAAGAGCGGCGAGGTCTATCGCGATAGCTTAATTTCTCTATCGAGTAAAAGTTATATCGCGATAGATATCGTTATCGTTCTATCGCCCAGCTCTAGACAGTGTATACAGAAAGTTATATTTCATTGACAGAAAAAACCAGGCACAAGTCACAGCAATGGTCTCGCTTGATTGACAGGCCGGGATGATCGTTGCAAAGTACGGCGTCACGAGAATACTCTGAAAACGTAATGGAAGCAGGGTGTTTTAGTTCCATCAGAGTTACTCCAGGGATGTTGCTCCAGATCTGTCAGGCACACACTTTTAGAACGGAGCCAGTACTTGTAGTTTTGAGACAGAGCCCTTGAGTTTAACAAGGTGCATACTTCAAACAAGAGTAAAAGTATAATTATTTAATCCTCCACCTCTAAGAACGCTATAGTTTTCACCTACTACGCTGAATCTGTAACCTATGCTGACCATTCACAGAGCAGATGCTGCAGCAGCCGGGCAGTAGGGCTGGGCCATATTATACCGTTCACGGTAATACCGGTATAATGTTAGGCAACGATAGGAAAATGAAATATCGCGATAGAATGGGAGTAAAACGCGCATGCGCGGTGCCTTTGTTTTCATACGCACATGGCCGATTGTTGAGTGAAACAGATGAACCAGAATTGGTTTGTAAAAACGGTGCAACTTCCGTGATGTGGAACTGGTTTGGTGTTTGTCTGTCAGATACACAACAAAGCACATTTTTTGCAGAACATGCAAGCGGCCGTTGTTATTGTCATATTTGTCGGACTAAGATGCTCTTAAATCTGGGAGTAATCTGGGTCCTAAACTCCGTATGCTTCAGGTCAAACAACACTGCAGCATCACTTAGAGTTAAAAACTGTCTAAATTCTTTCATCTTTAATAAAACGATCAGCATTGCTGCTTTACCAGGTGTAACTATAAAGTTTAACTTCCAGGCATCCATGAAAACAAAAGTTATTACATTTAACGGAGTTAGAAGTTAGCAGGAAGCTAGCGGAAGTTAGCTCGCTAGTTTCGCTAGTTACCTAAGCATGATATTGCATGTTCTGACTGAGAGATTTCTGAAAAAAATCAAACGTACAGCTCTGCTATCACTTCCAACATAAATGAAGACAGGAAACTAAACAGCAGTGATGTTTGTAGGGTTACTGAAGTTGGGCTAGCTGGTATATAATGATGTGCTACGTGATCGCTAGCGACACAGCTATGTTAGCATAACATAAACAGTGAAGCTGGAGGACAAACACTAACACTTTTCCACTTATAAAAGTTAACGTGAAGGTTCCTCATGGTTAGAGACAAATGCAATCGCATGGCAGGATGCTGTAAACGGACCAGACTTCAGTCAGGAGAACAACTGAGATAATCCATCCACAATACAAGGTTAGTCATTAATATACTGCAACAACATGGGAATAGAGCAGCTGCCAGAGAATTCAACATTAATGAATCAATGGTACAGAAGTGGAGGAAGCAAGAAGAATGAGTTTAATAAAGTTTGATTTATCTGACTGCCTTGTTTCGCTTAATGTGCCTTATAATCCCGTGCACCTTATGGTCCGAAAAATGCGTACTGCACACTGCAGTTTAATGTTGCAAAGCACCTCTTTTTAACTTCAGTGGATATTATACATGGTTATGCTCAGGATATGTCAGCCCATTTCTACTGGAAATGCCTTTTGGTTAAACTTTCAGCAAGGAATTTGCATTTGCACTGTTACATTTTTATAAAGCTTTAATGTACATAAAAACCAGCTTCTTGTTTAAGTGAAAATAAATGGAAGGTTGTCTTTTTGCGCTAGTAATGTTGTGGAGTTGTATTTTGTCTCGCATCAATTATATCGTCGGTTATATCGTTATCGCAAATTTTCAAATATATATCGTGATAAATATTTTTGGCCATATCGCCCTGCTCTACCGGGCAGCATATGAAATTCCATAAAAAAAACATGTTGAATATTAAATATTGTTTAATAAGGGTTTCATCCAGTGTGTTACAAGCCCAGCAGCCCACCTGGCCTAAGGTGACTCCCCACGAGGCTCCGGAGTTAAGTTAGCTCAGGACTCTTATTAACCTACTGTTCCTGTTAGCTATACTTCCATCTATTCAAAAACAACTTAGGGAAAAAAACTATAATAGGATTACAAATGAATAAAGAACCAGGCAAATATCAGAACCTAATACTGTTCAGCTGATATTCATGCACTAATGTCCAGTAATTACTGATTACAGTAGGCTAGGTCATTGATTGCTGTGGCTCGGTTCTCTCTCGCTGTTACAGGCTGTAAACGGGAAATCAACTCCTCACTTGACTCGTTACCCACGGTGTTTGCAGAGGCCAACATGCATGTGCATCAGAATTGGCCATTGCAGCGGCTCAGCATACTTTACTGTAGATAAACATTAGTGTGCTATTTTTCCAGTGTACTACTCACAGTGTATCAATGTATTTACTGCCACATTAACCTGTGAACATTGCTATATGAGGCTTGAGCAGAATATACAGTATGTGGTTCACATATGCCACTGAGTTCTCCTCTGCAAATGTAAAAATAGACCAGTCTTTTACTTTTAAGCAAGGCGCGCATGTTCCTTTTACACAGAAATGGGTCAAAACGTGTTCCAGTTTTTAAATTAAGCTTCTGGTATACTGGAAATGACTCCAGCGTGTGCACTTATTTTGTCAGTACCAGCTTGACTTTAGACAGTCTTAGGTAGCGTTTAGATGTTTACTTATTTGTTTTAAACAAACTTGGGAGAAAAAAGCAGGTTTATAGCACAGTACTGCATCCAAACGCTGAAGACACGATCACAAAACAACAGCCTGGCTTTGCCTGACTAAACACAACATGCAGTACATGCAGTACAAAAGTCTGATCTAGGGCACATACACTCTGTGAATGGTCCATGTACCCTACATGTTCAGTGTCATACTTGGAGGATTTAAAATGAAACAGGAATTTGCATAAGAATATTAAACCACACAGAATTACTAGTTTCAGTTCACTTATTTCTGACCCCTAACTTCTTGCCCTGCCGTTACGCAGAAGGAACTTTTTTTCCTCTCTGATCTTCTGATCTGGCTCATCCTTTACCACACTTGTCATCTCTTCTGCACCTTTCCCTCCTTTGTTCTTCCTGTACCCATCCTGGAAACCTCGTGTGGATACTTTAACCCCCTTTTAACCCTCATCTATGGTTATAATTGTCTGTGATCACTCCTGATGTCCGGTGTTCTGTTTCATAATTTAGAAATGATCTAATGGACATTTTGCTTTCAAGATGACAATGATTGGCAGTCGTCTCCACAACTGGCGAGCCGTAGCACTGCTGTCATCATTCCTTCTTTTTTTTCTTTTTTTTCTTTCAATGCCTCCCTGAAGTGTTAGCAGTTTTCTCTCCACAAACACACATGACGTAAATGCTAAGGCCCCGAGTTGATACTGCAAACACGCTCTGACTAAGACTGCTCACGATGGTATCGTTGCTTTGAGGAATGCATTTCATCGTCACAAAGGCAGCGGAGTGACAGCCACTTTGTTTGGTGTAATTTGTGTGTGAGTGTGGAGATTTGTTTGGGAGTGGCTGTGTGTGGGTTACTGTATGGGTGCTTAAAATTTCTATATGTCAGCTTATTGTCAGCTAACACCAGCTTTTACTTGCTGTTTAGTGCGTGCTTGCATTATGTGGTGTTTTCGCACCATATGTGTGCTGGCATCCTCTCCTCTTCTCTCTCCTCTCCTCTCCTCTCGTCTCCTCTGAGTAAGCCCAGTGGCTTAAAAAATTCATATTATGGTAAACATACACACCCACAACCACACACACATCAGTCTTCATCTTTCCATCTTGAAAGTCAGTGTTAAAGAGTCACCATTACAGTCACTCTGATTCAGCACTGCTGCAGCACCAAGATTACCAAACATTTTGTTTTATTGAATCTTCTGGGCTTGTTTAAAATGTGCACTTTTAAATTCTCATATATTGTGCTTATCTAATTAATGTTAGGTGGAATCATTCACTAGCTTGGCAGCACACCAACATCATGCCATATCTTAGCCAAGTCTTAATAGGGGATTAGGTAATCCTCCTGATTACTTAAGACCTCTTGAAATTTCACTTACAAGCAAGATTGCTTGCATTTTACTGTATCAACTCACATAATTACCATTGACGTAATTGTAGCTTATTCACTGTCACACCCAGGGCTTGATCCTTTGTAGGGTTTAAACTGGATATTTCCCCCCCAGCAGGATTACAAATGTAATGTAGATTCAATGCAAAAATAATTTAGATCAATCTACGCTCCAAAGAGCCGGCCGCTCTTTGATGTTTGATCTTCAAAAGAGCATTTCATCCAGGCTTCTAAAGGTGATTCACTACGGCCAAACGGCACGTCTTGATGTGGAATCCCAAGCAGGGGAAGTCACTTGTGACATCACGATGATGTCAGAGTACCCCTCAGCCCGTGGTGTCACCTGAGAATTACAGATCAGTCTTGAGAGTGAACGTTTTAGGATAATCCCTTCACAGTTGCTGCGTCTGCCTGCCACCTTCAGGCCTCACTGGGATGCACACCTACATGTATCCTACTACTTTGCTCTGATCCGCACGGTACAAATTAAATAAATGTAACACAGAACAGCAGATAAATTCTGAACGATGAATATCAAAATGTTGCATTGAGTTTTTACTGAATGAAAAGACAAATCCTAACTCTTTACCTTACATGAGAGCCACTAAGGTGAGACCCTCAAAGTTGATTCTGTCAAAGAGACATATATGTGCTAATTCCAAAAACACACGAGCACAAGCATGGACACACACTCACAAGCCCACCTCTTGCTGTTGTTAACACTCTTGTTGTGTCTCCTCCTTTTCCTTACCTTTCCTTTCCTTTCCTGCACAGCCCCAGACAAACAGCACCAAAAACAGCATAGTCACCAGCCCCAAAGGAAACATCCCTTCACCCGCTCTGGTATTTATCTCCTAACCCGCCCTTCACCTGTGTGTTTGTGTGTGCCCGACTTCCCGCCGCCCTTATGTCCTTTAAGACCCTTACCTTCACCCTATCCCACACCTTTTCCTTCACCTTTGTGTGTTTTTCTTTTCTGTCCATTCTTGTTGGTTTTGTTTGGTCTTTATCGAGCCACTGAGATGGCCAAAGCAGTCGGGTAGGTCGTAAACCAGCAGTCGTGTCAGGAAGCATTTTCCCACGGCAGTTGGGAATGCTTTGTGACTTGGACTCGGGTTGATAGTCTACCGCCATGTTGTTTTCTCTGTCAGTATAAGTTTGCCAAAGACAAATAGACAACCAGTGCCTGCAGGGACTGTCACTGCGATTTACCCCCTTCCTCCTGTATTGAAGCTGTCCCCCACCGTGTCAGTCCAAAGGTCTGCAGATTGTCCTTCCAGCGAAAAAAATTCCACCCGTGGATTTTAGAGAATTCCTCTGTAAAATTGGCTGATGTTTTGGAATAAAAACCTGTAAGCTAAAAAGGCCCACAGTATTCAGTCTTGTTTGTCAGCTTGTTAGAAAAAACATGTTTGAACTAAATCCAGCTACTCTCTTGCCTATGGATTTGTCTTTTATGTCAAAAAATGATGTTAAGTCCATTGTCAAATAGTTGGGAAAATTCAGCGATATTGCGAGTGAGGTTTTCTTATGGAACAGAAATGGGGAGTTCTAGTTTCCCTTTGGGAATCTTTATTGTTCTGATTACTATATATACACAGGGCAGCAGTTTGGCTTTATGTTCTAGAGGGCACTCTAGTAATCTCACCAAAGTAGATACAGTAGGATGCAAAGGTTTGGGCAACCTTGTTAATAGACATTATTTTCCTGTATAAATTGTTGGTTGTTACAATAAAAAATGTCAGTTAAATATATCATATAGGAGACACACACAGTGACATTTGAGAAGTGAAATGAAGTTTATTGGATTTATAGAAAGTGTGCAATAATTGTTTAAACAAAATCAGGCAGGTGCATAAATTTGGGCACCACAAAAAAAGAAATGAAATCGATATTTAGTAGATCCGCCATTGGCAGAAATTACAGCCTCTAAACGCTTCCTGTAGCTTCCAATGAGAGTCTGAATTGTGGTTGAAGGTATTTTGGACCATTCCTCTTTACAAAACATCTCTAGTTCATTCAGGTTTGATGGCTTCCGAGCATGGACAGCTCTCTTTAACTCACACCACAGATTTTCAATAATATTCAGGTCTGTGGACTAAGATGGCCATTCCAGAACGTTGTACTTGTTCCTCTGCATGAATGCCTTGGTGGATTTTGAGCTGTTTTTCGGGTCGTTGTCTTGTTGAAAGATCCAGCCCCGGCGCAGCTTCAGCTTTGTCACTGATTCCTGGACATTGGTCTCCAGAATCTGCTGATACTGAGTGGAATCCATGTGTCCCTCAACTTTGACAAGATTCCCAGTCCCTGCACTGGCCACACAGCCCCACAGCATGATGGAGCCACCACCATATTTCACTGTAGATGTTTTTCTTGGAATGCTGTGTTCTTTTTCCTTTATGCATAACACCCTTGTTATGCCCAAATAACTCTATTTTAGTTTCATCAGTCCACAGCACCTTATTCCAGAATGAAGAGTTGTTTTGAGACCCCCCCCCCCATGTTGCTACTCTTCAGAGAAAATTAAAAGAGGAGGGAAACTTACAAT
Source organism: Rhamphochromis longiceps (assembly GCF_057381845.1). Taxonomy (NCBI): domain Eukaryota; kingdom Metazoa; phylum Chordata; class Actinopteri; order Cichliformes; family Cichlidae; genus Rhamphochromis; species Rhamphochromis longiceps. Next base: position 39,727,284 of record NC_140568.1, on the reverse strand, counting down.
TGTCCCCTTTAAATACTCTTTCTCATTATTGGATTCACCTGTGTATGTAGGTCAGGGGTCACTGAGCTTACCAAGCCAATTTTAGGTCCAATAATTAGTTCTAAAGGTTTTAGAATCAATAAAATGACAACAGTGCCAAAATTTTGTTTAAACAATTATTGCACACTTTCTGTAAATCCAATAAACTTCATTTCACTTCTCAAATATCACTGTGTGTTTCTCCTATACGATATATTTAACTGACATTTTTTATTGTAACAACCAACGATTTATACAGGAAAATAATGTCTATTAACAAGGTTGCCCAAACTTTTGCATCCCACTGTATATAACACAGCAGTAAGTGAGCCAGTTCCATTTAGCATCATGTGTAGCTATATGAGCTTTTTTTTTTTTTTTCCACAACAGAACGTTTTTCTTTTTGCCAATGTGTGTGTTTCTGTTTGACTACATGTGATGCTAACTTTAGCACTCTGCTTGGCACATGTACAATGACTCACATTCAGGGTTTGAATGGAAGTTCACATTTACGTGTTTCAAAGTCTTTGTGGTAGTGTGGGTTCAAGCATGGAGGACAGGTGTTTATTGCTGATCCTTGAAGGGAATAGAAAGTAGGAGGGCGGCTGCAATAATCGCACTGTTACCAGGGACTTCATCTAGTTTGTGTTCAGCCATTTGGTGCATTATCTCCTTAATTACAGCAGGGGACTGACATTCTTCCCACCTGGAAGCAGTAGGCAGGTGGTAGTAAATCCACATGAATATATGTTTATATATATGAATACATTAGTGCTTCGTTTAAATGAATTCCATCTAGAGTGAAAAAGGGGAAATCATTTAATTAGCTGCACAGCAAAAGCATCCCTAGTAAAGGGATGATAGTGGTGTTGCCTTGACAACACCACTATCATCACCAGGGAGACAGCTGATGATTGGTCATCACAGAGGTGTCACTTCCTGGCGGGGGGGCTACACAGGATGTTCTACATCGAGTGACAGCTCCTAGTAGAGGGAGAAAATATCTCTGTCTCCAGTCTGAGTCATCAGCAATCAGTGGCTACTGTGTGAACTTGAGAGGAGGCAAGCCTTTGAGGGTTTCAAGACAAAGGTCAAGTACTGGTGTAAATGTGGTAAAACTATAACTGTTATAGCAAAAAGTGGCAAAGAAAGAGTACAGCTTTGTACCTCATGTGGTGATTTGCAAGCTGCAGTACAAGTGCTAAAGGAGATACTTCTGCAGTATCGAGGTGGTACGTGGACAGAATTGCACAGTGAATATGAAAAACAAAACAAAATTGCAGTGTAATTTAGGGTTTTTTGTTTTTTGGTGGATTTGAACAGCTTTTATCAGAAGATAGCATTGATAAACAGCAGAAAGTGAGACTCTAGATAAAAGCACTTTCATGGATTCAAATAAAGTAATTGCGAATTTTATTAATTACCAGATGAAATAATAGAAAATAGTCCAGATAAATTACTGAAATTGCAAATTAGAAAATGGAAAAATATATAGTAATGAATGATTGTTTATAAGGAAACTGTATGGCAAGCAGTTAAACTTAATTCTATATAGAGTATGTAGAAATATACTGAACTAGTTTGCTGAAATGATTGATAAAAAGTTGCAATTCATTAGCTAGACGTAACTACAAGCAAAATGGTTAAAATAGCCAAAAGTATAAATTAATAAGTAAAATTGCTAGATTAAAAGTATACATTGAAATTGTTAGCTAAAATAAGCGATTGGAAGTGGTCCCTGCACATAATGAGTAGTGTTTAAATGGAGACTATGCCTATACCTAAATGGTCATCATTCAGAAATGGTAAGCTAAATGCTTTGAGTAACTGGTGAGGTGAGAGTGGTTTGGGTCTGCCTGACAGGGTTTGGGGGTATGTCAGATAAAAGATAAAACTTGGGAACCACTACCTTGCTGTACTTTAAGAGACAGCTTAGTTTCAGCATGAAGTTTAGTGTTGGTAGCAGCAAAATTAGCATGACAAATTGTTATATGGCTAATCCTGTTGAGTGATTGAGCCATTTCTTTGCACATAGTCCTGAACAACAATAGCTGTTTCTGATTAAATTCCATTTCAAAAAGGACCCTGAAATGATGCCAGCGTCTGCCCGGCAGTGATCGCCGTTTCTGTTGAGACGAGTGTGAAAGAACAGAATGACCCGTTTTTCATCTTGTGGGGCATCTGAGTCTTTCTGCTGGGTATGCCAATGTTTTGCAAGATGTTGAGGCCATTTTCTTTTAATCTGTCACATTATATTTTATGCATATTGTATGAGCTGGCTGATTTTTTTGTCATTATGCCTTTGTCCCTTTCGATTTGCTATTTCTGTGTTTTGGCATGCATTTCCATCTTTTCAGGCATAGAAAACAGTTTGAAATTATGCATGCACAGCAAGGTGGTGCAGAAATAAGGAGTACCCATGTAAACAAAAGCCTAGATAAGTTAAAGTTCAAAAAGATGTCACAGCTTTGAGTGCAACTTCATGCCATCTCTTCCCTTAGGCTGTGTACTTACTCCGTGTATGTGTGTATTTGCACTTGTATTACTTATGTTGTGGGGACATATGTAGAGCTGTTTATATTACGGGGACTCTCCTCCGTTTTGAGATTTTAAAAAACAGGTCATTAGATTTTAGTGTAAGGATGTAGGATAAAATGATGGTCGCAGTAGTTGGGGCGCAGTGTGGGTCAAGTCTTCAGGAAAAGAAGAACAGTCAGTGTAATGTCCTCTGAAGTGATGCAAAAAAACACTGTGTGTGTGTGTGTGTGTGTGTGTGTGTGTGTGTGTGTGTGTGTGTGTGTGTGTGTGTGTGTGTGTGTGTGTGTGTGTGTGTGTGAAATTGCGTGAGCACTGATGTGCCCATTGCAGATTTGTGTGTGTGTGTGTGTGTGTGTGTGTGTGTGTGTGTGTGTGTACAGGCAACAGAACTGACTCCAAATTACAGTCTTCAGTTCATCCACCCACTCTATGACTTTGGAGGATTCTCCCCCTCTTTTCTGCCATCCTTAACAAGCACTTTCTCTTCATACAACATTCATGTCACTCTTTCTGGTACACTTGGTTCATTTATATTTACGTTTATGTCAAATTCTGCTCTCTTCCTTTCCCTCCCTCTCTTTCTCTTCCACTTTTTCTTTACTTGCTCTCTTTTATTTCATCTTCCTTCATCTCCCCTCCTCATTTTCCTCTTCCTCCAGGAACCTCAGACAACTGTCATCCATAATCCGGTGGACAGGACAAAGGTATACGTCATTCCCCAGTCCAGACCTCTTCTTTCTCCTGCTCTGTCATTCTCCTCCTCTTCCTTACCTTCTCCTCTCCTTTGATATTTTTTTTCATGCTGCATCTGTGCGAGTGCAACATGGCTTTGTGCACTTGTCTATGTGTGTAACTAAATATTAATCTCAGATAAAAGTCTGTCTGAAGGGAACAGGTGCTAGGTAGCGAATGTTGTTTACCCCAACAACCAAACTTGTGTTAGTCTGCCACCAAGGGGGACCTCAACACATGCATGTATTAGGATTAAGGGAATTCTAACTATACTTAATGTCTATTCAAGTGAGAATAGTGGCAGTCCTTATAAGCTTAGATGTCATGTTTGAGCTCAGATGTTATATTTTAGCCAATGAATGGAACCTGAGACTGGTGTCTCTGGATCTTTAAGACTGTTATATTCAGCATTCAGCATTGTAATTTATTTATATATATGATATAGGTAAAACTTTTTATTTGCATTATACTGACTGATGGTGTCTTGTTGTACCCTCTCTTACTGTCATATAATCTCTTAAAAGTTGCTGGTGTAACCAGTGTGAATGTGTATGTGTTTATAGCTTGTGCATGAACATGCATGCCTTTGCAGTAAGATCACTTCCTCATAGGCATGACTGAGGTGTTTTTCCCGAGTTGTTATACCCAAAGTGAGAAGTAGCAGAACTTTGTTTGAAAGAGATATTCATGTTTTTTAATAAAGCGCAGTGATCTTTTGATTGTGGGTCAGTTATATGTGTGAAATACAGTACATGACTTTGAATTCTCACTCTCCAAGCTCAAACAGAGGCTATGCAGGAAGGCGATGAAAGTATGTGGAAGATTAGTCTTCAGTGCAGTTTATGTTTTCACACCCGCCTGGTTTAAAGAAGCACACTTGACCTCTTTAGCACTTACTCACTCAGCTCTGTCCATCTGGTAAGTTAAGTTTGATAGATTCTGGACTTTGTGAGGCAACAATAAAGAGGAGTCGAGATCAAGTAAATGCGAGGCTTCAATATGTGACCCGAGAAATGAATGTCGCATAAAAGAACAAAGAAAATAAATTCACCATATTTACACAATGAGTAGTTTTCAAAGGAGGGTCAAACAAAATGAATAAGATGCAGAATGTTACAGGAAACATCTCAATGATTCAAACCAAAGAAAACAAACTGTAGGCGTAATCACACTTTTAATTATATTTCAAATAGTTGACAATCCTTTCCACACTTCTTTCCTTCGCATTCACATGAAAACAGTTTTTCTTTTCGCTCTTCCTCTCCGGTCAGGCCACCAGCTGCTCTTTAAAAGGCTATGTATGAAACCACTTTGGTGCTTTGTGCTCGTGAGGCTGTTAGCACACGTGCATGCTTCTAATGAGGTCACAGAGTCTCTCAACTCTTCATGCAGGGGAATTTAGGCCCATTTAATCTTCTAATTGGAAATGAGAAACTCCTCCTCTGGCAAAAGCCTAAGAAGAGGGAGACAGCCAGCCAGGCAGGCAAGCAGGCAGACGGGTAGATGATTAGATTTGAGGGATGCAGCCCCTGATTAAGATGACAACATATCGCCCTGTGAGAATCTGTTCTGTCTACTAGCGTTATTGAAATGGAAAGCAGTTTCTGTCAGTTTTAGCATGATATAAGTGCTCCCACTGAAGCAAAGGCATCATTTGTCCACTTGGTGCAGTACACAGATAGGACGAAGCTGCATGAGTAGAAGAAAAGAGGTTTGAGTGTAAAAAGGTTAAATATAGACTGACACTTTTAAGTTTTTGAATTGTTAATGCAAAAATAAGTAAACAAATAATAGTTACAAAGGCTGGATGATAGTAACTAACGTATTTGCAGTTCGATTTTGTGTTTTGCTTATGAACTAAATCCACAGTAAGTAACTGGTCTTGGTGTATTTTACGCTGTTTTGGGTTTGTAAAGACATGACATGGCAACATAGGGTGCCCCCTGCTGGCCAGTCTTGTGTCTGTGTACATCAAGTCTCATTGCCCTTCTTGTGACGTCCCTCTTCATGTGCATTCAGCGCGAATGTGTGCCCTGTCATGGCCGAACCTTAGCTAACTGTTTATCTCTGATCTCCAGGAATCGTCGGACAGCAGCAACACCACTGTGGAGGACGAAGATGTGAAAGGTAAGACTGCAAATAAAAGGAGAAGCTGTTTGCTCCGAATGAAAAGTCACAACACTCCAGGGGTCTTGACCAGTTTTGGATCATCACTTGACATTTCCAGGCTTTTGTTTGTCACTGCAGTCAGTCAGTGAACAACTTGTGTGACAGCTGAACTTAATGTGCATCTAGTAATCAAAAATTTCAGGAGCCAGAAAAGTAAGTTTTTAAACAACAGAAACACTAAAACTGTTCATTACAAGTCGATGACAACCGTGTGACAGCGCACTTTAATGGAATATGTTGGAGATTTGGCTGATTGCCTTTCAGTTGTTAAGTTCTCAGCTTTATAATGGTGGATTTTGACAGGCTCTGTTATTGCTCTTTAGTTGCTGGGAAAATGGATTCTCCTTGCGGTGAAAGCTGCTCTTTGTTACTGACATAATTGTACCTTAATGAATGCCTCTTTATGAAATTGCTACAATTTTTAAAAGCTTAAAAATTACAGTCAAATGTACTGAGGGTCTAGGGAGGCTCTTAATACTTACATGCTCTGCTTTGCATGAGCTTCTCTTGTTTATTAGACTGTGTTATCACGAGCCTTGGGGCAGAATTTTTTTTTTTTGATGCCAACTGCTGACAAACTCTCATGCGACCGGCTTTGTCTTCATAGTGGCTTCGAGTGGAATGAAGAGCGTAATGACTGGATTTATTTAAAATTCTGTTGCTTTGCAGAAGGCTAAGCAGCACATGCTATATGTACTAAAAGGGTTATTGTTTAAAAAGAGTCCTAGATGCACATCATGTGTGGTGCACATGCAGTAGATTAGCTCTAATTTAGTCATCTGGCTCACGTCTAACCTCTTACTGATTCCTCACGGAGCTCTATAACGAAGACATGTATGGTTATGATTTTGTGTGTTTGAGATGTGAGACGAGGGCTGTGAAATGTAAGAGGCCTTGTAATGCTGTTGTGGTTTGGCTCAAAAGTGTTTGGCTGAAATCTTAATACTGAGGAGCACACACCCCTTAAATACCAACATGCCTGTGTGGGGTGTCAGCTTTTGGAGCTGTGTAGTTGTGGCTGTGTGTGCGTGTGTCACTTGGCTAGTGTTGCGAGAGAGGAAGAAAACACTCTTTCAAAGGCGTATCACACATATCAGCAAATAACTCCACAAAGTGTTTTTGTGTCTAGCCTTTTGTGTCCACTCGGTGTGTGTTTTTCTCTTGTGTTACTGTGAAAGCATAATTTCAGCTTATCTATACCAACACACTCAAACACCCCTGTTCTCCACATCTCAGCTGAGTACAATGCATCTAAATCGGGTCATGAATGTCTCATTTTGGTGCCAAGCATACAGAACAGGATGTGCGCTTCCATCTCCTCCTCCTCATCGTCCTCCTCCTCCTCCCTACAGAGGTTTTGCTGCTATGTCACAAATTCCCTAGCAACCGCAGAAGAGCCATCATGTAGGTCTCGTAGAAAAAAAATGTTGGAAACAGTACTCCAAATGCTTTTATTATAGTTGCTTATTACCTCTGCCAAGGAAGCGATGTGATCAGGGCGTTTGCCAGCACAAAACTTGCTCCAACTTGCTGGATTTGAATTAAAATTTTAGCACCAAGTTGGGAGTGATTAGTGTTTCGAGTTAATGCATCCTAAAAGTTTTTCAAAAGAAGATTTAACCTTTTCTTCATATATTCAAAAAGACCTATTAAGTTGAAATAAGAAAAGTTGGGAGACATTATCTCGATGTTCTAGAGGAAATATCAAAAATTGATCCTGATCCAGATATCCTCCTGGAGTCAGGAGATCGGTTCATACAGAGGTGTGCAGTTTAGGATTCATGTTACTTTGATGGCTCTGAAGTCAATTAATGTGTTGTACTAAATGATACATGAAACTAATTTATTATTGAGACCATAAAATCAGTAGAAATGTGTTTATTGAAGTCATAAATCAAGCGAGAAGTAATTTTATCGTACATTTCTCCAGTCACTCTTTTTATAAACAGAGGTGTAGCACCCTGCTGGCTGTCAAGAAGGGTGCAGGTTTAGTCTTTTTAATCTATCGGTTTTTTTTAAAAAAATTGATGCAGTTCCAGTCAATTTGGTCTTTTGGCGCTTTGATTAATTTGTCTGAAATCTTTCAGTGAACTGATTGGAAGTGTTTCTGTACTGCACCTTAGTCAAATTGTCATCCAATGTCAAATGATGTGCCTAAACGTTAGCATTAAAACAAACGTTATGAAGGTAGGGCATCTTGACAGAACATTGTATCGCCTGGAAAAACTTTATGCACAAAGGAAGTACTGTATACTACTGTACTTTTCCTGCATCATCCCCCTACTCTAAATTGGAGCGCCACCACCCCACCCCTCTGGCAGAAGTGGAGGGGGCTAGGACACCTTTGGATGGAAGTCTGGGCTAAAGGGAGAGGTGTCTAAACTTAGCACCAGTGGCAGGAAACCGAGACGGAGCTCCCGGAGAGGTGTTAAAGACAAACCGCTCGGCTAGCGCCACCCTTGGATAGCAATAGTTTGAGGGCTCTTAGGGAGCTAACACTCAGATTGCTCAGAGAAAACTACAAGAACCAGGTGAGTGTGGCGTGTTTGGTTGGAGTAGTTTGTCTCTCGCTTGGCTTTATAGGATCTTCTTGTGAGGTCAGTGCTCGACAGCTGGCTTGTAACCCAACACCTGCACTGGCCTTCAGAGCATCTGAGTACATATCTGTTTTGTTAGCCTCAATAAGTCTGTAGAAGCGAATATGTTGCATGCAGCTTTCTGAGGGCTGATTGCTGTTTTCAGTCATTAATTTACATGTTTTTGTGTTAGAATTTGAAGGGTTATTGGGTGTTAATTTAGTAATCCCAGTATTCTTCTTATTTGACATCTGTTGAATTAACTGTCCATCGCTGGAATATTTATGCTCTGCACTTCCGAGATATCGCTTGTCAGTCACCTACTGTTGGTTGCACACTGACAGATTTTTCTTGGTTTCCCCTCATTATACTTGGTTTCTGTACTTAGCACAACTAATTTTAGTGATAACAGAAAAATGTCAAAATTACTGTTGCAGAAGGTGTGGATTGTTTAATAGTTGGTCTGTGAATTTCATGTAATTGTGTTTGAGTGGGTGTACTTCCAGTGGCAGCAAATTCCTTGTTTCCCTGCAGGGGCCTTTTCTTTCCCTCTATTTGTCAATGAGTTGTTCGCGTGCCAGCTGATTAAACAGACAAGCGATAATGAGTAACATCCAACTCTCTCTCATTATCATCATGGCCATCACTGTTGTCATCATTCGTCCTCTGCTTACTGGCAAGACTCCCATTGAAGTCTCAGTAAAACCTCTCATGCAGCGGCAGCCGCAGTTGTAAATCCTGCCAAAATGGAGTCATTAACTGAGATAACGAGAAAAAAGCTTCTTTTTTTCCCTCTTTTTTTTTTTTTTTTTTCCCTCTTGCTCAATCTATTGACAGACTGCTGTGCCAAATAGTAGCAGTAATTTTTCTGAAAATGTAAAGACAGACTGCGCTCATCACATTCATCTGCCCCCTTCATGCCATCTCATATGTAGTTCCAACCGTTCCTCACTGGGACATTTCTGTTTTTGTGTGCAAAGTATGAATATGGCTCTCATCTCTCTTGTGATTGGTGTCACTATATGTGTGTGTGTGTGTGTGTGTGTGTGTGTGTGTGTGTGTGTGTGTGTGTGTGTGTGTGTGTGTGTGTGTGTGTGTGTGTGTGTGTGTGTGTGTGTGTTAGGGAAGAGCTTAGACAACAGCTCGCTTAAGGCGCAGTCCAGCACAAGCTCCCAACCCGATAGCTCTCACAGCTCCTCAGCTGCTGTGCACTGTAAGTCAGCATGGCCGCCAAATGCCTATAACGCATTCAAAAAGTTGACTAAATCACTTTCTGCGTGTTTTGCTTGTATTAAAAACAGTCCTCGCTTATATTAAAAGCATGCATCTGCTGCTGTGTAGAGCCACTAAATCCCTGCAACGCCTTGACTTAGAAAGCCTTGTCTCTATTTCTGCATCAGTCTGAAATTAACAACTTAAATACAGAAAAGGGAAAAGTTCTATAAACCACCAGAGTGCTCTGTAGCATATCGCTCCTCTACCGTCCCTTCCTCCCACCTTGTGCCACCTACACCACATAGGATTAGGACAACTCTTTGTCTCCCTCAATTGGATGTTCATGGAATAACAACACAGTGCGACTGCTTTCCAGTTCTTGGCATGAACCCTGTCTTATGTTTCTTTCACTGTCTTTGTTTGAGTTTAACTTTGTCTTGAAGAGCTCTGATAATGTAGTCAGCACCGTAGCGCTACATCAAATGATGTGTCATTTGATATATTCATGTAAATAAATATAGATCTTTTTTTTTTCACATTAGTCTGAGAGGACTGCTTGTCTTAGTGCTCTCCTAGACAAACTTTCATTCGTGCGGTTACATTTAAGTGTCATTCCTCATGTTCCTCCGTTCCTAAATTCAGCTGCCGCAAAGTTCGCTGACCTGCTGGGCTCAGTGCGTAGGGGATCAGGGCCCGTAGCTGACGGAGAAGGGAGAGCCAACACTCCACCTCCCTCTGCCCTCTCTGCCCCCTCCCCTCCACACACCCCGGTAGTCCCCATGCAGAGTAAGTAGAAAAGAGCGACAACAGACAGAGAAAACTAAATGAGAAATATATGTATAAGTTAGCATCTTCCTCTTGCTCTCATTTATTGCCAAGATGATGCATGAAAAGATGCACTGATACTGATCTGATTTTCATGTGCTATTTTGGGAAAGATGAGGAGGAATTAAAACTGCTGTTTTTTCACAGCTGTTTTCTGGATATTTCTGTAGTCCCTTTAACAGTTTTAAAAATAACCTTTATAGTTGCAGGAGAGATATAAATAAAGCTTATCCGTCTAAAGCGACCTCAAAATGCAGTCTCAAAATATATGTAGTGCAAATAGGGTTTTTTAATTTAAAAATGTCAATATTTATTGCATAATCATCACATAGTATTACTTTTGTATCCTGACATGTTTTTAGTTCAGTGTTACATTGTTTTAAATTTGAGCTTTCTTACATTTCACACATTTAATTAATTATTTAAATAAATGTGCACTTTAACATGTCAGACTGATGATAAATCATTCTTAAGACTTTATATGTAATCTTGCCGTACAAAGGCACCTAAACCTTGCAGATCTATGATGGTCTATCTATGATTACCTGTAAAATTACTCTGCATAATTTAAGTTCACTGTACTGTTATAGTGAACTATAGTTCCTGAAGGGATTTCCTTGTTTATTCATTCCTCTCTTCTCCTTGTCTCTACCACCTTCTGACAATGTTTTTAATCTGTTTCTATGCGTTCCTCCTTCACCCATCCATCCATCTTGCCTGGACTGCACTCAGTGTCTCGGCTCACAGACCTGGTAAGCAGCGTTCGCAGGGCGCCGGCGGCCCCTGCGCCCGAAGTCGATGCTGTGCCGGCGCCGGTACCTAGTGCCAGGCCTACCCCTCCACATGCACACACCACTTCCCCACCTCCCCCTCACACCCCCTCCAGCCCTCCCCTGTCTTCCTCCCAGAGTGAGTACTTAGTGAGCCAAACCCCAACCCTGCGCATGGTATCCAGTCAGGAGCCCTTATCAAATGACGTGTTAGGATTTCACAGGGCGCCTGTTTGGTAGTTTGTGTTCTGATTGTGCGAACAGGTGTATATGGAGTGAAGTACTTTGTGTTTAATGTGATGCACTTTACTTCTGAGCCTTATTAACCTCCTGTGTGCTGCTCCACAGAGAGCACCGCTAACAGCACAGAGGATCTGTGTGTGTTGACTCACTGTTATGCCCTTAAATATATAGGTGACACGGTTTGTGGTGATGTAAAGAGAAGCCTGGTGTGTGCTCATGTTAAGGTGTGTTTGACAGTGTCCAGGATCACATGATCACCCGGCCTCTTGTATGTGTCTCTGTGGCGTGTATGAATTAACCTGCTGCTGCTACATTTTGCTCATTGATTTATTTTCTCAGTTTTTCTAGCGTAGCTGGTGCGCTAACTGCCTTTGCCTGAGCATCTGTTTGGTGTAAATGAGTTAAAACTGTGTTTAAATGACCTGAAGTTAAATGAGCTAACATTGATGGCTCTTGTGTTTGCCTCTGAATAACCTTTGCTCGTACATGTTCACTGCAGCACGCAAGCAAGAAATTATCAAGATAACCGAACAGCTGATAGAGGCCATCAACAACGGAGACTTTGAGGCATACGCGTGAGTCTCTTTTTGTATGTACTAGGTAGTTTCTGTGGTTTAAAGTTAGTGTTTGGCATCTTTAAAATGCGCTCATGTGTGCTCTTCAGTAAGATCTGCGACCCTGGACTGACTTCATTTGAGCCGGAGGCCCTGGGCAACCTGGTAGAGGGAATGGATTTCCACAGATTCTACTTTGAGAACCGTAAGATTAATAGATACATTTGATGAAAAGCATATTTGCCTAAACCACAAACCGAGATTAATACAGACGAATACTCCACGGCAGCGCTTACATTTACACTCGGATGAGTGTGTACTGGTAACACAATATATGCTTTTGTATGTTTACCTACTTTTTTCCTGCTTCCTGGTATTGTGAATTAATTTCCATTGATATAACTAAATTGAATCATCAGTAGTAACACTGGTCCTGTCATTATTGTAGTTGTGCCATCGTATTTGATGACGTTGTCCTCATCATCCTTTCAGTTTTGGCTAAGAACAGCAAGCCGATCCACACCACCATCCTGAACCCCCATGTGCACCTGATCGGCGAGGATGCAGCCTGCATCGCCTACATCCGCCTGACTCAGTTTGTTGACGGCCAGGGTCGGCCGCGGTCCAGCCAGTCAGAGGAGACTCGTGTCTGGCATCGCAGAGACAGCAAGTGGCAGAACATCCACTTCCACTGCTCAGGCGCACCAGCTGCGCCACTCCAGTAAGGTATGGACTGAGTAAACTGAAAGCAGAAGGATTTGTTCCAGTTCCATGTGTATTTTCTTGGACCTTACCAGTGTACCTTTACATGATTGATAGTTTAAGTTAAAAAAGGATTTTTTTAAAAACTGCATCTTGGTGCACCTCCTGGGCTCTGAATCAAGCTGTTTCTCTTACTGTAAGCCAAATTCCTTGTGATTGGCTGCCCCTCATAAACGTAAAGTTTAAACAGTAGATGCTCACAGCTCTCATTGACACTCTCTTTGAAATAATGCAGAGCCAAGAGCAGAAGAAAAGTATTGAGTACTCAAAGTATTCCTGAGCTTTTTGCTCACCTGTTATACGCTGAACCTGTTATGCCAAAGTGAATTGATATCAGCACCCACCTCTGTATATTTTCAACTGGAAATAAAGAAAAAGACCCTTAATCAGTTTGCTATGAACAGCTCTTTATATAACCAGACTGATTTTTTTTAATCCTTGGGTGCATTTTGGTTTGTTCTCTTTGATTGTTTATACTGTTTAATAGTAGAAAGGGTAAGCATGTGAGAATCCACATCATATCAGATTTACCGATGTGCAAACTAATTGCAGTGGTGTGATGTGTGCTGCTTTCTGCACGCTCTGTCCAGGCAGCTCTCTCTCTGGAGTATTTTCATTAGTGTGAACACATCCAAAGCAGGCTAATTCCTGCTGTGGGCTACACATTATGTGAGAAAGGACAAAATATTCCAACCTGATTCTCCTAAAATTTATAAACATTCTTGTGTCGAAACTGCAAGATGTGCATGCTTGTTAGTCGCCTTTCAATTGCACAGCTTCCTGGAACAAAGTGTGATGATTAGGGCTGCTCGATTATGGCAAAAATGATAATCACGATTATTTTCACTGAAATTGAGATCACGATTATTTGACGATATTTATTTAACCCTTTAAGACCTACTATAGAACCAAGTCCACCAGAGCTTATATTATTTTTATTTATTTTTTTTACATGCTGTAGTGCCATTTGTGGGAGCATTTCAAGTTGCTATACATCAATACAACTGTTATAGCCCATATTTTAATAATATGTATGCATTAAGTCCATAGTTATTACATAAATTGCAAAAAAGTGCAATAAACTACAAAAAAAATTGAAAATCGCTTTTGTTTTGTTTACATATATTTCTACTTGGAGAAATTTAAGAGGCTTATCCCTCAAAACTTTAAATACAATAAAGTTGCAAAAAATAGTTTCCCACCACAGGAAATTTATTTTGAGTGTCTTCATAGTTTTATTTTGGAGATACAGCAATTTTTATATACTGCAGGAAAAACAAAAAACAATCCTATGATGCAAATTTGCAAAGAAAACAGCAGGTGCATCATTTCACTGTGGGAAGTGTTACGAACAGCTGATAGGAACGGCAAAACGTGTTTCTGGAATATTATGTTTTTGTTCCTGCAAGCGCTTTTTATGCAATTTTTGCAAAGCTATATGTGGAACGAAACCGTGACCGAGGACAAGCTGATGGCATCAGATGTAAGTACAACTCCTCCGGTTTCATATGCAAAACAAATTATTGCGCTAGCTTACACGGTTCAGGTTCTACAGGGATTTAAAAATAGTTACGCAAAACGGAGCGTGCTGCTCTGACCGGCTTTAAAGGGTTAACAATGACTTTAAAAAATAATATAAAATAGTGTGCAACACCACTGAAGTTTTTTTTTTTTTTTAAACTCTCTTTTCAACCAACGGCAGTCACTCTCCAAATAACTTCTGCTTAGCTTTCCGAGCTTCCCTCGGGTCCTCTTAATCAGCGGTCTCCAACCTTTTTTGCGCCACGGACCGGTTTATGCCCGACAATATGAGGGAGGGGCTAATAATCGGCTCAGTTATTTTTAATGATCGTTGAAAGCCCAGATCGTAATCGTGATTAAAATTCGATTAATTGAGCAGCCCTAGTGTGATGTTGGCAATAGTAGTAACAGGCTGGTGCATTCACTAATAACACGTGGGCATCGTGTGTGCTGCCTCCTGTGTGCTATATCCATATATTATTCAGGGCAGATGCATCAGAAGTGGCTATTTCCTGTTGTGTGCTACATGTGAGAAACAGCTGAGGAAAATATTCCAGCTCGATTCGACTAACAGTTGTTATGAATCCACTAAATCCATTTACCAGTGTTTTAAAGCCATTTTTTAAATTATGTATGTGTGTGACACTTTGATTTGTGTAATTATTTAATGTTCAGGGTGTTTTTGTTGTTGTTTTTCCTTCTCAGGGTTAAGTGCTGTAGTTTCATCTGTCAGGAGTGCTCTGCTGGAGAGAGGAGGAGGCAGAGGAGGAGGATGAGGAAGGGGTGAAAGAACACGTCCAGTAGTGGTCTGGGAGCTCTTTGTCCTCCAACAACAAACTGGACGCCCAGCCTCAACCCCCTCCCAGCATGCATCTCTTCTTTTACTACTACTGCCCCCTGTTTGTCACCTGTCCTACCGCACCTTCTGACAACCGTCGAACAGCAGCAGCGTCCTTCATCCCTCACGACTTCCTCTTCTTCCCTCCGGCACGCTGGGTGTTTGATGGGGGTGGGGGTGTTTTTCAGCACTGGGTGTGATTCCTTCCTGTGGTCTTTTGTGACACCAACCCTCTTGTCCTCCTGTGAATCCACACTTGTGTGACATAAACACTGCACTGGAAATACAGTATGTAAAGTTTTAAGTAAAATCTATTATCATTACTCTATTATTATGATTATTATTATAATTATTATTACACATTTGCAATTGTATATGTAATTTGTATAATTCAGAATTCTTGATGCCAGTGGTTTTTAGAGTTAAAGAAAATCGTTTTTTCTCTATCTTTTTAAGGAAGCATGTCCCCCTGCCCCATATTTACAGTGGCTGTTTTTTATTGTGGCTATTAAGTGGAAAATGATATTGGCAGTTTTTGTAATTTGCTTCTTGTATGTTAGCTATAACAGTGTGCCCAAACTCATGGTTAACATGTTTTTGTGCGTTTGCAGTTTTATTTTTTAATGTTATTTTAATTGTATTTTCTTTTTTGTTCTTTTTTTCTTTTTTCTTTTCTTTTTTTTTTTTTTTGGAAGGGGTGCGTCTGATGGGCGTCCATGTAGAGATCGAGCCCTGAAGTGTGTGTATGGGTGTGCTGAGTAAGTGCATGTTAGTCCAGTCACGATAAGTCGGTACAGTTGGAGGAACTTGTTGTTTCTCCCTTGCTGCAAAGTAAAAGACAGGAGAAAAGGTTTGCTTAACTGGGCTTCAAATCAAAGCAAACAGCATGCAGCAGGAGTGCTACTTTCCAACACCGGTGACGCCCTGATCTCTAAATGTCTGAGCTGATGGGTGTAAAACGAAGCAGTAACAAGAACATGGACATGAAGAGGTTTGTCTCTGTGACCAGGATGCTTGATTCTAGAGTGATGTATCAAGCTGTTGTAAGAAAAATGTGTCACGGTGAAACCTCTGCTCCAATGAAGGCTATTCATTGCTGGTATTTGAAAAAGCACAGATGATTAGGAATGGTTATAAAGTAACTGAAGCTGAGTACATCATAGTGCCTGTTGCCTCTTAGGTTGTTATAAATAATTTCTTTTGATGGGATAATTTGGCTTCTTTCAGGTGAATTATGTGAGGCATTTATTCACATTCAGTATATTACTTACACTAGATCGAGGTCAGCAGGCGGCTAGCTTGGTGAAGCAGGGAGGAGTACTTTTATAGAGGCTGTATTGTACTGGGCTCGATTAACAGCAAAACCCAGTTAAAATGAATTAAAGTTTGCATTATAATTTAGAATATTTCCCAAAAGCTCAAAAATCAAAAAAAAAATTAATTTGCTGCACAACAAATAATAATAATGTTCCTGCGACTGAAACTTTACAGTGTTGAAGAAACGCTTGTAGAGTTTCAGGAGAATAACTCACGGCAAGAAACTCAATGTGAATTGGAACAAAGTGCTGTGCTAACTTAAATTATTTATGGATTTCAAGACTTTCAAACAGGTTAGAAAGGACCACAATTTATTAAACGATATCAGATATATGTATTTCATCTTATAGTGACCATCTTGTGAAGGTGAATGTGTTTTGTTATAACCAATAATGAATCAGATATGCTGAATATTATTATAGCGTACAGATAATTTCTTCTGAAATAGTCTGGTCAGGGTTGCTTTGACGTGCTGTTTCCTAAACCTTGCTTCTCTCACGAATCTCTGTGAATGCTGGTTCAGCCTTCACCCCACCTGGAGATGGTTTTATTTTCTGGTCAGTGGTGCAGAAAAGGTGTTTGGCGGAGAGATGGGATGTTGGGCGAGTCCTGCTGTTTGCTAGGCAACAGCTGAATATCAGAGCTCTGTGGTCTTTTCTGAACGTGTGAGGTATTTTTAAGTTCCAAAAATCTCGGTGAAAAACAGCAGGTCCTTTTTTCCCCACTCAAAATGACAAAAGCAGTCAGCACATTGAAGAAAGGATCCCGGTAGATGTTTGAGCTTTCTCACTTCCAGAGCCACAGCACAGCACGCTGGTGCTGCAGCTTGGTCTAAACGAAGCACACGCAGATCAGCGTAACGCCCATATCAGCAATGAAGAATGAAGGCTGCGTTTGGCTGGGCGTGTGCATTTTGCTAGTCTTTTGCCACAGGTGCAATATTTATGTGAGTGTGTCCGCACGCATGTACATTGGTTGCTTTCAGTGTGTATTCTTTACAAGCCTGGGAGGATATTTTGGAAGTGTGTGCCGTGTGGATGATGAAATGAGAAGGCTTTTTTTTTTCGGAGGGCACATCAGTCCCCTGCCTTCAGCCCAGGACTGTTTTCATCTGCTTTCTTTCATGTGTTTTTTTTTTTTCTTTTTTTCATGCTTTTACTCTGTTATTTTGGTTTGTTTGTGTTACAGTAAAGTGTTATCAGCTTTTTATGATATAAAGTGCTTGTGCCAGAGGTGGCAGGACTGAACGGATGGACTTTGCAGCACTGAAAACTGATTTTGTGGAGGTTTGACTTTTCATCAGCTCCACTTTACTTTGCTCATCCACCATTGGCTGCCTTCACATTTGTCTCGCCCCTATTGGTCAGACCAAGATAGAAAAAGACCGCTCAGTCGTCTTGGTGAACAGTCCTCAGGTTTTAATTTATTTTGAATATTTATTTATTTATTGTAGTCGACATTTTTACTGTGCTTTTTTTTTTTCTTTTCCTATTGTACAAATCATGCACTTGTGCAAGTGCTGTCTGCAGTTGTTTAAAGAGACGATGCTTCATGTATAAACATGACTGCTTTTAAATGGATAGTACACCCAATCTGCATTCTGCATGTGTTTTTGTGTAACGACCAACATGGTGGAAATGACTTTTGCTTTTTCTGCTGTTTTTCTTCTGCAGATTTACATTTTTTGCTGTTTTACGTTGTCCATTTTTTCCTTCTACTTAATGTCATTACCACTTTTACAGAGTGGGATACATGTTTGCTTTGAAATTCATATGATACAGGACTGTATTTTGTGTGAACTGTCCCACCCAACACTTCGCCTTTTTGATAAGATGGTGAAGATTTTGTCAGATTAACGTTTTGTTTTTTTTCTTGCAGTAAACAACAGAGATGTTGTATCATACTTGTGTCTCATCTAGTAATGATGTTCATGTCTAGTTCAGCCTGTTCTAATACTCAAAGGTCAAAGGTTACCTTTGACCACACATATGTGCGTGACCGTGCTAACATGACCCCCTCCCTCCAGAAAAAGAAGAAAAAGCAGCATGTACAGTACAAAGGTGTCGTTCTTCTGTTCTTCTTTGTGTGTTTCTAAACTTTAAAATCATGATGAGATTCACATATTTAAAATGAGTTCACAGTATTACACAACTGCAACTAACAAGCAGAGTAGCTGGCCTTTTTTTCTTTGCATGACAGTCAATAGGACACTTGTTTTTACTTGTTTTTTGGTGTTTTTCTTTTTATTTGGGTTCATTTTCTACTGAATGCTGGTATACTCGACCTTTCTCTCTCTATTTTCTCAGCTTTTTAAGTGCATATAACTATTTTTGTCTCCAGATGATATAATGAAGATGATTGTAATGATAAGGAATATTATATATAGATTATAGAACTGAGGATGACTATGAGGAAGTTGACAGTTATGATGATGATGATGATGTGATGATGATTATTTGGCATGCTTCTCTATGGGGCTCTGTGTTGCCAGTGCAGACTGGCTGCCTTTTGTACATAGCTGAGTGACCGTCAGCACCAAGAGTCACTGCTGCTTCAAAGAGTAAAGATGCTCCAGCAGGGGGCGCTGTCACACAAAATAAAGCACAAACGCACACTGAGGCAGCTTGATGCTTCTAATGTAGCTGCAGAATAACTTTAGATCAAACAGACAATCCAGTCAGAGACATCAGCAGTTCATCAGTGTAGAAGAAGAACCAGTTTCCATTCAGATTATTGATCAGAGCTGCACAGTTAGGACTCAAATGACACTGATGCCTCTAATAAATCATCATCTGTAAGAATCATCAAAGGTGAAATAAGGAACAGTGATTCATTGTGCAGCCCTGCATATAAACTACATGAAGTGTCCTCCTCTTGAGGCCACTGTGAGCTCTGCTGCCTTCCTGTTATTTAGTCAGATGAAGCATCACTGAGATGAGCTGGAGCCACTCTGAACTTCTGCCATCTTCTTTTTACAGTCGCTGACTGAGCTGCACTGACAACACTGAGCCGGCTTCTCTTCATAGGGTGTCTTTCACTCTTTCCCCACTCTCTCGGTTTCCAACCTTGTTCCATCATTTCTCTGCAGTTGGCTCTTTCTACTTTCCCTTTGTCTCTTTCTGTCACTTTGGGTTTCTTCTGTATAATAATATTAATCCTCTAGTTCTCTGATTCTTCTGATTATTGCTCTGTTCTCTTACATGCTTCACGTGTTTCTCTAACTTCAATAAAATGTGTTAAGGTGTTATCAATAAAATGACAGTTTAAATAGAAAGTTCAGCGTCCTTCTGTGTTTACAGACACATCAGACAGGCTTTGATGTATTTAACTGACAGAAAAAAAAACAGGAGATTAATGAACTTGTTTTGCTGATATTTTCACAATTTTTGTTCATCAGGAGAAAAACTTGAACTCCACAGTTAATAAGACTAATTAGTATCAAATACAAATACAGAGGAAATGTTCTCAGCTTCAGTATTTGTATCAAGACTTGCCTGATGAGGTTTTCAAATGTTCAGTGTTTTCATTATAACATCTTCAGTGAGTTTTGTAAATCCTCCATGCAACAATAATAATTAAAAAGACTCAAATTGCTTTCAAATACAGCAGGTGTCCAAAAAAGGAGAAAAAAAACGTTATTTTTAGTGTTTCAGCCACTGAAACAACCAAAAGATGAACTAGTCAAATTGTTATTTAAATGGTTTTTGATCACTTTTAGTCGCTCCAAATCACAGTGACTAACAGAAAAGTTTCAGATCAGGCTTCTCAGATTTCTGCCTGCAGGCCTGTAGTGACGGCTCTTGACCTTAAATGACAAGAAATGAACACATGACTGTTCTGTGTTTCAGTCATCAGCAGTTCATGTTGTACATTTCAGTTACTCCAAGAGATATTTTAGTGTTTTCTCACATAGAAAGAAATTGATGGAATTGATTAAAGATTGAAAGATGAAACAAATACATTCACAATAATTTACACAAAAATGTAAAATGAACCAAAGGAAAGAAATTCACTGAGATCTCACTGAACTACAATGAAAAGCTCTAAAAGTCTAAAACAGGTTATTATCAGTTGTTTTGGCATCTCCTGCTTTTCCAATATTACACAAATCTCAGTGAAAGTGTCTCTGTGAGTGCAGATGTGAGTCATGTCTTCAGGGTGATAGAAGGACACCTCCCCCCTGTCATAGTCCAGCTGGACTCTGATCCTCTGGAGACTCTTCTTCACTGTCACAGTCTGACCAACAACATCAGGGCTGCACAGTGGGGACTAAAATGGCACTGATGCCTCTAATAAATCATCATTCTGTTTGAATTATCAACGATTAAATAATAAACACAGGTTTTTTGTGCAGCCCTACACATAAACTACATGAAGTTTCCTCCTCTTACTTTTCCTTTTGTCTCTTATTGCTACTTTAGATTTCTTCTGTATAATAATATTAATCCTTAAATTCTCTGATTCTTCAGATTATTGCTTTATTCTCTTAGGTGATGCACGTGTTTCTCTAACTTCAACAAGATGTGTTAATGTGTTACCAATAAAAGGACAGTTTGAATACAGTAAGAATTAAACAATAAAAATTAAGAGATCAAATTTTCTTCTATGTTTATACACAAATCAAAACGCAGCCAGACTTTGATATTTTTATTGACAGAAAATAATCCAGGAAATCAGTGAACTCATGTTTCCGACATTTTCATCATATCTGCTCTGCAGGTGTAAAACAGGAAATCCACAGTTAACAAGACCAAATGCTGAATGTGCTGATGTGATCTGGAATATGAAGTGAGAGTTCACAGAAACACACTGGAACAAACAGCAGCTCCAACTGTACAAATGTTCAACAATTATGAAATAAATGCTTTGGGTCAGTCAGTAGCAAAGAAAACAGTGTCTGTATCTGACAAAGCAATTTACACAGAACTTAGGAACAATAATGAACTTTAGTTTGTATGAATACAACTGAATAAATGTCAGACAGTCAACATTATTCTGCAATGACACATTTTAAAGAAAAACATGGCTGAATTATTATGACAACCTACACAGTTTGGTTTATTTTGCAACGTAATGGAGAACATGCTATAAGAAACACATTTAAATGAAGCAAATCACTTAAATGAATCACTGACAGTTAAGTATTAAAAGGAGACATTAGAAGCACAAATTGTCACGATGCTGTTATTAGCTGATATGGATCTAAATAACTGATAAAGGTAAAGAAAGTGACATTTATCAGAGCTTGTTTATCAATGTCACATCTATTTTATACTGATTAAATGTTTAAAAACAGTTTCATGAACACTTAATGGCTTTAAACACCTTCAAACTAAATTTGCAACAAAACAAAAAATATTACATTTATGATTTTGTTTTACTCTTGTTACTCTTATTTTGAAAATAATTTTTATCTTATTGTATAAATTGCTTCAGGTGCTAAATTTTTCTTTCTGAAATTTCGCTCATAAAAAATAACAACAGGAGTAGCCGAAATTGAAAAACAAACAACCACAAAACAAGCTGTAACAAACAACGAGAAAGTTTGAAACAAGAGAAAAGAAAAAAGAATTCACAGAGACGTCGTTGCAGTTTTCAGAGAAATCTCAGTCTGACAGATTTTGATATCAGAGGTTTTGGCGTCTCCTGCTTCTCCAACCTCAAAAAATGGGAAGAGTTTCTCAGTGAAAGTGTCTCTGTGGGTGCAGATGTGAGTCATGTCTTCAGGGTCATAGAAGGACACCTCCCCCCTGTCATAGTCCAGCTGGACTCTGATCCTCTGGAGACTCTTCTTCACTGTCACAGTCTGACCAACACCATTATTGTATTCTCCACTGCGGTGCAGTAAACACCAGTTTCCATATTTTGGTAAAGGAAAACGCTCTCCCTTCCTGTCAACTGACTCTTTAACTAAACCCACAGTCCAGCCAGGATGGTCTCCCACCTCCACCTCCCAGCTGTGTTTCCCTGAGCTGAAGCCCTCAGAGCCAAAAACATCATTATACTTAATGTTTCTCTCTGGATTATCAGGAAGCTGCTGATTTGTGTCTCCTTGTCTCACACTGGTCAGATCATCAGACAGATAGAGACGGGGGTGTGCAGTGTTTGGGTCCAGAATGACAGGACTGAAGTGGACCTTCTCCTTCATCTTCTCCCACACTCTGAAGGACAGGTTGCCCAGGTGTTTGGCCACATCTATCAGTGCTCCTGAGACCAGCTGTGGATCTGACACTGAGCTCTGGGCTCTGCTCTGAGTGTCTTTATAACTGCTGAGGAATGGCACGCTGTGTTTCTGCAGCTCTTCTTCAACAGCACAGATGCTGTCTGACAGAGAGGAGATCTGCTCCTCAATCATCTTCATCTCTCTGCTGATAGTCCTCCCCTTCTGCTCCTCTTCCTCCCTCAGAGCTGCCAGTCTGGACTCCTCTTCCTCTTTCAGGAACTGCTGGAGCTTCTTGAACTCTGCTCTGATCTGCCTCTCTGTGGACAACAGCTGCTTCTTCATGTGTTCCCTCATTTCATTGTATGTTTCCTCCACTTGTTTGTATTTGTTCCTCTTGTCCTGCAGAGACTTTAAGTCAGATTTCAGCTGCTCCTTCAGGTCACTGACTGCTTCTTCTACAGGAACCACTTTGTGACTCTGGTGGAGAGAAAACTCACACACAGGACACACAGCTCTGTCTTCATCCTCACAGTACCAGTAAGGGACGTCTGGATGTTTATCACACACCACCTCCTCCTTCTCTTCCTCCTTCTCGTTTTCTGTCTCAGGTGAGCTCTCACTGTGTTTCTTAGCAAAGGAGTCAGCAAGTTCTTTGAGAGCAACGTTTATAGATGGTTCATCCTTTGAAGATTTTCTTTTACAAATGGGACAGTTTTTGTTTTTAGTTTGTTCCCAGAATTTCTGCAGGCAGCTTGAACAGAAGCTGTGGCCGCAGCTCAGAGACACAGGATCTCTGAAAGTCTCTGAACACACGTGGCAGCTCAAGTAACCTTCTAAAAGCAATTTCTCAGCCATCCCTGATAATTTACAGATTACTTAAAGGACAAGACTCACCGAAATACAGTCACTCTGACTTTTGAACAAAATTGTATTCGTCAGTACAGATCCCAGCCTTTACTGTAATGCGTTCCCGGGTGATCGTGAAAGTGAGTCTTTAGGTTTCATTTACTCTCTTATGGGTGGAGCTGATATCAATGACCCCGCCATTTCACTCTGTCACCACTAGATGGCGCAGTTTTTCAGAGTGTTAAAGAAATACTGCATCAGACATGCTCATACCTGTCTGTGTCTGTGAACTTGTGCAGAAATACTGTTCAGTTGTGCTGCTGTTTTAAAGGCAGGTTAGACACTGAGCAGGTCAACAATCTGTGGCAGGGTTAAAAAAGTAGAGACAGACAGACAATTTTGGATCATCAGTTAACCTAACCTGCATGTGTTTGAACTGTGGGAGGAAGCCAGATTACTCGGACTGAACCCACAGAGACAGAGGAACAACATCTAAGCTGCAGAGAAAACCCCCACCCTGAATAAACCCAGGAACATGTTGTTGTGAGGTGACAGGACTCACCACTGCATCACTCTTCACTAGGATTAATCTGAAAATGTTCTAAACAACATGCAGTGGTAGGTAAACTCTAAAGAGTGCTGTGACATTATTATTATTTTTTATTTTTTTGCCAAACCAGCATTTTATCCAAATAAAGGTTTAAAGACCAATAATTTATTATTTGGGAAAGATGCATCACTTCAAAGTATTCAATTCAATTCAAAGTAATATCTTTAAACTGGACTTACTGTCCAGTACAACCTTCAGGTAACATGAAAATATTATGTTTAAATTTTCTGTCAAAGACATTTATCTATACAATATAGAATAGAAGGTCCCGTGATGACGTAACTGCCTTCATCACCTGGATATCTGGGAAGATGAACCAGTCCTTTCACTTGTGACACCACCATGAAACTGCAGTTTCTCTTTACATGTCTAATCCTTGTAGCCAATTTAGATACCAACAAGTCAGATGAGGCATCACTGAGATGAGCTGGAGACACTGTAAACATCTGCCATCTTCTTTCTCCAGCCAGTGACAACACGGAGTCAGCTTCTCTTCTTAGGGTGTCTTTCACTCTTTCCCCCACTGCCTCTGTTTCCAACCTTAGTGCATCATTTCTCTGCAGTTGGCTCTTTCTACTTTTGTTATGTCTCTTTTTTTCATTGTGGCGGGGCCTGATCTGCAGTGCCGCTGCAGGTGAGGCAGACACATCAAAGCGGCATCCACAATCACGCCTCTCCGGCATAAACCAATGAACTGAGTCCAGAGTGAATGTTGTTGTTGTGTATGTGTGGCTGGCAGCAGGGAAGCTGCAGCTGCGGGGTGTTGTGACAGCAACCGTGCAATAAAAGTGGTTAAAGATGCTGAAAAGCATAAGTGTGTCATCGGGTCTGTCGTGGGTTGTTTACTTCCACCTCATTTTTGAAGAAATCTCATCGGACACATTTTGATATCAGAGGTTTTGGTGTCTCCTGCTTCTCCAACCTCAAAAAATGGGAAGAGTTTCTCAGTGAAAGTGTCTCTGTGAGTGTAGATCAGAGTCATGTCTTCAGGGTCATAGAAGGACACCTCCCCCCTGTCATAGTCTTTCCCTTTGTCTCTTATTGTCATGTTGGGTTTCTTCTGTATAATAATATTAATCCTCTAGTTCTCTGATTCTTCTGATTATTGCTCTGTTCTCTTACATGCTTCACGTGTTTCTCTAACTTCAATAAAATGTGTTAAGGTGTTATCAATAAAATGACAGTTTAAATAGAAAGTTCAGCGTCCTTCTGTGTTTACAGACACATCAGACAGGCTTTGATGTATTTAACTGACAGAAAAAAAAACAGGAGATTAATGAACTTGTTTTGCTGATATTTTCACAATTTTTGTTCATCAGGAGAAAAACTTGAACTCCACAGTTAATAAGACTAATTAGTATCAAATACAAATACAGAGGAAATGTTCTCAGCTTCAGTATTTGTATCAAGACTTGCCTGATGAGGTTTTCAAATGTTCAGTGTTTTCATTATAACATCTTCAGTGAGTTTTGTAAATCCTCCATGCAACAATAATAATTAAAAAGACTCAAATTGCTTTCAAATACAGCAGGTGTCCAAAAAAAGGAGAAAAAAACGTTATTTTTAGTGTTTCAGCCACTGAAACAACCAAAAGATGAACTAGTCAAATTGTTATTTAAATGGTTTTTGATCACTTTTAGTCGTTCCAAATCACAGTGACTAACAGAAAAGTTTCAGATCAGGCTTCTCAGATTTCTGCCTGCAGGCCTGTAGTGACGGCTCTTGACCTTAAATGACAAGAAATGAACACATGACTGTTCTGTGTTTCAGTCATCAGCAGTTCATGTTGTACATTTCAGTTACTCCAAGAGATATTTTAGTGTTTTCTCACATAGAAAGAAATTGATGGAATTGATTAAAGATTGAAAGATGAAACAAATACATTCACAATAATTTACACAAAAATGTAAAATGAACCAAAGGAAAGAAATTCACTGAGATCTCACTGAACTACAATGAAAAGTTCTAAAAGTCTAAAACAGGTTATTATCAGTTGTTTTGGCATCTCCTGCTTTTCCAATATTACACGAATCTCAGTGAAAGTGTCTCTGTGAGTGCAGATGTGAGTCATGTCTTCAGGGTGATAGAAGGACACCTCCCCCCTGTCATAGTCCAGCTGGACTCTGATCCTCTGGAGACTCTTCTTCACTGTCACAGTCTGACCAACAACATCAGGGCTGCACAGTGGGGACTAAAATGGCACTGATGCCTCTAATAAATCATCATTCTGTTTGAATTATCAACGATTAAATAATAAACACAGGTTTTTTGTGCAGCCCTACACATAAACTACATGAAGTTTCCTCCTCTTACTTTTCCTTTTGTCTCTTATTGCTACTTTAGATTTCTTCTGTATAATAATATTAATCCTTAAATTCTCTGATTCTTCAGATTATTGCTTTATTCTCTTAGGTGATGCACGTGTTTCTCTAACTTCAACAAGATGTGTTAATGTGTTACCAATAAAAGGACAGTTTGAATACAGTAAGAATTAAACAATAAAAATTAAGAGATCAAATTTTCTTCTATGTTTATACACAAATCAAAATGCAGCCAGACTTTGATATTTTTATTGACAGAAAATAATCCAGGAAATCAGTGAACTCATGTTTCCGACATTTTCATCATATCTGCTCTGCAGGTGTAAAACAGGAAATCCACAGTTAACAAGACCAAATGCTGAATGTGCTGATGTGATCTGGAATATGAAGTGAGAGTTCACAGAAACACACTGGAACAAACAGCAGCTCCAACTGTACAAATGTTCAACAATTATGAAATAAATGCTTTGGGTCAGTCAGTAGCAAAGAAAACAGTGTCTGTATCTGACAAAGCAATTTACACAGAACTTAGGAACAATAATGAACTTTAGTTTGTATGAATACAACTGAATAAATGTCAGACAGTCAACATTATTCTGCAATGACACATTTTAAAGAAAAACATGGCTGAATTATTACACCAACGTACACAGTTTGGTTTATTTTGCAACATAATGGAGAACATGCTATAAGAAACACATTTAAATGAAGCAAATCACTTAAATGAATCACTGACAGTTAAGTTTTAAAAGATGACATTAGGATTATTTAAGTCAAGTCTATTTATCATTTTGAAACCATTAAAACACAAATTGTCACGATGCTGTTATTAGCTGATATGGATCTAAATAACTGATAAAGGTAAAGAAAGTGACATTTATCAGAGCTTGTTTATCAATGTCACATCTATTTTATACTGATTAAATGTTTAAAAACAGTTTCATGAACACTTAATGACTTTAAACACCTTCAAACTGAATTTGCAACAAAACAAAAAATATTACATTTATGATTTTGTTTTACTCTTGTTACTCTTATTTTGAAAATAATTTTTATCTTATTGTATAAATTGCTTCAGGTGCTAAATTTTTCTTTCTGAAATTTCGCTCATAAAAAATAACAACAGGAGTAGCCGAAACTGAAAAACAAACAACCACAAAACAAGCTGTAACAAACAACGAGAAAGTTTGAAACAAGAGAAAAGAAAAAAAGAATTCACAGAGACGTCGTTGCAGTTTTCACAGAAATCTCAGTCTCACAGATTTTGGCGTCTCCTGCTTCTCCAACCTCAAAAAATGGGAAGAGTTTCTCAGTGAAAGTGTCTCTGTGAGTGTAGATGTGAGTCATGTCTTCAGGGTCATAGAAGGACACCTCCCCCCTGTCATAGTCCAGCTGGACTCTGATCCTCTGGAGACTCTTCTTCACTCTCACAGTCTGACCAACACCATTATTGTATTCTCCACTGCGGTACAGTAAACACCAGTTTCCATATTTTGGTGAAGCAAAACACTCTCCCTTCCTGTCAACTGACTCTTTAACTAAACCCACAATCCAGTCGGGATGGTCTCCCACCTCCACCTCCCAGCTGTGTTTCCCTGAGCTGAAGCCCTCAGAGCCAAAAACATCTTGATACTTAGTGTTTCTCTCTGGATTATCAGGAAGTTGCTGCTTTGTGTCTCCATTCCTCACACTGGTCAGATCATCAGACAGATAGAGCCAGCCACTTGCAGTGTTTGGGTCCAGAATGACAGGACTGAAGTGGACCTTCTCCTTCATCTTCTCCCACACTCTGAAGGACAGGTTGCCCAGGTGTTTGGCCACATCTATCAGTGCTCCTGAGACCAGCTGTGGATCTGACACTGAGCTCTGGGCTCTGGCTCTGCTCTGAGTGTCTTTATAACTGCTGAGGAATGGCACGCTGTGTTTCTGCAGCTCTTCTTCAACAGCAGAGATGCTGTCTGACAGAGAGGAGATCTGCTCCTCAATCATCTTCATCTCTCTGCTGATAGTCCTCCCCTTCTGCTCCTCTTCCTCCCTCAGAGCTGCCAGTCTGGACTCCTCTTCCTCTTTCAGGAACTGCTGGAGCTTGTTGAACTCTGCTCTGATCTGCCTCTCTGTGGACAACAGCTGCTTCTTGGAGTGTTGAATCACTTCATTGTATGTTTCCTCCACTTGTTTGTATTTGTTCCTCTTGTCCTGCAGAGACTTTAAGTCAGATTTCAGCTGCTCCTTCAGGTCACTGACTGCTTCTTCTACAGGAACCACTTTGTGACTCTGGTGGAGAGAAAACTCACACACAGGACACACAGCTCTGTCTTCATCCTCACAGTACCAGTAAGGGACGTCTGGATGTTTATCACACACCACCTCCTCCTTCTCGTTTTCTGCCTCAGGTGAGCTCTCACTGTGTTTCTTAGCAAAGGAGTCAGCAAGTTCTTTGAGAGAAACGTTTATAGATGGTTCATCCTTTGAAGATTTTCTTTTACAAATGGGACAGTTTTTGTTTTTAGTTTGTTCCCAGAATTTCTGCAGGCAGCTTGAACAGAAGCTGTGGCTGCAGCTCAGAGACACAGGATCTCTGAAAGTCTCTGAACACACATGGCAGCTCAGATAGTTTTCAAAAAGTGCGACTTTCTCTGCCATTTTCCAGGGTTTGGTTTCAATGACTCACCGAAATACGACCTCTTTGCTTGATAATGCCGCCAAATTGTGCTCTTCGGTACAGAGCGCAGGTTTTAATGTGAAGGCGTCTCCAGCGTGGTCGACAATGAGTTTAAGTTTCATTTACTCTGTTAGGGGCGGAGCTGATAGTAATGGACTTGCTATTTTATTACATTCTCACTAGATGGCGCTGTGTCTGTGATATAGATGTTGAATACACCACCAGACTACCGCCGATAGTCTCTATGCTTCAGAGAGAAATGTGACTGAACCAACATTAATATGCGTCGCTTTTTAAATTCTGGTTTGAACTTAGGCTGCACTGAGCTGTCATTAATAAATGCTTCTCTTGGGGACGGTCATTGATCCTCTGGAGACTCTTCGTCACTCTTAGAGTCTGATAAACAACATCAGTGTATTTTCCACTCTCATAATTTAAACACCAGGTTCCAGTTTCTGGTGAAATGAATGATTCATTCTTGTCAGCTGACACTTTTATTAAACCCACACTCCACTCAGGATGGTCTCCCACCTCCCAGCTGTGTTTCCCTGAGCTGAAGCCCTCAGAGCCAAAAACGTCGGGATACTTAATGTTTTTCTGTGGATTGTCAGAAATCTGCTGTTTTTTTAAATCCAAGTCTCACACTGATCAGATCATCAGACAGATAGCGACAACAGTGTGCAGTGTTTGGGTCCAGAATGACAGGACTGAAGTGGACCTTTTCCTTCATCTTCTCCCACACTCTGAAGGACACGTTGATAGAATATGATACCCATTTACACAAAAATTAAAAATAAACCAAAAATAAAAACCAAAAAACAGAAAATTACTGAGATCTCACTGAACTATGATGAAAACTCCCTTAGACTGTTTTGGCATCTCCTGCTTTCCAAATATTAAACGTGTCTCAGTGAAAGTGTCTCTGTGAGTGTAGATGTGAGTCATGTCTTCAGGGTCACAGTCTGACCAACAACATCTGTATGTTGTCTATTGTTATATTAGAAACACCAAATGTCTAACTTTGGTAAAGCAGGATATTCTTCCTTCCTGTTAACTAAGCCTGTAATTCTTTTATTTATATGATGCTAAATCAGAACAACATTCGCCTTAAGAAGTTTTATACTGTAAGGGAAAGACCCTACAATAATACCAAGAAAACAGAGAAAATCCCAACAGTCGTATGACTCTCTATGATTTTGGGCTTTGGCAACAGTGGGAAGGAAAAACTCCCCTTTAGCAGGAAGAAGCCTCCAGCAGAACCAAGTTCAGGGAGTGGGCAGCCATCTGCCACTTGTAGTCAAAGTAAAAACAAATAAAGGAACAAACATAATCAAACAGAAAGTCCAGTCAGAGACATCCGCAGTTCATCAGAAATTGAACAGAGACTGTTTGTGCAGCCCTGCACATAAACTACATGAAGTGTCCTCCTCTTACTTTCCTTTTATCTCTTATTGACACTTTTGGATTTCTTCTGTATAACACTATTAATCCTCTAGTTCTGTTTCCTCAGATTAGATGCTTTATTCTCTTATATGCTACACGTGTTTCACTAACTTCAAGAAAATGTGTTAAGGTGTTATCAATAAAATGACAGTTTAAATAGAAAGTTCAGCGTCTTTCTGTGTTTACAGACACATCAGACAGGCTTTGATGTATTTATTGACGGAAAATAATCCAGGAAATCAGTGAACTCGTGTTTCCAACATTTTCATCATATTTGCTCTGCAGGTGAAAAACAGGAAATCCACAGTTAACGAGACGAAATCCTGAATGTGCTGATGTGATCTGGAATATGAAGTGAGAGTTCACAGAAACACACTGGAACAAACAGCAGCTCCAACTGTACAAATGTTCAACAATTATGAAATAAATGCTTTGTTAAATGCCCATATAGGTGCTATGTTGGTAAAATCTGGGAACTAATGGGCCCCAACTGGGCAAAGTACACAGAAACCCCCCCGGGCCCCATCTTTCAAGCTTTTTGTGGGTACCATGTGGGCACCACAAAGACTAAAAAGTGGGTTTTAAGTGTGATTGTCCGCGGGTTCCATAATGGCCCCATTTTATAAGCCCATCTCGGTGTTATATTGGTAGAATCTGGGAACTAAATGGACCCCAACTAGGCAAAGTATATAGAAATCCATCCGGGCCCCATCTTTCAAGTTTTTTGTGGGTACAACACGAGCTAAAAAGTTGGAATGGCATTATCATTGGGTTCTGTAGTTGCATCTTACTTCTAGTTTGAATTGGCTAATTTATGGCACTGGGTGGGCCCCATGTAGCAAAACAGTCACAAAATCAATTTATCAGACGGCCAATACGACACCAAATATATTAAAGCTGACCGCAAACAAAAACAAGTTTGTAAATAAAACCATTTCAAAAATCACGAGGGTAAACAAAACAACATTTTTCACATTTATTTTGTCCAACAACTGTGACTTTACGTAACTGTATTCCAAAGTGCGTAAACTTTTAAAAATTACACAGCCTTTGTACGTGCTATGGAGTTTTTACGTGTTTTGGGGTTTGTACGTGCTTTGTCTCTAGCAGGCACCATAAATATACTTTTATTTATTCACTCCACATAAAATCTTTAACCCTTAGATGCACACGTGGGGTCAAAAATGACCCCACAGGTTGTTTTTCTTCAAAATCTTTAAAATGAAAAGTTGTAATATATTCATATTCCAGGTACTCCTCATAAAATATGTTTGTAACATGAAGACATTTCTATTTTTATTTATTTTTTCATTAATTAAAAAAAAAAAAATGCAGTTTTTGTATCACTACCCCACTCTTCCACAAGTGGGGTCGAAAATGACCCCAAGCAGTTCCTATGGAATCTTCTATGAAACCTTCATTGTTAGCACGAAATAAAGAGGGTCTCGTACATTTACGAGCATTTAATTTCCTGGATTTAATGGTTTAAAAGTTTAATAGATCTTTGAATATAAAATTGAGTCCATTATTAGCAAAAATAATTTTAAAAAGAGCAAAAAAAATGCTTAATAAATAATAATTTTTTTAAACTTAAGCTTTGTAATTGTAGCAGATTTCATTATGTCTGTAATTTTTTATTTAGCCCCACAGTAGTAAAAGCCATAAATGGGAGTTAGATTTATTACTAGTATTTTACACAGCATTCAGCTATAGTAACATGTTTTGCATTTTCCTACTTCACCGAACAGCTGCACTCTCTTAATAAATTAATAACCAAACATTTCTCAATAACCAATAACTAGATGGAACAGCACAGTATCTAAGAGAGAGATCAGACAGTGTTTGAGCTAAAGAAGCTGTGTGCTTCTTTTGGGGGCTTTTTGCACACTGATCCACCACTGTTTTCCTATAGTACAACGCATATCTGGTAACATTACCGTAAACGTGACCAGTAGGGTCAGGTTCAGATCAGAAAACCGTTTCAGCTGCAGGCATCTACTGCTGTAATTTAAACAATCACTTCATACGCCTCATGTTTTACACCCCTATAAGGTGAGCTTGCTATACTGCACATGAATATTACGTTACATGGCATGACTAGCTCATGTTCAAACATTTAAGATATTGTTCAGTCATTTTGTTTACTGGATAGTGCATAATGGCCAAGTTACGTGAGTGGGAATCCAGTAAAGCCAAAAAAAGAATAATTTTTTTTAAGATAAGATAAGATACCTTTATTAGTCCCACAAGGGGAAATTTCATGTTAATTAATTACAAATACCTTATAGGAAAACCCAAGAAAAGGTTGCAGAAGTACAGAAAAAAACTGCCGTGTACGTTACAGTATGTAAATTCAAAAACTGTAGAGAGAGAATGGCGGAATGAAAACAGAATAAGAAAAGATGAACTTTATTGAGTAGAATATAGGCAGTAAGAGTTTAGTAATTAACTTTTAATTATGTTTGCCAAAGACAATGACAGTAAATTAACCCAATTCTACTTGCTAGCTAAAGATGTTATGCTTCTCCCCCTGAGGGACTAGTAAAAGCGCTATACAAATACAGGCCATTTACCATTTATACCGTTTAGGACAACTATAGAAAGTTAAAATAATCATTGATGAAAACTTATCAAACTTTGAGTATTTAGCTTTGTCATAGTTTTCGATTCTTTGGTATCCTTTTGTCCTCCACATTCTCAAACACCAGGGAGAGAAAAGGCCGCAACTGACGAAAGACCGCAAAGACCAGTTTTGCCAACTCCTCAGTAAGGAAAATCGCTATCGGTTGTCCTAAAAGTAGCTAGAAGTCGCTAAATGACGTCATTGCCTAATTTGCATAATTGGTCATGCTAATCTAATTGTAACCTATGTTGTTGGAGAGAGAAATAACATCGTGGAAGAGACATAAAGTGAGTAAAAAACGTCCTAAATGCATTTAGAGTTTATTTAGAACTACAAATTAAATGTCTTTTAGCAATTATTGTTTTTTTTTATGTCACAATTCCAACCCTGCTCCTTTACCCGGGCTTGGACCGTCAAAAGTGACCCGAAATAGGCACTCTGGTGGAGTTACTTTGTGTGTGTGTTTATAAGTAGTTTTAAACCTTGTGATCCACAAAACAGCATAAGAGTAAAAGAAGAACTGACTGCGTTACAGCACCCGCTGCTTGTTGAGAGTAAAAGCGATACGCGCTTTCACGTCTTTTTAGAGACTTTTTTTTAGAAAAAAAGTCGCTAAGGGGTCTGAAAACTCGCTAAATATAGCGACAAGTTGGCAACACTGGGGAAGACTAGACGCTAGGCGGTGCAATCTGCTCCTCCCTCTTTTTAAACGAGCCAATTCGATTGTTCAGTGATGACGTGATGAATCCTACTTCCAGGCCTAAAGTAGTCTGCGTTTAATATGGCTTTTGTGTTGAGTGCTTTTCAGACATGGACCCGCAGGAGCCCCAAAGTGAGCCAATGGAGAGAATAGATGAGCGCCTCGAGCTTGTCATAGAGCAAAATATAAGGCTTTATGACAAGATGGACATCATTCAAAAGGAGTTGAATGAACATGAGATGAGGCATGAGGAAGCATCACAGAGTGATTTTGGCAACTTTGTGAGCTTCGTAGGTCTAGGTCTTGCCATAACGAGCACCATTCTCGTTGCATTTTTCGGCAAGTTGCCTCATTAACCTTCAGTTCCGCTCAGCGGAACTGTCAATAAATAAATAAATGCATCAAAAAATTGAAAAATATGGCTTTTGTGTTGTTAACTCATTCACTGCCATTGACGTCTATAGACGTCAATTGAAAAACTTACGACGTCAATGGCAGTGAATGAGTTAACTCATTCACTGCCATTGGCGTCTATAGACGTCAATTGAAAAACTTACGACGTCAATGGCAGTGAATGAGTTAACTCATTCACTGCCATTGACGTCTATAGACGTCAATTGAAAAACTTACGACGTCAATGGCAGTGAATGAGTTAACTCATTCACTGCCATTGACGTCTATAGACGTCAATTGAAAAACTTACGTTGACTGCCATTGACGTCAATGGCTATAGAAATAAATGTTTCACTATGTACATTTTATTTTTTCATATATTTTGATAAAACATAACCTTTCTCAGTGTTATTTCTGTTTTATAGAAGTGAAAAACTATGTTATATGTTAGAGGTGTCACAAAGCAAGAAATATTAGTGTCAAAGGCACTTTTCTGCTTGAAATGTATTTTTCACAAAAAGCTCGTTTTCTCCCTTTTTTTGGTCAAAACAGGCATTTTTGGTGGAACCCACCTCTCTTCTACAGCTGATTACTAAAGAATGGAAAATGGTAGAAACAAGCTTTTTTTTATGGATAAAAGAAGAGAGTCTGTTCTTCATTTTGGTAGGTTCAGCGTTTATATGATCATAACACACAGTTTTCTGTGGCTCTTCAAAAATGAGTAAAAATGCTCAAAAACCCTGGCAGTGGGGAGTTACCTGATTTGAAAATGGCTGGCAGTGAATGAGTTAACATGTTTATTGTTATGTATTTTCTTCTATTTAATCTCAAAAAGCTCCTAAAACAGTCAGTGATCACTGTTGACCTCCCTCGGCTTTTATTACCGCAAATCATTTATTTAAGCTCAGTTTTTAAAACCTTAGGGTGTAACTACAGCCCATCCCATGCAGCAGTATATGAATGACTAACTTCGTATTGTGGATGGATTATCTCAGTTGTTCTCCTGGCTGAAGTTTGGTCCTTTTACAGCATCCTGCCATGCGATTACATTTGTTCCTGACCACCGACAACACTCACGTTAACTTTTATCGAGTGGAAAAAAGTTAGCTTGTTTATATTATGCTAACATAGCTGTGTTGCTAGCGGTCACGTAGCACATCATTATATACCAGCTAGCCCACTTCAATAACCCTACAAACATCACTGCTGTTTAGTTTTCTGTCTTCATTTAAGCTGGAAGTGATAACAGAGCTGTATGTTTTAATTTGTTTCCAAAACCCAGCAGTCAGGACATGCTATATTGTGTTTAGATAGAAGCTAGCGAGCTAACTCCCTGCTAACTTCTAACTCCGTTAAATGTCATAAATTCCGTTTTCATGGATGCCTGGATGTTAAACTCAATTGTTACACCTGGTAGAGCAGAACGCTGATCATTTTATTAAAGATGAAAGACTTTAGACAGTTTTTCAACTCTCAGTAATGCCATAGTGATCGTTTGATATATGGACCTGCAGCGGAGTTTAGGTCCAGACACGGCTAGTGATGTCAGACTGAACAACCGGATAGGAGCTGCTCACATTAAAAACAACTTTAGTTAAAAAGTAATTTTACACCTGATACAAACATTTTAGAAGTCAAACAATACACAAGTTTAAAAGAAAAAAAATATTTTTACGTTTTTTTTTTTAAGCATAAGGATGGTTAATATGTTTAGAAAATTAATATATAATATTTGTCAAATAATTGTCACCCAAATCAACATCATAATAAAAATATAATTAATAAAATATATAATAATGATGATAATAATAATAACAACAGAAACAGTTTACATAAAAGCTCTTCTAACATTAGACTGCTTTTGAAAAGTGTCAGTAGTGTCAATGCACCATAAGGACAAGGGAGTTATTACACAGTTGAAGTGTGACTGCTTGAAAGACCCCATTCCCTCTCCTACAGCCTGAGTGTCATCACGATCTTTCTTGTCTATTGGAGTATTGGGCATGACAATTGTTTTTTTGGTTTTTCGTATTAAACTGAATTCCAGGTTTTTAAAGATGTTAAATTGAATAACCTTGACATTATTGGTATTTTGGATATTAGTGATAAATCTGGCACCAGGGCAATCTTCTGTTGTGCTGTGCAAGTTGACTGTTGTTTCCTGTGAAATATCAACTGGCATTTCCGTGTTACGGTCAACTGTGTTAGAGGTCTGTGCAAGTTCAGGAGCTGTCTCTCTGTCTCCATTGAGGCCACTGTTGTTGTGCTAGTGACAGCAGTGTCCTGGCAAAACCTCATTTCTGCACCTGCCGACAGTGAGCATAAGGCAATGACATTATCTACAAAATTACACAGCCTTTGTAGATGCTATGGAGTTTTTACGTGTTTTGGAATTTTTACGTGTTTTGGGGTTTGTACGTGCTTTGTCTCTAGCAGGCACCATAAATATACTTTTATTTATTCACTCCACATAAAATCTAATAAATAAATCATATAATAGAAAAACCAACTATTTACATTTCAACTTTTAACTATTTAAATTTTCAGGGGGTTTTTTTATTATTAATTTTTATTTCCTTTTGTCTAGTGGTTTGGTGCTGTTTCTCAACTCAAAATGTCCTGTTGTAATTGGACATTTTGAGTTAAGAAACAGCACCAAACCCCAACAACACTTCCCTCATGGTGCTTTATATTGTAAGGTCAAGACCCTACAATAATGCACAAAAACTCCAACCCCCTAGAGCAAGCACTTTGGGGACAGTGGGAAGGAAAAACTCACTTTTAAAAGAGAGAAACCTCCGGCAGAACCAGGCTCTGGGATGGGGTGGCCATCTGCCTCGGCCAGTTGGTGATGAGGGAAGGAAGTTGGGAAGAGAAGAGTACGGTAGTTATTTTTTAACCACTCTGGTTTTAAAATTAAATTTAGATTGCCCAATGTAAATGCATATTTTAAGCCAGTTTCAGAGCTTTGTCACGTAATCACATGCACGTTTCAGTTCAATTTTAGCGTGCACATGAGAAAGCCCTAAGGATGATATTTTGGCTCCTCAGTTTGGCATGTGTTTTGAAGGTTTTGACGATTGCTTCGTCAGCCACTGGGTTGTTTGACTTCATTAAGAAGACTAGAGAAGGCCACCTGTCATGGAGTTCGTTGTACACCGTCAGGCTGAGCTGTTCAATGTTCTCTAAGGACATTTTGTAGGTTTTGGACAAGATTTTGTCCCAGACCTTATGGGAAAGCCTCTGTACAATGAAATCTGATGTTCCTGGATGCCATGTCGCTGTCTCATTTTCTTGGCTCATGGCGTGCATTACCAGATCTTTAGTGAAATTTTTCACCACTTCTTTGTACTCTTCCCTGTTTTTAGAGACACTGAGTACTCGTCTTGGTAAAGCCAAAAGGTGTTTGGTGAAGGTTGGGACTGTGATATTATCAAGTTGTTCCCTCAGATAAAAAATCAGATACTTTTCCTTGCAGTTGTGTGTTTGGCACAGATCCTTGAGAATGGCCTTGTCTATCTTTTTCAGCCATTTTGTGGATATGTCCAAATGTTTCAGCCCAATTTCAGGCCAGATTCTCTCAATCAGGCGATCGCTGATGCAGTCAGGAGTCAGGCGCTCTGTGAAGAGCTTGTATTTAGAAGAGACTTTTTCTATGGCCTGTGAAACCACCAACTGAATAACTCTGTGGACACACAACTTCTCCCCCATGTTCTGTGTTTTCGTGTTGACTCCGCCCTTCTCAGCGCTCTGATTCACCTCCTGTATTTCTAATGAGGAGGACTCTGGGGTTGCCGTGTCTTCTATCTCCGTCTTAGCCTCCGCTAATTCTTTTCTCTGCGTGTCCAGTTTGTTCTGCATTTCTTTTGTGTCCTTCACCAGTTTCTGATCTTCCAGGACTTTCTCTTTTTCTTCCTCCAGATTTTCTGTCTGTGTTTTCTGATTCCACTGAGTTTCTTTCAGAGGGGCCTCGTGTTTCTGAAGCTTTGCGAGCTCGGCAGACAGACCGTCCTTCTCCTGTTTCAGGATCAGGATTTCACTGTCCCTCTGCCTAAGCTGCTCTTTCAGACGGTTCATCTCAAGGTCAAAGATGCTGGTCTTTTCCTGATCTGAACAAGTCTGTTCCTCTTTTTCTTCTCCAGCTTGGATCCCATATTGTTCCAGCTTGGTACGCATCAGTGAAATTTGGGCCAACAGCTGTTTGACTTGCTGTCTGGCTGTCTTTGAATCCTCTTTTAAAAGTTGATTTTCCGACAGAGTGTTTCGAAAGGCTTCCTAACCTGAGTAAGTTAGTCCAGAACACTTTTTGGCAGAGTGCACCTAATTTTTTCTTCCTTGCCTTTCTGAAGCTGTGCAAGCTCAGCAGACAGACTGTCCTTGTCCTGTTTGAGGATCAGGATTTCGCTGTCCCTCTGCCTAAGCTGCTCTTCCAGACGGTTCATCTCAAGGTCAAAGATGCTGGTCTTTTCCTGATCTGAACAAGCCTGAGCCCCTTTTTTGTTAGTGGTGCTCCTCATTTGCACTTTGCGTGACACTGACTCATCAGTGAGTTCTCCAGCTTGGATCTCATATTGGTCCAGCTTGGCACGCATCAGTGAAATTTGGCCGCCCATAAAGAACAGGCTGTCAGATTTTCTGACGTCATGGCCCCGTTCTCTTGGCTTTCATGTTTGAAACAGGCTCCGCCCTCCACAACGTTCCATATTGGCTCATTGAAAATAGATCCCGCCCACAAAGAACAGGCTGCCAGAGTTTTACAATTAAATTCATATTTAGAAATAATAAAATAGAAATTATTGAAAAATATATTCATTTAAATTTATTATGATTCATCCCTCTTCATTTACCCAAAAACCATTTTCACCACTTACTCAAAAGCCCTTCTCTGTGGTAGAAAACCTTTATTTTCCACGCTCACTTCACTTCCATCCGCCTCTATCACGTCTTTTTGCCCACTCCGAGATTATTGCCTGTGCCCCTGTTGCTTACTCATAATAAGGTAGGAAGGAGAGTATTTCAAACCAGCAGGTGACCTGATCTATTAATGTTTTCGACACACAGTTTACTTCTAACTGCGCAATTTTTAACAATGAAAAAATTATACCTTCATTTTCTTTGTTGAAATAAGCTGAACTCTCTTGTGTTTAGAAAAGAATGCAAATTTTTAAATCAACCTTAAAACCAACCACACCGATAAAGGCTATTTGCTGTTTTAATAATGTTTAATTGCCACTGTATGAGCTTATCTTGTGTTGCATCCTTAAGAGAGAGACCTGCTGCTGCCTCCTTCCTTTGGCTCCTTGTTTGTCTTTATCTGAGCATCACTTTTGCCTCCACTATGACGCCCCTCGTAGCAACATTTAACTTTCAAGGCAGATTAAAAAAAAAAGTCTCAGTTTTGAGCGTAATCAGCTCTTAGTTATTCTGACCTCACCATAGCGCCATCTGTTCAACACGACGTCTGTGTGCAGACTCATGACCAAGGAATTAATTGTGGATTTTAGGAATACCGGGAAACCCTTGACCCCTTTGACACTCAAGGGGGTCAACGTGGACATTGTGGAGGACTGTAAATATCTCGGAGTACACATAAACAATAAATTTGACTCGGTCAAAAACACCACTGCACTTTACAGGAAGGGCCAGTGTCGTCTCTATTTTCTGAGGCGGGTGAGGTCCTTCATCTGTCGGACAATGCTCAGAAATTTCTATGAGTCTGTTGTGGCCAGAGCTATCCTCTATGCTGTTGCATGCTGGGGCAGCAGGTTGAGCATTGCTGA